>NC_045445.1:85398304-85455205 GCF_002776525.5 Piliocolobus tephrosceles
TTTTTAATGATTGCCATTCTAACTGGTGTGAGATGGTATCTCATTGTGGTTTTAATTTGCATTTCTCTGATGGCCAGTGATGATGAGCATTTTTTCATGTGTCTGTTGGCTGTATTAAGCCCAGCATCCATTAGCTGTTCTTCCTGATGCTCCCCCAACCCCCACAACAGGTACCAGCGTGTGTTGTTCCCCTCATGTGTCCATGTGTTCTCATGGTTCCGCTCCCACTTATAAGTGAGAACATGCAGTGTTTTGTTTTCTGTTCCTGCATTAGTTAGCTGAGGATAATGGCTTCCAGCTCCATCCATGCCCCTGTAAAGGACATAATCTTGTTCCAATTTTATGGCTGCATTGTAGAGAATCAATACTTATTTCATAGGGTGGATATTATGGCTTGAATGTTTTTGTCCCCTCTAAAATTTACATTGAAACTTAATCTCTTGGAGAGATTATCTTAATCTCTTGCAAAGACACTGGGAGCTGTGCACTTTGGAAGGTGATTGAGGGCTTTGTCCTTATGCATTAAATTAGGTACCCTTATAAAAGGGCTTGATGGAGAGAGTTCATCCCCTTTTCTTGCTTGTCTGCCTTCTGCCATATGAGACCACAGCATTTCTCCTTCCCAGAGGATGCAGTGTCCTAGGTGCCATCTTGGAAGCAGAGACAGACTCTCACCAGACAATGAAGCTGTCATTATAAATGAACCTTTCTCAATAAAGTTTGAGAACTACTGTCGTATGGCATCATAAGCTTCTATACCCAGGCAAGAGAAGAACAAAGAGAGAATAGGAAAGGTGCACCTGCTTTTTAAGTGCTGTGGCCAGTAAGTGACAAATGTCACCTTTTTCATATTGCATTGGTAAAAACTGATTATATGCCATGCCTGCTCACTTCTCAGCAATAATTTTTATATTATAGAGATGTACTAATTAATTAATCACGCCCACTCATAATAAGATTGCAATTATGTTAAGAGAAACAAAGAAAGATACCAGTGCCCTTAGTGTATGAAAAGGAGGCTTGCTATGGACAGTGAAGTTAGAGGTTTCTCTAAAAAATGACTACAGAGCTAAGATTTGAGGCATTAGTAGAACTAGGCAAAGATAGGTACAAAAAACTCTCAAAACAAAGAGAATAGCATGTGTAAAGGCCCTGAAATACCCTACAACATGGTTATTAAAAGAATCAAGATGATTTATGCAAAAGAGGATTGGAACAGTGAAGCATTGTGCAAATGCTATCATTTTAAATGGTCATTATTATTTATTTTCATACTCTCCTCTGAAATCCTGCAACTCATTTCTCTGGGCTCAACTGATCCAACTTTTTCCAACCTGGAAGGGAAAATGGGATAGGGTTATAGAAATTTGAAGGTACTGAAAAATGAGTCAGAAAAGAACCCGAGCTCTGTTTTCACATTAAAAAAAAACATGCAAATTAAGTACTCGCTGACATATTCTATTAGCCATTACTTTTGTAAACGTTGTTAAGCTTTTCCGCTTTGCTGCCAGTCAGCTAGAAAAGGTCTTGGTAATATCTTTAATTCGTATACCGATCCGTCTCTCTATCTATACTTTTACTTACCTGACTTGTGCCATTGTGACTTTGATTTCACAGAAAAATATCTACCTTTCCTAGACTGGAGAATATCAGACAGCAGATCTCTTTGGACACGAATGAATATGTATCCTATGGAGTTTTACTTACAAGACTCATTTTTGTGAAGTATTTTATATGGGCTTTCATGAGTTACTGAGGCTAGACAAAGTCAAACCAATGCAACCCAAAATGCCCCTGTAGTCCTCCTATTGCCCCATTCTTTGGATACCCAAATTAGAAAAAAATATTATATATATGTAATATGCATATTATATATAATAACATATATGTATATAATATACATATATACAAATATATAATATAAATACATATATAAATAAATGTTTCTATTTAAAAGTGTCTCTACTTCTCTGTCTCAGTCTCTATATGAAGACAGAGAGAATATATATATATATATTATATTTTCCAAATAAAGAGATGGAAACCAAGACAGAGAAATATGTATGATTATATATATTTATTATTTATATAATATATAAATGTATGTTATTTATATAATATAAATATATGCTTATATATAATGTATATGTTAATATGTTAGTATATGTAACATATATAGAGACACTGATTTATATATGTATGTATATTATATATGTGTATATATGAAATAAATATTTAATAAATATGACATATTTTATATTTCATAAATATATATTATATATATAAAGAGATAGAGACAGAAATAGAGAAATAGACACACACACATATATAAACAGAGATAGATACAGAGAAATAGAGACACAGAGAAAGATCTGTGTTTTCAATCTGGTTGAGGAAGTCAGAAATGTCTCTTAGATACCTTTTGCAGTATTCATCTACCACAGAGGCATGGTATTTCTTCTAGACCCACATGCTTTATACATTCCCTTGACATAGCCTCTGTACCCTTCTAGGGCAAGGAATGTGGACCATATGACTGACATAATCCTAGAGACTTGGATCTGAAATGGGAGCGAGATTGGTAATCTTTCATAAGATCAGTTAGATTAATATACAGCTTGGGACAGTGAAATCCAGAAATAGGAAAGGATGACTGCTGTAAGTCAACAGCAGGATGTAGATTGAAATCTCAAGCCCTATCTCAACCGTCCACTCCTCACCCCTCATTGGTGCTCTTTCTAATACAGCCCACTGGATAACAATTAAACTTCTCTAGTGTCAAAGTGACTGGAATTAGGGTTAGGGTTAAGGTTAGGGCTTTAAATGAGTTAAGAGGTTTGTGCGGCTAGAGCAGAGAGTGAGTTGAGAAGAGAAGTTTAGGTTACAGCAGCTTGTAGAGAACCAAACCAATGAATTCTGGCTTTATTCCGTAGCCTTCTGGAAAACATTGCACATTTTTAAGTAAAATTGTGACATGGATTTGTTTATTCATTCATGCACTTGCTGCCTCTCCAAAGGATCTTTCAACTGACAGATTGTCCCTGCTTAAAATTGCTAACTCGCTCCCCATTAGCTTTAGATACAAGCTAAGCTTCTTAATGTGGCATCTGAGACTCTTATGGCTAGGTCCCATCCACCTTCATCTCTAGCCTCATCTCCCATCCCTCCAAGCCTTGCACTCTAAGGTTTACTTACCCTGACTCATTATAGTTTCCTGAGCATAGAGTTCTGTAAGAGACCTCCTTCCCTGCCTTTGCTTTTTCTACTTCTTCTTTGGCATTTATTTCTCACCGTTTTCCCCCTAACTACTTTGAACCCTACCTGACGATCTTTTTTACAGGAAGTCTTCCCTGATGCCCCTAGGTTGTGTTGGATGCTCCCCCTCAGTGCTTTCAAGGCATCCAATCTCATTTCTAGCCTATAATTAATCACATTATATTGAAAGCATCTGTTTACTTCTCTGATTTCGTAAACAGCCTTTGAGCTTCTGAAGGGCAGGGAGTAGACTCAGTCCACTTTGTTCCCCCAGTTCTTAGTACTGGCTTGGCACAGAGTGATTGGCTCAGTAGGGCATGTTGAAATAGACTGAGAGTTGGCCAGTTTGAGACCTTTGGTAGCCATCTATGTTTCTATGACTCTTTGAAATCAATTCAGGACTCTAATGCCTCAGAGCCAAGGGCCTAAGTCAATATAGGACCTCAAGCTATGCCTGAGGGGCTTCTAAAATCAGATTATCTTAATAAAGTCAACTGGTTGTGGATAAGATAAGGCTGGCAGCTGAATTTTAATATTATGCAGGCATCCAGGCACAGCTAAAAGCCAGGAGTTGAAGAAACACCTTCTTTCCTCCACCCTTTGCCCTGACACAAATGTTGAGGTGACCTGGTTTAGCCAGGCTTACAGCCCGCCCAAGTGGCTGATCAGGGAGGTGAGACTAGCCATAGAGTTGACTGGATATATTCCCAGTCCCAAATTTGGGTTGAAGCTAAAGTCCCAAGCCAACCACAAACTGTCTTACACTGCTGCAACTCCCTGTTCTCAAAGTGTTGTTTCAAAGAGGGATATTCTGAACAGGCCGTAGTTACACCTAATGTGGAATTAGAAACATAGATTTGCCCCAACTCCGTTTCAGGGGAGAGGGTAGAGCTCCCTCAGAAACCCCGGGGAAAATAAACTCAGAACCAACTTTTTCCTTTCCCCACAACTTTTACTTCCAGCTAGTGCATTCACAGCAGCAGAATAACAGGATAGAAAGTGGTAACAAAATCAGTTATCTGGCCGTAGAAACCAAATATATGTATAAAACTACTGTGATTTTTATTTTTCTCCCGTGTCTGTTTTGTTTTGTTTTTTTTTTTAGACTTCAGTCAAACAGGTTTCTGTGTGCAAACAAAATCAAAATGCCAGCCCCAGGCCGGGTTATGAGAGCACTGCTAAGCATGAACCTCATAATAGTATGTTTTCCTGCTAAGAATTATTTCCAGAGTACGATATGTGTATGACAGAATGGTGGAGTTGGGTCAGGGGAGTATACTGAGGGCCAAAGAGGTGAAACAGTCAATACCTTTCCTCTAAGGCAACCCAGGAATTCAGTATTGGAGCTGGGCAAAATCCCATCAGATGTTACAGTCTCTTTTTTTTTTTTTTGGCATTTGCTATTTCACCAAAAGAAAAGTACTGCCACCCAGATACCACGAATCTGTCAAAGATAACATTGCATGGTGGTGGCAGTTCTGGGAGGAGGCCCAGACCCCACAATTTCTTGTTCTATCCATATCTAGTGTTTTCTCTACCCACTAAGGATTTAATCTTCAAAGTATTTTTTTACAAATATTAACCAATGAAGGTTCTGATGCCATCATGTGGGTTTAGAGCAGCAGTCATGCACTGATCTAGTGAATACAGGAGACATGGCAAAAAGCCAAGATGGGCTGTTAACTTTGGCAAAGGCCATCTGGGACTTTGTCAGGAGAGGTCAGTGAGGATCACAAAAATAGTGTCCTTTTGAAAAATGGATGAAAGGTCACATATCATTTCTCTGTTTCTAGGCACTTGTGACCTAAACTAGTAAAGTCTCCTAATGGTTCTCTAGCATCATTTGGTGACTTTTGTTTTTTCTCCCTATAGCATTCAACAATGTAATCAGCACATAAGGGACTATAGTATAATAAGCATTAAACTCATTAGGCTTTCAGTAAAGGGACAGTCTGCATTTGAGAATCACCAATGTGTTCTTGTCTCTGTTTAAGCAGGGAGTAGGGATGGCTTTGTAGGCAAGTGACCTGTGGTGTCGCACAAAGCCCCACTATTAGTTTCATGATCCATTATCCCCATCATGAAATTTTAATAATTTTATATTAGAGGTCTCACATTTTCATTTGAACTGCACCCCTTGGCAATTTACATAGCCAGTCCTAGCCACTTTACCTCCTCTCTGACCCTTCTTATCTCTGTATTACTGAAAATGTACACTGTCAATTCTGAGCCCCATCAAGCATGGGAAGTATAAGAAGAAGTATTATGAAATTTTAAAGACATGTCTGAGACCTTGCAAATCTGAAACTCTTCTCTCAGATCGTATACTGCACTGAGAACAGGTGTTGATGATTTCAGTTTAGATACCGCTTAGGGAAGTTATGGCCAGATATGAGGATCTGTGAAAAGGCAAACTACCCCAGTGCTTCATATTTAACCTCTAGTCATTCCCATTTTGAACTACTCAGGGTGCACTTTGAAACAAGGAGAAGTACTTAAGTGCCAAGCTTCCAGGTCCTGCCAGCACTGTGAAAGGCAAACACGACTTTTTCCCCTTTGTACTTTCATTAGTGGGAAAGGTTCTGGAAACTGGTGCTGGCAGAGATTTGGAGTGGTGTAGGAGGCAGAGCCCAATCCATCTCAGTCTTTCACAGCTGTCTTGGCTCCTGACAGCTGCAAAATTTGTTTTGGGGAAGTATGCAACTCTGACTCCAAACAAGCCTCAAAAGAAAGAGGACCCTGGGAAGCCAATTGCATAGTGTTTAGTTTCTGACCGTAAGCCTTCTTGATGGCCAATAATTCTTCATCAGAGGATGTTCATTCTAAACATGACAATTAAACTGGTGCTACTTGGCTCATTCCCTGGGGTAAAATAGCAGCATGAAGGTCTAAGGGCTTGACAATATTAACTGCTGTGGAGGTTTGAAGGCATTATTCCCTTGGAGTGGACAATAGAGGCTTTAGTCCGTGCACAAGAGAAGGGGAGGAGAGTCAGCCTCCTAAAGCCTTTCATAGCTTTCCTTTTTAAAAATTAGCCTTAACTTACAGTTTTTATATTTACACACTTGTCCTAGATACATGTGAGAGTCTTTTCTGGCTATGCAATGCTGATTATTAGCTGCAGAAAATGATGATCCTGAGAAAGCTCAGCCCAGCTCCGTAAGTCTGAATCCACACCGAAGTTTTTCTATTTGGGTTCCAGGCCATATTTCCAACATTTTAGGAGATCTAGTGTGTGTTTGGTGCTTTGGGATCATCTTGGCAAAGTTACATTGAAGAGAGAAACCTTAGAACTGTTGATCTTCCAGGTAGAGTGAAAGGAAGAAACAGAAGACCAGACTTGTGTCCAGTGTCTTCTGTGTAGCAACTATGTGACCTTTCACATCTCAGAACCTCAACTTGATTATCTGTCAAGTGGGAATGTTGATCCCTTGTTTTACCTGCCATGTTGTCAAAGGTATTTGAACCAGAGCAACTTCATCTTGAATAAGGGCTAGGTAAAATAAGGCTGAGACCTACTGAGCTGAGTTCCCAAACAGTCAAGCATCCTAAGTCACAGGATGAGATAAGAGGTCAGCACAAGATCATAAAGACCTTGCTGATAAAGCAGATTGCAGTAAAGAAGTTGACTAAAACCCACCAAAACCAGGATGGCAATGAGAGTAGCCTCTGGTCATCCTCACGGCTACACTCCCACCAGCGCCATGACATTTTACAAATGCCTTGGCAACATCAGGAAGTTACCCTATGTGATCTAAAAAGGTGAGGTATGAATAATCCACCCATTGTTTAGCATATCTTCAAGAAATAACCATAAAAATGGGCAACCAGCAGGCCTCAGGGCTGCTCCACCTATGGATTAGCCATTCTCTTATTCCTTTATCTTCTTAATAGACTTGCTTTCACTTTACTCTATGGACTTGCCCCTAATTCTTTCTTGAACGAGATCCAAGAACCCTCTCTTGGGGTCTGTATTGGGACCTCTTTCTGGTAACAATATCAGCTGTTGTGATTAGCAAGTAAGATCATTATTTTTTTTTCAATAAATATTTATACTTGAATGTACAAGATGCTAACTTAAACATAAAGGGACTGAGGCTAAATAATTGTACAAGGAAAGAGCTGTGAAGTATCACAGGAGGAAGAGGTTGCTGTCAGCTGAAGGAATCATGGAAGGTTTCATGGAGCTGGAACCTATGAGATGACATTCTGACATTGAAGAGTGAGCAGATTTTCTCAGGAGAAGATGGGTACAGGTTGGGATTTTGGGAAGAGCAGGTGTAGCATCAGCAAAGATAAAGGCTTCAGGAAAGCACAGCTTGTGTGTTTGTGTGCGTGTGTCTGTGTGTGTGTGTGTGTGTGTGTGTGTGAGAGAGAGAGAGAGAGAGAGAGAGAGAGTCAGAGAGAGAGAGAGAGAGAGAGAAAGAGAAAGAGAAAGAGAGAGAGAGAGAAAAAAAAATGAAATGGAGACAGAGTGAGAAGTTCACATAGAATGGAACACACAGTGAAGGGTCAGACTTGCTCAAAGCCCCAAAACAAACGTGTCAGATCCTCTGTATATGCCTTTTTATTTTGCCTGGATCCCTGGCTTTAGAGAAAACAGGAAGCAGTAGTAATCTTGTGTCATCTCATAATTCCTATTGTCATCAGGCCTTGTCTGTTTCACTCATGCCTGGTAGAAAAAGCGGCTTGGGAACCACCTGTTCCTGGCTACTATACTCAGAAGGAGGCAAGAAGCCAGGTTGAGTACTGAGATCTGTAGTTCATTAACATCAAGTGAAAAATGGACATTCACTTGGTATATTGGTGGGTCTCAGACAGCCACTGGTTTTCTTTTGGCACACTTAGGCCAAAGATCACCATTTGACATTCTCTACAAATACACTGTGCAGTTAGTCTCAACTCTATCTCTAATTCATTGTGAGATTTTGGACAGGATACTTTGCCTTTATGAGTCTCTGGTTCCCATCTGGAAATCTTTTACTAAAGTTAAGGAATGATTTAACAGGGAATCCCATTAACATTTACATGTAAAGAATCTGTCAGTATATAAGAATGTGTATACAAAAGGGGTTGAGGCAACAGGGAATTCCATTAACATCTAAATATAAAGAATCTGTCAGTATATAAGAATGTGTATATCATTTTGTATTTGGAAACTTTGCTGAATTCTTCTATCAGTTCTAGGAGCTTTTTGGAGGAGTCTTTTGGGTTTTCTAGGTATACAATCATATGATCAGCAAACAGCAGCAGTTTGACTTCCTCTTTACAGATTTGGATGCCCTTTATTTCTTTCTCTTGTCTGATTGCTCTAACTAGGACTTCCAGTACTATGTTGAACAGAAATGGTGAGAGTGGGCATCCTTATCTTGTTCTCAGAGGGAATGCTTTCAGCTTTTCCCCATTCAGTATTATGTTGGCTGTCGGATTGTCATGGATGGCTTTTATTTCATTGAGGTATGCCCCTTATATGCCTGTTTTGCTAGGAGTTTTAATCATAAAGCGTCTGGATTTTCTCAAATGTTTTTTCTGCATCTTTTGAGATGATCATGTGATTTTTGCTTTTAATTTTGTTACATGGTATATCACATGTATTGACTTGTGTATGTTAAACCATTCCTGCTTCCTTGGTATGAAACCCACTTGGTCATGATGAATTATCTTTTTGATATGTTGTTGGATTCTGTTGACTAGCATTTCTTTGGTATTTTTTTGTTTCAATTTCATTTAGTTCTGCTCTGATCTTGGTTATTTCCTTTCTTCTGCTGCAGCTGAGTTTGGTTTGTTCTTGTTTCTCTAGTTCCTTTAGGTGTGACCTTAGATTGTCTGTTTGTGCTCTTTCAAACTTTTTGATATAGGCATTTAGGGTTATGAGCTTTCCTCTTAGCACTGCCTTTGCTCTGTCCCAGAGGTTTTGATAGGTTGTGTCACTATTGTCATTCAGCTCAAAGAATTTTTAAATTTTCATCTTGATTTCATTGTTGACCCAGTGATCATTCAGGAGCAGGTTATTTAATTTCCATGTATTTGCATGGTTTTGAAGGTTCTTTTTGGAGTGGATTTCAATTTCATTCCACTATCAGTAGCTATCCTACACACCAACAGTGACCAAACTGATAATTAAATCAGTAACTCAACTCCTGTTACAATAGCTACAAATAATACAATATGATATGATACAATACAATACAATACCATACAATACAGTACAATACTTAGGAATATACCTAACCAAGGAGGTGAAAGACCTCTACAAGGAAAACTTCAAAACACTGGTGAAAATAATCATAGACAATACAAATAAATGAAAACACATCCCATGCTCATGGATGGGTAGAATCAGTATTGTGAAAATGACCATACTACCAAAAACAATCTACAGATTCAAAGAAATTCCCATCAAAATGCCATAATAATTCCTCACAGAACTAGAAAAAACAATCCTAAAAGTAATATGGAACCAAAAAAGAGCCCACATAGCCAAAGAAAGGCTAAGTAAAAGAACAAATCTGGAGGCATCACGTTACCTGTTTTCAAACTATACTCTAATGTCATAGTAACCAAAACAGTGCGGTACTGATATAAAAATAGACACACAGACCAATGGAACAGAATAGAGAACCCAGAAATAAACCCAAATAGTTACAGCCAACTGATCTTCAACAAAGCAAACACAAACATAAAGTGGGGAAAGGACACCCGCTTCAACAAATTGTGCTGGGATAATTGGAAAGCCACGTGTAGGAGAATGAAACTGGATCCTCATCTCTCACCTTACACAAAAATCAACACAAGATGGATCAAGGACTTAAATCTAAGACCTGAAACTATGAAAATTCTAGAAGATAATATCAGAAAACCCTTCTAGACATTGGCTTAGGCAAGGATTTCATGACCAAGAACCCAAAAGCAAACGCATTAAAAACAAAGATAAATAACTGAGACTTAATTAAACTAAAGAGCTTTTGCACAGCAAAAGGAACAGTCAGCAGAGTAAACAGACAACCCACAGAGTGGGAGAAAGTCTTCACAATCAATACATCTGACAAAGGACTAACATCCAGAATGTCCAATGAACTCAGACAAATTAGCAAGAAAAAAAAAAAAAAATCCCATCAAAAAGTTGGCTAAGGACACAAATAGACAATTCCCAAAAGAAGATATACAAATGACCAACACACATATGAAAAAAAGCTCAACATCACTAAGGATTAGGAAAATGTAAATCAAAACTGCAATGCGATAGATACCATCTTACTCCTGCAAGAATGGCCATAATCAGAAAACCAAAAAATAATAGATATTGGCATGGATACAGTGAACAAAAACACTTCTACACTGCTGGTGGGAATGCAAACTAGTACAACTATTGAAGGAAACAGTATGGAGATTCTTCAAAGAACTAAAAGTAGAACTATCATTTGATGCAGCAATCCCACTACTGGCTATATACCCAGAGGAAAATAAGTTATAATATGAAACAGATACCTGTTCATGCATAATTATAGCAGCACAATTTACTATTGCAAAAATGTGAAATGAACACAAACGCCAGTCAATCAATCAATGAGTGGATAAAGCCTTTTTATGACTGAGTGATGTTCCATTATATTTATATTTATAATGGAATAGTACTCAGCCATATAAAGGAATGAATTAATGGCATTTGCAACAACATGGATGGAATTGGAGGCTATTATTCTAAGTCACTCAGGAATGGAAAACCAAACATCATATGTTTTCATTCATAAATGAGAGTTAAGCTATGAAGATGCAAAGGGATAAAAATGATACAATGAATTTTGGGGACTCAGGGGAAAGGGTGGGAAGGGGGTGAAAGATAAAATACTATAGTTTGGTTTCATTGTATACTACTCAGGAGATGGGTGCACCAAAATCTCACAAATCAGCACTAAAGAACTTACTCATGTAACCAAATATAATATATTCCACAAAAACCTATGGAAATGAGAAATTAAAAGACAAAAACAAAACAAAACAAGAATGTGTATATAAAAAGAGTTGAGGCAACATTCGTAGAAAAATGGAATTCAATTATTTTACTGAATATTGGGTTTTGAGCAAGTCCCTTTCCCTCTCTGAACCTCTTTATCCCCATTTTAACATTGGAGTGGGTCATGGTTGTTTTGTATGTTTGTTGGCTGCATAAATGTCATCTTTCAAGAAGTGTCTGTTCATACCCTTTGCCCACTTTTTGATGGGGTTGCTTTTTGTTCTTGTAAATTTAAGTTTACTGTAGTCTATGTATATTAGACTTTGTCTAATGGATAGATTGCAAAAATATTTTCCCGTTCTGTAGGTTGCCTGTTCACTCTGATGATAATTTCTTTTGCTGTGCAGAAGGTCTTTAGTTTAATTAGATCCCATTTGTCAATTTTGGCTTTTGTTGCCATTGCTTTTGGTGTTTCAGTCAAGAAGCCTTTGCCCATGCCTATGTCCTGAATGGTATTGCCTATGTTTTCTTCTAGGACTTTTATAGTTTTGGGTTTTATGTTTAAATCCTTAATCCATCTTGAGTTAATTTTTGTATAAGGTGTAAGGAAGGGGTCCAGTTTCAGTTTTCTGCATATGGCTAGCCAGTTTTCTCAACACCATTTATTAAATAGGGAATCCTTTCCCTATTGCTTGGTTTTATCAGATTTCTCAAAATCAGATGGTTGCAGATGTGTGGTGTTATTTCTGAGGCCTCTGTTCTGTTCCATTGGTCTACATACTTCATTTGCTACCAGTACCATGCTGTTCTGGTTACTATAGCCTTGTGGTATAGTTTGAAATCAGGTCGCATGATGCCTCCAGCTTTGTTCTTTATGCTTAGGATTGTCTTGGCTATATGGGCTCTTTCTTGGTTCCATATGAAATTTAAAGTAGCTTTTTTTTTTTTTTCTAATTCTGTGAAGAAAGTCAATGGTAGCTTGATGGGGATAGCATTTAATCTATAAATTAGTTTGGGCAGTATGGCCATTTTCACAATATTGATTCTTCCTAATCATGATAATGGATTTTTTTTTTTCCATTTGTTCATGTCCTCTCTTATTTCCTCGAAAAGTGGTTTGTAGTTCTCCTTGAAGAGATCGTTCATGTCACTTGTAAGTTGTATTCCTAGGTGTTTTATTTTCTTTGTAGTAATTGTGAATGAGAGTTCACTCATGATTTGGCTCTCTGCTTGTCTATTACTTTTGTATAGGAATACTTGTAATTTTTGCATATTGATTTTGTATCCTGAGACTTTGCTGTAGTTGGTTATCAGCTTAAGGAGTCTTTGGGCTGAGATGATGGGGTTTTCTAAATATACAATCATGTCATCTGGAAACAGAGATGATTTGACTTCCACTCTTCCTATTTAAATACATTCTATTTCTTTCTCTTGCCTGATTGCTCTGGTCAGAACTTCCAATACTATGTTGAATAGGAGTGATGAGAGAGGGCATCCTTGTCTTGTGCTGGTTTTCAAAGGGAATGCTTTCAGCCCTTGTCCATTCAGTATATTGGCTATGGGTTTATCATAAATATCTCTAATTATTTTAAGCTATGTTCCATCAATACCTAGCTTATTGAGAGGTTTAACATGAAGGGGTGTTGAATTTTATAGAAGACCTTTTCTGCATCTATTGAGATAATCATGTGGTTTTTGAGATTGGTTCTGTTTATGTGATGGATTACATTTATTGATTTACATATGTTAAGCCAGCCTTACAACCCAGGGATGAAGCAGACCTGATCGTGGTGAATAAGTTTTTGCTATTCTGGTGAATTCAGTTTGCCTGTATTTTATTCAGGATTTTTGCACGGATGTTCATGAGGAATACTGGCCTGAAATTTTCTTTTTCAGTTGTGTCTCTGCCAGGCTTTGGTATCAGGATGATACAAAAAAAAAAAAAAAAAAAAAAAGAAATCTGCTCATTGCTTCCCCCACCCCACAACAGTCCCCAGTGTGTCATGTTCACCACTCTGTGTCCATGTGTTCTCATTGTTCAAATCCCACCTATGAGTGAGAACATGTGGTGCTTTGTTTTCTGTCCTTGCGATAGTTTGCTTAGAATGATGGTTTCCTGCTTCATCCATCTCCCTACAAAGGACATGAATTCATCCTTTTTTATGTCTGCATAGTATTCCATGGTGTATATGTGCCACATTTTCATAATCCCGTCTATCACTGATGGACATTTGGGTTGGTTCCAAGTGTTTGCTATTGTGAATAGCGCCACAACAAACATACGTGTGCATGTGTCTTTATAGTAGCATGATTTATAATCCTTTGGGTATATACCCAGTAATGGGATTGCTGGGCCAAATGGTATTTCTAGTTGTAGATCCTTGAGGAATTGGCACACTGTCTTCCACACTGGTTGAACTAGTTTATAGTCCCACCAACAGTGTAAAAGCATTCCTATTTCTCCACATCCTCTCTAACATCTGTTGTTTCCTGACTTTTTAATGATTGCCATTCCAATTGGTGTGAGATGGAGTCTCATTGTGGTTTTGATATGCATTTCTCTGATGACCAGTGATAATGAGCATTTTTTCTGTTGGCTGCATAAATATCTTCTTTTGTGAAGTGTCTGTTCATCTTCTTTTCCCATTTGTTGATGGGTTTCTTTGTTTTTTTCTTGTAAATCTGTTTAAGTTATTTGTAGATTCTGAATCTTAGCCATTTGTCAGATGGGTAGATTGCAAAGATTTTCTCCCATTCTGTAGGTTGCCTGTTCAGTCTGATGATAGTTTCCTTTGCTGTGCAGAAGCTCTTTAGTTTAATTAGATCACATTTGTCAATTTTGGGTTTTGTTGCCATTGCTTTTCATGTTTTAGCCATGAAGTCTTTGCCAATGCCTGTGTTCTGAATGGTATTGCCTAGGTTTTCTTCTAGGGTTTTTATGGTTTTAGGTCTTACATTTAAGTCTTTAATCCATCTTGAATTAATTTTTGTATAAGGTATAAGGAAGGGATCCAGTTTCAGCTTTCTACTTATGGCAAGCCAGTTTTCCTAGCACCATTTATTAAATAGGGAATCCTTTCCCCATTTCTTGTTTTTGTCAGGTTTGTCAAAGATGAGATGGTTGTAGATGTGTGGTATTATTTCTGAGGGCTCTGTTCTGTTCCATGGGTCTATATCTCTGTTTTGGTACCAGTACCTTGCTGTTTTGGTTACTGTAGCCTTGTAGTATAGTTTGAAGTCAGGTAGCTTGATGCCTCCAGCTTTGTTCTTTTGGTTTAGAATTGTCTTGGCAATGCGGGCTCCTTTTTGGTTCCATATGAGCTTCAAAGTAGTTTTTTCCAATTCTGTGAAGAAAGTCATTGGTAGCTTAATGGGGATGGCATTGAATCTTTAAATTACCTTGGGCAGTATGGCCATTTTCACGATATTGATTCTTCCCATCCATGAGCATGGAAAGTTCTTTCGTTTGATTGTGTCCTCTTTTATTTCATTGAGCAGTGGTTTGTAGTTCTCCTTGAAGAGGTTCTTCACATCCCTTGTAAGTTAGATTCCTAGGTATTTTATTCTCTTTGAAGCAATTGTGAATGGGAATTCACTCATGATTTGGCTCTCTGTTTATGTGTTATTGGTGTATAAAAATGTTTGTGATTTTTCACATTGACTTTGTATCCTGAGACTTTGCTGAATTTGCTTATCAGCTTAAGGAGATTTTGACCTGAGATGATGGGGTTTTGTAAATATGCAATCATGTCATCTGCAAACAGGGAAAATTTGACTACTTCTTTTCCTAACTGAATACCCTTTATTTCTTTCTCTTCCTGATTGCCCTGGCCAGAACTTACAATACTATGTTGAATAGGAGTGATGAAAGAGGACATCCCTGTCTTGTGCCAGTTTTCAAGGGGAATGCTTCCAGTTTTTGCCCATTCAATATGACATTGGCTGTGGGTTTGTCATAAATAGCTCTTATTATTTTGAGATACGTTCCATCAATACCGAATTTATTGAGAGTTTTTAGCATGAAGGGCTGTTGAATTTTGTCAAAGGCCTTTTCTGCATCTATTGAGATAATCACGTGGTTTTTGTCTTTGGTTCTGTTTATATGCTGGATTACGTTTATTGATTTGCATATATTGAACCAGCCTTGCATCGCAGAGATGAAGCCCACTTGATCATGATGGATAAGTTTTTTGATGTGCTCTTGGATTCGTTTTGCAAGTATTTTATTGAGGATTTTTGCATCTATGCTCATCAGGGATATTGGTCTAAAATTCTCCTTTTTGTTGTGTCTCTTCCAGGCTTTGGTATCAGGATGATGTTGGCCTCGTAAAATGAGTTAGGGAGGATTCCCACTTTTTCTATTGATTGAAATAGTTTCAGAAGGAATGGTACCAGCTCCTCCTCGTACCTCTGGTCGAATTCGTCTGTGAATACCTCTGGTCCTGGACTTTTCTTGGTTGGTAGGCTGTTAATTATTGTCTCAATTTCAGAGTCTGTTTTTGGTCTATTCAGGGATTCAACTTCTTCCTGGTTTAATCTTGGGAAACTGTATGTGTCCAGGAATTTATCCATTTCTTCTTAATTTTCTAGTTTATTTGCATAGATGTGTTTATAGTATTCTCTGATGGTAGTTTGTATTTCTGTGGGCTTCGTGGTGATATCCCCTTTATCAGTTTTTATGGCATCTATTTGATACTTCTCTCTTTTCTTCTTTATTGGTCTTGCCAGTGGTCTATAAATTTTGTTGATCCTTTCAAAAAACCTGCTCCTGGATTCATTGATTTTTTGAAGGGTTTTTTGTGTCTCTATCTCCTTCCATTTTGCTCTGATTTTAGTTATTTCTTGCCTTCTGCTAGCTTTTGAATGTGTTTGCTCTTGCTTCTCTAGTTCTTTTAATTGTGATGTTAGTGTGTTGATATTAGATCTTTCCCACTTTCTGATGTGGGCATTTAGTCCTATAAATTTCCCTCCTAACACTGCTTTAACTGTGTCCCAGAAATTCTGATACATTGTCTCTTTCTTCTAATCGGTTTCAAAGAACTTCATTATTTCTGCCTTAATTTACCCAGCAGTCATTCAGGAGCAGGCAGTTTTGTTTACATGTAGTTGTGCAGTTTCGAGTGAGTTTCTTAATCCTGAGCTCTAATTTGATTGCACTGTGGTCTGAGAGACTGTTTGTTATGATTTCCTTTCTTTTCCATTTACTGAGCAGTGTTTTACTTCACATTTTGCAGTCAGTTTTAGTATAAATGCTGTGCAGTGCTGAGAAGAATATATGTTCTGTTGATTTGGGGTGGAGAGTTCTGTAGATGTCTATTAGTTCCACTTATTCTAGAGTTGAATTCAAGTCCTGAGTATCCTTGTTAATTTTCTGCCTCGTTGATCTGCCTAATATCGACAGTGGGATGTTGGAAGTCTCCCACTGTTACTGTGTGGGAGTCTATATCTCTTTGTAGGTCTGTAAAAACTTGTTTTATTAATCTGGGTGCTACTGTATTAGGTGCATATATATTTAGGATAGTTAGCACTTTTTGTTACATTGATCCCTCTACCATTATGCAATGCCCTTCTTTGTCTTTTTTTATCTTTGTTGGTTTAAAGTCTGTTTTATCAGAGACTAGGATTGCAACCCCTGCTTTTATTTGCTTTCTACTTGCTTGGTGAATATTTCTACATCCTTTTATTTAAACCTATGTGTCTTTGCATGTGTGATGGGTCTCCTGAATACAGCACACCAATGTGTCTTGACAGTTTATCCAATTTGACAGTCTATGTCTTTTAACAGGGGCATTTAGCCCATTTACATTTTTTAAAAGATTTTTTTTGCACTGAGGGTGGACTTTACTTTTTTTATTATTATTAGGAGATATACCTAATGTAAAGGACGAGTTAATGGGTGCAGCATACCAACATGGCACATGTATACATATGTAACAAACCTGCACGTTGTGCACATTTACCCTAGAACTTAAAATATAATAAAAAAAATCCAATAATATTCTTTTAGTTATAAAATATGCAATTAATTTTTTTTTTTTACCATAGTCACCATGTTGTGCTAGCAAATGCTAGGTCTTATTCATTTTTTCTGACCATTTTTGGTACCCATTAAATAATCTCACTTACCCTCATCAACCCCCTACCCTTTCCAGCCTCTGGTAACCATCCTTCTACTCTCTATCTTGGTGAGTTCAATTGTTTTTAATTTTCAGCTCCCAGAAATAAGTGAGAACCTGCAAAGTTTGTCTCTCTGTACCTGGCTTATTTTACTTACCATAATGCTCTCCAGTTCCATGCATGTTGTTTCAAATGACCAGATTTCTTTCTTTCTTTTCTTTTCTTTTCTTTTCTTTTCTTTTCTTTTCTTTCTTTCTTTCTTTCTTTCTTTCTTTCTTTCTTTCTTTCTTTCTTTCTTTCTTTCTTTTTCTTTCTTTCTTTCTTTCTCTCTCTTTCTCTCTTTCTCTCTCTCTTTCTTTCTTTCTTTCTTTCTTTCTTTCTTTCTTTCTTTCTTTCTTTCTTTCTTTCGACTGAGCAGTACTTCCTTGTGTATATGTAGCACATTTTCTTTGTTCATTATTAATTGATGCTTCCAGATCTTGGCTATTGTTCCAGATCTTGGCTATTGTGAATAGCATGGCAGTAAACATAAAAGTGCACATAGCTCTTCCACACACTAATTTCCTTTCTTGTGGGGACATATGCTGAAGTAGGATTGCTGGATCATATGGTAGTTCTATTTTTAATTTTTTGAAGAACCTCCAAACTGTTCTCCCTAGTGCTTGTACTAACTTACATTCCCACCAACAGTGTACAAGGCTTCCTTTTTCTCCACATCCTCACTAGCATTAGTTATTGCCTTGCTTTTGGATAAAAAACATTTTAACTTGAATGAGATGAGATCTCATTGTAGTTTTGATTTGCATTTCTCTGATGGTCAATGATGTTGAGCACCTTTTAATATGTCTGTTTGCCATTTATATGTCTTCTTTTTAAAAATATCTGTTCTGATCTTTTGTCTATTTTTAGATTAAATTATTGGGTGCTTTTTTCTGTAGAGTTGTTTGAGCTCCTTATATACGCTGGTTATTAATCCCTTGTGAGATAGATAGTTTGCAAATTGTTTTTCCCATTCTGTGGGTCGTCTCTTCACTTTGTTGATTGTTTCCTTTGCTGTGCACAAGTTTTTAACTTGAGGTGATTCCATTTGTCCATTTTTGCTTTGGTTGGCTGTGATTGTGAGATATTACTCAAGAAATCATTGTCCAACCAAATTACCTGGATAATTTCCCCCAATTTTTTGTAGTAGTTTTATAGTTTTACATCTCAGATTAAAGTCTTTATCCACTTTGATTTGGTTTTTGTATATGGCAAGAAATAGAGGTCTAGTTTCATTCACCTGCTTTTGCAAACACAGCTTTCCCAGCACCATTTACTGAAGAAACTGTCTTTTCCCCAGTGTATATTCTTGACACCATTGTAAAAATGAGTTCATTGTGGATGTATGGGTTTGTTTCTGGGTTCCTTATTCTTTTCCATTGGTCTAGGTGTCTGTCCTTATGCCAGTACCGTGCCGTTTTATTTACTATCACTGTGTAGTGTAATTTGAAATCAGGTAGTGTGATTCCACCGGTTGAGTTCTTTTGCTAAAAATAGCTTTGGCCATTCTGGGACTTTTGTAGTTCCATGTAAATTATAAGATAGATTTTTTTTTCTATTTCATTGAAGAATGTCATTGGTATTTTAATAGGGATTGCATTTAAAATGTAGATTGCTTTAGGTAGCATGGGCACTTTTACAATATTGATTATTTCAATCAATGAACATGAAATATTTTTCCATTCTTTTGTGTCCTCTTTAATTTCTTGCATTAGCGTTTTGTAGTTTCAATTGTGGAGATCTTTCATTTTGGTTAAGTTAGTTTCTAGGTATTTCATTTCATTTGAAGCTATTTAAAATGGAATTTCTTAATTTCTTTTTCAATTGTGCACTGTTGGCACATAAAGGTGTTTCTGGTTATTGCATGTTGATTTTGTATCCTGCCACTTTACTTAATTTGTTTATTAGTTCTAATAAATTTTTGGTGTGGTCTTTAGGTTTTTCCAAATACAGGATTATATCACCTGCAAACAAAGATAATTTGACTTCTTTCTTTCCAATTCAGATGTCTGCCATTTATTTCTGTCTCTTGTCTGATTGTTTTAGCTAGTACTTCCAGTAGTATGTTGAATATCAGTGGTGAAAGTGGGCATCCTTGTGTTCCAAATCTTCAAAGGAAGGTTTTCAGTTTTCTTACATTAAGCATGATAGTAGCTGTGAGTCTGTCATATATGGCTTTTATTATTTTGAGGTCGTTCTTTCTATACCCATTTTTTTTGAAGATTTTTATCGTGAAACAATGTTGGATTTTATCAAATATTTTGTCAGCATCTGTTGAAATAATTGTATGGTTTTTATCCTTCATTTTGTTGCTATAATATGTCATATTGTTTGATTTGCCTGTGTTGTATTATCCTTGAATCCTAGGTGTAAATCCCACCTGATCATGATGAATGATCTTTCTGATGTGTTGTTGAGTTCAGTTTGTTAGTATTTTGTTGAGAAGTTTTGCATCAATAATCATCAGGTATATTGGCCTGTAGTTTTTTTGTTTGTTTGTTTCTCTTTCTCTTTCTTTTCTCTCTCTTTCTTTTCTTCCTTCCTTTCTTTTCCTTCCTTCCTTCTTTCTTCCTTTCCTTTCCTTTCCTTTCCTTTCCTTTCCTCTTCTCTTCTCTTTCTTTCTTTCTTTCTTTCTTTCTTTCTTTCTTTCTTTCTTTCTTTCTTTCTTTCTTTCTTTCTTTCTTTCTTTCTTTCTTTCTTTTCTTCCTTCCTTTCTTTTCCTTCCTTCCTTCCTTTCTTTCTTCCTTCCTTCCTTCCTTCCTTCCTTCCTTCCTTCCTTCTTTCCTTCCTTCCTCTCTTCTTTCCTTCCTTCTTTCTTTCCTTCTTCCCTTTTTTTTGATGGAATCTCACTCGGTCGCCCAGGCTGGAGTGCAGTGGCATGATCTCAGCTCACTGCAACCTCTGCCACCTGGGTTCAAACCATTCTCCTGCCTCAGCCTCCCGAGTAGCTGGAATTACAGGCACCTGCCACCACGCCTGGCTAATTTTTGTGATTTTAGTAGAAAGGGGTTTCACTATCTTAGCCAGGCTGCTCTTAAACTCCTGACCTCATGATCCACTCACCTCAGTCTCCCAAAGTGCTGGGATTACAGGCACGGGCCCCCACACCCGGCCTTTCTGGTTCTTTTTATCAAGGTAATGCTGGCTTCATAGAATAAGTTTTGAAATATTCCTGTATCCTCTATTTTTCACAATACTTTGAGTAGGATTGGTGTTAGTTCTTTCTTAAATGTTTGGTGCAATTCAGAATGAAGCCATGGGGTCTGTATTAGTTTGTTTTCACACTGCTATAAATAACTGCTTGAGACTGAGCAATTTATCAAGGAATGTGCTTTAACAGATTCACAGTTCCACATGGCTGGGGAGGCCTCAGGAAACTTAGGAATTGTGGTAGAAGGGGAAGGGGAAGCAAGAGTCTTCCTCACATGGTGGCAGGAGAGAGGGAGAGTGAAGGGGTAGTGCCAAACACTTTTAAACCATCAGGTATCGTGAGAACTCACTAGCACAAGAACAGTATAAGGGAAACTGCCTCCATGATCCAATCACCTCTCGCCAAGTTCCTCCCTCAACATACTGGAGATTAGAATTCGAGATGAGATTTGAGTGGGGATACAGAGTCAAACCATATCAGGGTCTTGGGCTTTTCTTTGCTATAATACTTTTTATTACAGCTTTGATTTCATTACTTATTATTGGTCTGTTTAAGTTTTGGATTTCTTCATGGTTTAACCTTGGTAGGTTGAGTCTAGGAATTTATGCTTTTATTCCAGGTTTTCCGATGTATTGACATATAGTTGCTCATAGTAGCCACCAACTATTCTTTGAATTTCTGCAATATCAGTTTTAATGTATCCTTTTTATCTGTTTTTATTTGTTTGGGTCTTCTCTCCTTTTTTTCTTAGTCTGGCTAAAGATTTGTATATTGTGTTTATCTCCAGAAAACCAACTTTTTTTGTTTTAAATTATACTTTAAGTCCTGGGGTACATGTGAACAATGTGCAGGTTTGTCACATAGGTATACATGTGCCATGTTGCTTTGCTACACCTATCAGCTCATCATTTACAGTAGGTATTTCTCCTAATGCTATACCTCTCCTAGGCCCCCACCCCCCAACAGGCCTGGTATGTGATGTTCCCCGGCCTGTGTCCATGTGTTCTTATTGTTCAACTCCCACTTATGAGTGAGAACGTGCAGTGTTTGCTTTTCTCTTCTTGTGTTACTTTGCTGAGAATGATGGTTTCCAGTTTCATCCATGTCCCTGCAAAAGATGTGAAATCATCCTTTTATATGGCTGCATAGTATTCCACGGTGTATAACTGCCACATTTTTAAAAATCCAGTCTATTATTGATGGGCATTTGGGTTGGTTCCAAGACTTTGTTATTGTGAATAGTGCTGCAGTAAACATATGTGTGCATATGTCTTTATAGTAGCATTATTTATAATCCTTTGGGTATATACCCAGTAATGGGATCACTGGGTCACATGGTATTTCTGGTTCTAGATCCTTGAGGAATCATCACAGTGTCTTCCACAAAGGTTGAGCTAATTTACGCTGCCATCAACAGTGTAAAAACGTTCCTATTTCTCTATATCTTCTCCAGCATCTGTTGTTTCCTGACTTTTTAATGATCACCATTCTAACTGGTGTGAGATGATATCTCATTGTGGTTTTGATTTGCATTTCTCTAATGAACAGTGACGATGAGCAGTTTTTCATAAGTTTATTGGCTGCATAATTGTATTCTTTTGAGAAGTATCTGTTCATATCCTTCACCCATTTTTTATGGGGTTGGAAAACCAACATTTTATTGCATTTATCTTCTGTATTATTTTCCTCATTTCAAATTCATTTATCTCTGCTCTGATCTTTATTATTTTTACTTCTTTTGGATTTGGTTTCCTCTTGCTTTTCTTGTTCTTATTATTATAATGTTGAGAAAGTTCCTAGTTTACTGAAAGGTTTTTTAATGAATATATATTAGATTTTATCAAATGCTTTTTCTGCATCAATTCATATGATCATATTATTTTTCTTCTTCAGCTTGTTGATATGGTGGAACTTATTGATTGATTTTCACATGTTCAGACAGCATTGCATGCTTGGAATAAATCCCACTTAACCTTGGTATCCAATTGTTTTTGAGTATTTTTGAGTTAATTTTGCCAATATTTTGTTTGGAAATTTTCCATGTATATTTGCAAGAAATATTGCTCTACAGTTTTCCTTTCTTGTAGTGTGTTCATCTGGTTTTGGTATTATAGTAATGCTGGCTTTGTAGAATGACTTAAAAGTAATTCCTCTGCTTCTATCTTCTGGAACAGATTGCAAAGGACTGTTGTAACTTCTTTTTTACATATTCGGTGTAAATCACCATTGAAATATCTGGGCCTGGTTCTTCAATTCTTTGAAAAGTTATTAATTATTCATTCAGTTTTTTAAAACAGATATAGGACTATTCTGATGATCTATTTTTCCTTGAGAGGGCTTGAGTTGTTTGAGTCTTTCAAGGAATTGGTTCCTTTTATCTAAGTTACCAAATTTTTTGACCTAGATTTGTTCATTAAATTATTTTATTATATTTTTAATATCTATGGAATCTAAGCTCTATTTGTGCTGCATCCCACCAATGTTCATAAATTGTATTATTTAATTTCATTTTTTTAAAAATTATTATTTTTTCAAATTTTAAGTTCAGGGGTACAAGTATAGGTTTGTTACATAGGTAAACCTGTATCATGGGGATTTGTTGTACAGATTATTTTATCACTCAGCTATTAAGCCTGGTACCCAGTAGTAACCTTTTCTGATCCCCTCCCTCCTCCTACTCCCTACCCACTGAAAGGCCCCAGTTTGTGTTGTTCCCCTCTATGTAATTTAGTTAAAATATTTGATAAATTATGTGGAGACTTTTTCTTTGACCCATTTATTATTTAGAAATTTGTTGTTTAATTTCCAGATAATTTGAGGATTTTCAGGTTTCTGTTCCTAATTTCTCATTTAATTCCATTGTGTTTTGGTAATATATCTTGTATGATTTCTATTATTTTAAATTTGTTAAGGTGTGTTATGGCCCAGAGTATGGTCTATCTTGATAAATGTTCCATGTGAACTTGAGAAGAATGTACATTCTGCTATTGTTGGGCAAAGTGGTCTATGTTTGTCAATTAAATCTAGTTAATTGATGAGGGCTGTTAAACTCAACTGTAACCGTATTGATTTTCTGCATGCTTAATTTATCAATTGTTGAAAGAGGAGTGCTGAACTCTCAAAATATAATAGTAGTCTTTTATATTTATTTCTGAAATTCTATCAGCTTATACTTTAAGTGTAGGCTTATCTAATTTTATTAAGCTTCACAGATATTATGTGCATGTGTGTGTGTTTACAAATTGAAGGCTTGTAGAAACCCTGCATCTAGCAAGTCTCTCAGTGTCTTTCCTTTTTTTCCAACAGCATGTAATTACTTTGTGTCTCTCTGTGTTACCCTTTGGTAACTCTCATAATATTTCAAACTTTTTCATTATTATTAAATCTTTTAGGATGATCTGTGATCAGTGGTCTTTGATGTTACCATTGTAATTGTTTTGGGGCACCACAACTCATGCCCATGTAATATGGCAAACTTTATTGCCAATGTTGTATGTGTTCTGAGTGCTCCGTGAGCTGGTCTTTCCACCATTTCTCTCCCTCTCCTTGGACCTCTCTATTCTCAGAGAGACAACACCATTGGAATTAGGCCAATTAATAACCCTACAATGGCCTCTATGTGTTCAAGTGAAAAAAGAGTTGCACTCTCTCACTTTAAGTCAAAAGCTAGTAATGTTTAAACTCAGTTAAAGGGGATGTCATAGGCTGAGATAGGCTGAAAGCTCAACCTCTTGTACCAAACAGCTAGCCAAGTTGTGAATGCAAAGGAAAAGTTTTTAAAGGAAATTGAAAGTGCTACTACAATGAACACATGAAAGATAAGAAAGTAAAACCCCCTAATTGCAGACATGGAGAAAGTTTTAGTGATCTGGATGGAAGATCAAATGAGAAACAACATTCCCTTAACTCAAAACCGAATCCAGAGCAAGGCCCTAACTCTCTAACTTTCTTCAAGTCTATGAAGGCTGAGTGAAGTGAGGAAGCTTCAGAAAAGTAAGAAGGTAGCAGAGGTTTCTTCATGAGGTTTACAGAAAGAAACTGTCTCCAAAACACAAAAGTGCAATGTGAAACAGCAAGTCCTGATGTACAAGCTGTAGCAAGTCATCCAGAAGATGGAGCTAAGAACATGGATAAAGGTGGTCACACTAAACAATATATTTTCAGTAGAGGTAAACCAGTCTTCTATTCTTTTTTTAATTATTATTATCCTTTAAATTCTAGGGTACAAGTGCACAACTTGCAGGTTTGTTACATAGGTATACATGTGCCATATTGATTTGGTGCACCCATCATCTCATCATTTACATTAGACATTTCTCCTAACACTATCCCTCCCCCAGCACCCCACCTCCCAAAAGACCACAGTGTGTGTGATGTTCCCCTCCCTGTGTCTATGTGTTCTCATTGTTCAACTCCCACTTATGAGTGAGAACACGCGGTGTTTGGTTTTCTGTCCTTGTGATATTTTGCTGAGAATGATGGTTTCTGGTTTCATTCATGTCCCTGCAGAGGACATGAACTCATCCTTTTTTATGGCTGCATAGTATTCCATGGTGTATATGTGCCACATTTTCTTAATCCAGTCTATTATTGATGGACACTTGGGTTGGTTCCAAGTCTTTGCTATTGTGAATAGTGCTGCAATAAACACACGTGTGCATGTGTCTTTATAGTAGCATTATTTATAATCCTTTGGGTATATACCCAGTAATGGGATGGCTGGGTCAAATGGGATTTCTAGTTCTAGATCCTTGAGAAATTGCCACACTGTCCTCCACAAAGGTTGAACTAATTTACAGTTCCAACAGCAGTATAAAAGTGTTCCTATTTCTCCACATCCTCGCTAGCATCTGTTGTTTCCTGACTTTTTAATGATCACCATTCTAACTGGAGTGAGATTGTATCTCATTGTGCTTTTGATTTGAGTTTCTGTAATGACCAGTGATGATGAGCATTTTTTCATGTGTCTGTTGGCTGCATAAATGTCTTCTTTTAGAATTGTCTGTTCGTATCCTTTGCCCACTTTTTGATGGGGTTGTTTTTGTCTTGTAAATTTGTTTAAGTTCTTTGTAGGTTCTGGATATTAGCTCTTTGTCAGATGAATAGATTGCATTTTTTTCTCCCATTCTGTAGGTTGCCTGTTCACTCTGATGACAGTTTATTTTGCTGTGCAGAAGCTCTTTAGTTTAATTAGATCCCATTTGTCAATTTTGGCTTTTGTTGCCATTGCTTTTGGTGTTTTAGTCATGAAGTCCTTGCCCATGCCTATGTCCTGAATGGTATTGTCTAGGTTTTCTTCTAGGGTTTTTATGATTTTAGGTCTTACATTTAAGTCTTTAATTCAGCTTGAGTTAATTTTTGTATACTGTGTAAGGAAAGGATCCAGTTTCGGCTTTCTATATATGGCTAGCCAACTTTCCCAGCACTATTTATTAAGTAGGGAATCCTTTCCCCATTGCTTGTTTCTGTCAGATTTGTCAAAGATCAGATGGGTGTAGATGTGCGGTGCTATTTCTGAGGTCTCTGTTCTGTTCCGTGGGTCTATATATCTGTTTTGGTACCAGTACCATGCTGTTTTGGTTACTGTAGCCTTGTAGTATAGTTTGAAGTCAGGTAGCGTGATGCCTCCAGCTTTGTTCCTTTTGCTTAGCATTGTCCTGGCTATGCAGACTCTTTTATGGTTCCATACAAACTTTAAAATAGTTTTTTCTAATTCTGTTAAGAAAGTCAGTGGTAGCTTGATGGGGATGGCATTGAATCTCTAAATTACCTTGGGCAGTATGGCCGTTTTCATGATAATGATTCTTCGTATCCATGAGCATGGAATATGTTTCCATTTGTCTGTGTCCTCTTGTATTTCCTTGAGCAACGTTTTGTAGTTCTTCTTGAACAGGTCCTTCACATCCCTTGTAAGTTGGATTCCTAGGTATTTTATTCTCTTTGTAGCAAGGGTGAATGGGAGTTCACTCATGATATGGCTGTCTGTTATTCTGTTCCTGGTGTATAGGAATGCTTGTGATTTGTGCACATTGATTTTGTATCCTGAGATTTTGTTGAAGTTGCTTATCAGCTTAAGGAAATTTTGTGCTGAGACAATGGGGTTTTCTAAATATACAATCATGTCATCTGCAAACAAAGACAATTTGACTTTCTGTTTTCCTAATTTAATACCCATTATTTCATTCTCTTGCCTGATTGCCCTGGCCAGAACTTCCAATACTATGTTGAATAGGCGTGGTGAGAGAGGACATTCTTGTCTTGATCCAGATAAACCAGCCTTCTATTCGAAGAAGATGCTATGTAGGACTTTGGTAGCTGGATAATCAAAGTTAACGTTTGGTTTCAAAGACCCAATGGACAGGCTAACTCTCTTGTTATTGGCTAATGTGACTGGTGACATTAAGCTAACGTCAGGGTTCAATTATCATTCTGAAAATCCTAGGGCCCTTAGGAATTAGGTAAAAACGACTCTACTTTTGCTCTATAAATAAAAAAAGTAAAGCCTGGGTGACAGAACATGTGCTTACTGCATGGTTTACTGAATATTTTAAGTTCACTGTTGAGAACTACTATTCAGAAAGAAAAAATACCTTTCAAAATATTACTGTTCATTGATAAGGCTCCCAATTATCTAAGAGGTCTGATGGAGATGTACTAGGAGATTAATATTGTTTTCATGCCTACTAACACAACATTATTTGGCAGCCCATGGATCAAGGAGTAACTTTTATTTTCAAGCTTTATTATTCAAGGAATATGTTTCATAAGGTTGTAGATGCCATAGATAGTAATTCCTCTGATGGATCTGGACTAAATACATTAAAGACTTGGAAAGGATTCATCATTCTAGAAGTCATTAAAAACGTTTGTGATTCATGAAAGGACATAAAAATATTACCACTAACAGTAATTTGGAAGAAGTTGATTTCAACCCTCATGGAAAACTTTGAGTGGTTCAGCACTTCAGTGGAGGAAATAACTGTAGATGTGGTAGAAGTACCAAGAGAACTAGAAGTGGAGCCTGTATATGTGACTGAATAGTTGTCACCTCACAATAAAATTTGAACAAATGAAGAGTTGCTTTTTTATGGATAAGCAAATAAAATGGTTTCCTGAGATGAGCTCCACTCCTGGTGAAAATGCTGTGGATATTGTTGAAGTGATAGCCAATGATTTAGAATATTATTGAACTTTGTTGATAAGGCAGTGGCAGAGGTTGAGAGAATTGACTCCAATTGTGTAAGAGGTTCTACTGTGGGTAAAATTCTATCAAATAGCATCATGTGCCACAGAGAAATGTCCCATGAAAGAAAGAATTAATAGAGGTGGAAAACTTCATACTATTCTTATTTTAAGAAATAGACACTGCCACTCCAACCTTCAGCAACCACCACCCTCATCAATCAGTAGCCACTAACATCGAAGCAAGACCTTCTACCAACAAAAAGATCATTACTTGCCAAAGACTAAGATGATTGTTAGCATATTTAGGCAATTAAGTATTTTTATTAAGGTGTATACATTATTTTTAGATACAATGCTATTGCACACTTAACAACTACAGTATAGTGGAAACATTACTTTCATATGCATTGGGAAACCAAAAGAATTGTGCGACTCACTTTATTCTGATATTTGCTTTATTGCAGTGGTTTGGAATTGGGCCTGCAATATCTGCAAGTTATGTCTATGCTCTGATGCTGTCTTGGTAGGTGCATATATGTGAAGGATTGTTATGCTTTCTCAGACTCAACTACTTTTTCTTATCATTATGTATTTCCCTTCTCAATACTTGGTAATTTTATTAATTCCAAAACTAGCAATGTATGAGATAAATATCACTACTTCAGCTTTTCTTCTGTTACTGTTAGCATACTATGTCTTTCTGCATTCCTCTATTTATGATCATCAATATGAAACCTAAAATCACCATTTTAACCATTTTAAAGTGCACATATGAGTGGCATTTAGTATTTTTTACAGTATTGTGTAACCATCATCACATTGAGTTCTAGAAGATTCTCATCACCCCAAAAGGAGACTCTGTAACCATTAAGCACTCAGTCTCAATTTCCCCTCTTCCTGGCCCCTGGAAACAGCTAAACTACTTTGTATCTCTATGAATTTGCCTATTCTGCATATTTTATGTAAGTGTTATTGTGCAAAATGTGCCCTTTTGTCCTTTTGTGTCAGTTTTCTTTGACTTAGCATAATGTTATATCAAGGTGCATTCATGTTGGAGCTTTTGGCAATACTTCATTCCTTGTTATTGTCAAATAATATTCCATTGCATGGATATACCACATTTTGCTTATCCATTTATCAATTGGCAGACATTTTGGTACTTTTCACTTTATGATGATTGTAAATCATGATTTTATGGACATTTGTGTATACGTTTTTGCTTGAAAATCTGTGGAATTACTGAGACATATTCTGACTTTAATGTAATGAGGACCCACCAAATTTTTTTTTCACAGCAACTGCACAATTTTTTATTCTGATGAGCAGTATATGAGGCTTGCACTATCTTCACATCTTGGCAAGTGCTTGTTTGTTATTTTCTATTTTTTAATTATAGATATCCTAGTGTATGTAAAGTGTTATTGCATTGTTTTAATTGGCATTTCCTTCATAACAATGTCGAATAGATTTTTCATGTGCTTGTTGACTACTTGTACTTTTTTTTTGAGAAATACTTATTTAAGGCTTCTGCTTGTTTAAACATTGGGTTGCTTGTCTTTTCATTGTTGAGTTTTGGGAGTTCTTTGTATATGCTGTACATCCGACCCTTATCAATATATAATTTGCAAATATTTTCTTCTATTCTAAAAGTTTATTCCTTATTTTTCTTGATAGTGTCTATCCTTTGTTATATGTTTTTAATTTTGATGAAACCAAATTTATCTATTTTTTCTTTTGTTGCTTGTATATTTGTTGTCATGTCTAAGAAACCATTGCCAAATCCAAAATCGTAAAAATTTATCCTATTTTTTGTAAGAGTTTTATGATTTTAGATATTATTTTTAGATCGTTGATCCATTTTGAGTTAATTTTTGTTCATGGTGGACAAAAAACAGACACTTTTCAAAAGAAGTCATATATGCAGAAAAGTACCACTACCCTTCTCAGCCTTTGTTAACTGTGCTTCTACTTTCTATATCCATGACTTTGGTTATTTTGGATTTTAGATCTCACAAATAAGTGAAGATCCATTGTTGCTGATTACTGGATCTAATTCATTTTTACACTTAAGTACCAGATTTTCTTTATCCATTCATCTGTTGATGAATGCTTAGGTTGCTTCCATATTATGGCTATTGTGAATAGTGCTGCAGCAAATATAGGAGTGCAGATATCTCTTCAATATACTGATTTCCTTTCTTTAATGTTTATACCCAGCAGTGGGATTGCTGGATCATATGGTAGCTCGATTTTCACTTTTGTGAGAAACTTCCAAACTCTTCTTTATAGTGGCCGTACTAATGTACATTCCCACTAACAGTGTACAAGGGTTCCCTTTTCTCCATATCCTTGACAGCATTTTTTATTGCCTATCTTTTGTATAGAAGCAATTTTTAACTGGAATGAGATAATATTTCATTGTAGTTTTGATTTAAATTTCTCTGATGATCAATGATATTGAGCACTTTTTCATATGCCTGTTTGCCATTTGTATGTCTTTTGATAAATGTCTGTTCAAATCTTTTGCCCATCCTTTGATCAAATTATTATATTTTTTTCCTGTAGAGTTGATTGGGTTCCTTATATATTCTGATTATTAATCCCTTGTCATATGGGTAATTTGAAATATGTGCTCACCTTCTGTGGGTTCTTTATTCACTTTTTAAATTGTGTTCTTTGCTGTGCAGAAGTTTAAACTTGATGTGATACCATTTATCCACTTTTACTTTGATTGCCTGTGCTTGTGGTGTATTGCTCAAGAAATCTTTTTCCAGCCCAATGTTCTGAGAGTTTCCCCAATATTTTCTTATAGCGGTTTCATAGCTTGAGGTCTCAGATTTAAGTCTTTAATCCATTTCTATTTGATTTTTGCATATGGCAAGATACAATGGTCTAGTTTCATTCTCTTTCATATGGATATCCAGCTTTCCAGGCATCATTTATCGAAGAGACTCTTTTCCCCAGTGTATGTTGTTGGCACCTTTGTTGAAAGGAGTTTACTACAGGTGTATGGATTGGTACTTGGGTTCTCTATTCTTTTCTCTTGGTCTATGTTTCAATTTTTATGACAGTACCATGCTATTTTCATTACTATAGCACTGTGGTATAATTTGAAGTTAAGTAGTATTCCTCCAAGTTTGTTCTTTTTGCTTAAGATAGCTTTTGCTATTCTGGGTCTTTGTGGTTGCATATAAATTTTAGGATAGTTTTATCTATTTCTGTGAATAATGCAATTGGTATTTTGATAGGTATTGCATTGAATCTGTAGATTGCTTTGTATAGTATGAACATTTTAACAACATTGCTTATTCCAATCCACGAATATAAAATATCTTTCCATTTTTTTGGTGTTCAATTTGTTTTATTAGTGTTTTATAGTTTTCATTATATTGATCTTTTATTTCTTTGGCTAATTCCTTAGTATTTAATTTTATGTGTGGGTATTGTAAATGACGTTACATTTATAATTTCTTTTTCACATTGTTCACTGTTGGCTTATAGAAACGCTGCTGATTTTCATATATTGATTTTGTATCCTGAAGTTGTACTGAATTTGCTTATCAGTTCTAATAGTTTTTTGGTGTAGTCTTTAGGTTTTTCCTAATATGAGATTATATTATCTACAAATAAGGATAATTTGACATCTTCCTTTCCAATTTGGATGTCCTTTATTTCTTTCTCTTATTGATTGCTTTAGTTAGTACTTTTAGTACTATGTCAAATATCAGTGGTGAATGTGGGCATCCTTGTCGTGTTCCAGATATTAGAGAATAGGTTTTCAGTTTTTCCATTTAGTACAATACTAGTAGTGTGTATGTCTTTTATTATGCTGAGATATGTTCTTTCTATTCCTAGTTTATAGGATTTTTTTAGCCATGAAGGGATACTGAATTTTATCATATGCTTTTTCAGTATCAATTTAAATAATTATATCAGTTTTGTTTTTCATCCTGTTTGTAAGATGTATCAAATTGATCGATTTACATATGTTAAACCATCTTTGCATCCCAGGGATAAATCCCACTTGGTCATGATAAATAATTTTTCTCATGTATTGTTGAATTCAGTTTGCTAGTATTTTGTTAGAGATTTTTTGCACCAATATTCATCAGGTATCTTGGCCTGTGGTTTTCTTTGCCTAGTTTTGGTATCAAGGTAATACTGGCCTCATAGAATCAGTTCAGAAGTATATCCTCTTCCTCTATTTTTGGGGGGAGATTATTTTGAATAGAACTGGTATTCGTTTTTTAAATGTTTGGTGGAATTCATCAGTGACGTCATCAGGTTCTGGGCTTTTCTTTACAGGGTGACTTTTTATTACAGCTATGATCTTGTTACTTGTTACTTGCCTGTTCAGGTTTTGGATTTCTTTCTGGTTCAATCTTGGTAGGTTGTATGTACCTAAAACTTTGTCCATTTCATATAGATTTTCCAATTTATTGACATATAGTTGCTCATAGCAGCCACTAATTTTTCTTTGATTTTCTGCAGTATCTGTTATAATGTCTCCTTTTTCATTTTTGATTTTATTTATTTGGATCTTCTCTCTTTTTTTCTTACTTAGTCCTGGCTAAAAGTTTCTCATTTTTTTTTTTTTTTAACTTTACAAAAACCAACTTTTTGTTATATGTATTTTTAATTGTTTTATTTTATTATAATGTCATTTATTTCTGCTCTGATAATTATTTCTTTTTTTCCTACTAATTTTAGGTGTGATTTGCTCTTGCATTTATAGTTATTTTTTTTTGATGAGATGGAGTTTTGCTCTTGCTGCCCAGGCTGGAATGCAATGATGCAATCTTGGCTTACTGCAACCTCTGCCTCCCAGGTTCAAGCAATTTTCCTACCTCAGACTCCCAAGTAGCTGGGATTACAGGCATGTGCCACCACACCAAGCTAATTTTTGTACTTTTAGTAGAGATGGCATTTCAGCATGTCGGTCAGGCTGGTCTCGAATTCCTGATCTCAGGTGATCCACCCGCCTCAGCCTCCCAAAGAGCTGGGATTACAGGCATGAGCCACCACGCCCAACTGCATTTCTAGTTCCTTAATATGCATTGTTAGATTGTTTATTTGAAGTTTTTCTTTTTCTTTTTTGATGTAAGCACTTAAGCTATAAACTTCCATCTTAGAACTGCTGTCGCTGTATACCATAGGTTTTGATACATTGTGTTTCCATTATCTCTTGCTTCAACACATTTTTCAATTTTCTTCTTAGCCCACTGGTCATTCAGGAGCATATTGTTTAATTTCCATGTAGTTGTATAGTTTCCAAAATTCCTGTATTTCTAAATTAATTTCTAGTTTTATTTCACTGAAGTCCGAGGAGATGCTTGACAGTATTTCAACTTTTTTGAATCTTTTAAGACTATGTTTTGATCTAATATATAGTGTATCCTTGAGAATAATCTATGTGCTGGGGGAAAGAATGTGTATTGTGCACATCTTGCATGGGATGTTCTGTAAATACCTATTAGATTCATTTGGTCTATAGTGCAGCTTAAATCTGGTAATTCTTTGTTGATTTTCTTTCTGAATGATCTGTCCAATGTTGAAAGTGGGGTGTTGAAGTGTCTAGCTATTATTGTATTGCGGCCTATCTCTCTCTTTAGCTCTAATATTTCCTTTATATATCTGGCTGTTCCAGTAGAGGGTGCATATATATTTAAAATTGTTATATCTTCTTGTTGAATTGACCACTTTATTATTATTCAGAGATGAAGCCAGGTGGACTTCTGGGTTGGTTGGGGACTTGGAGAACCTTTCTGTCTTACAAGAGGATTGAAAAATGCACCAATCAGCACTCTGTAGCTAGGATTATAAAACACATCAATCTGCGCTCTGTGGCTAGCTAGAGGTTTGTAAAACGGATCAATCAGCACTCTGTAAAATGGATCAATCAGTGCTCTGTAAAATGCACCAATCAGCAATCTGTAGAATGGAACAATCAACAGGATGAGGATGGGGACAAATAAGGGAATAAAAGCTGGCCACCCCAGCCCACATGGGCAACCAGCTTGAGCCTGCTTCCATGCTGTGGAAGCTTTGTTCTTTCGTTCTTCACAGTAAATCTTGCTGCTGCTCACTCTTTGTGTCCATGCCACTTTAAGAGCTGTAACACTCACCATGAAGGTCTGCAACTTCATTCTTGAAGTCAGTGAGACCAAGAGCCCACTGAAAGGAACCAACTCCGGACACATTATGTAATGACCTTGATCTTATCTCATAGTTTTTGTCTACTTTTTTTCTGACATAAGTGTACTAGATCTTGCTGTAGTTTGGTTTCCATTGGAAATGGAATATCTTTTTCCATCCCTTTTTGAGTCTATGTGTGTGTTTCCTGTAGGCAATCAATCAATGGATCTTGGTTTTTTTTTTGTTTGTTTGTTTTTGTTTTTTTTTGAGTTGGAGTCTCGCTCTGTTCCCCAGGCTGGAGTGCAGTGGCGCTATCTCGGCAAAGTGCAACCTCTGCTCCCGGGTTCATGCCATTCTCCTGCCTCAGCCTCCTGAAGCTGGTACTACAGGCACCCACCACCAAGCCCGGCTAATTTTTTTTTTTTTTTTGTATTTTGAGTAGAGACGGGGTTTCATCGTGTTAGCCAGGATGGTCTCCATCTCCTGACCTTGTGATCCGCCCTCCTACGCCTCCCAAAGTGCTGGGATTACAGGCCTTAGCCACCGTGCCCGGTCCCATTTTTTCTTCATCCATTCAGCTGGGCTATTTCTTTTTTTCTTTCTTTTTCTTTTTTTTTTTTTAAGAGAAAAGGAACTCATTTTTTATTACAACACCATTTGGGTCCAATACAAATTGGGAGACCAGGAAATTTGGTCTAAAAATGGTTCTTTATGTTAAATATAATACTATTTTACAATTAGACTTATTCTGTAAAAAAGAAGGAAAATGGGGAGACGTTCCTTATGTGCAGGCTTTTATATGCCCTCTACCAGGATCCTGACCTAAGGGATAGCTATAGAATGTATCAGACTCATGTTACTTCCAGGCACCAAGAAGCTGTGCCAGGTATCATAGGTGACCCCCTCCTAGCTGCTCCCACTGGAAGGTCCATGCCCCCTTGGAGCCTCCTCAGTCCTGCAGTTCTTTTTTTTTTATTTTTTATTTTTTTATTTTTTTATTTTTTTATTATACTTTAAGTTCTAGGGTACATGTGCATAACGTGCAGGTTTGTTACATATGTATACATGTGCCATGTTGGTGTGCTGCACCCATCAACTCGTCAGCACCCATCAATTCATCATTTACATCAGGTATAACTCCCCAATGCAATCCCTCCCCCCCCCCCCCCCCCATGACAGGCCCCATTGTGTGATGTTCCCCTTCCCGAGTCCAAGTGAGCTCATTGTTCAGTTCCCACCTATGAGTGAGAACATGCGGTGTTTGGGTTTCTCTTCTTGTGATAGTTTGCTAAGAATGATGGTTTCCAGCTGCATCCATGTCCCTACAAAGGACGCAAACTCATCCTTTTTGATGGCTGCATAGTATTCCATGGTGTATATGTGCCACATTTTCTTAATCCAGTCTGTCACTGATGGACATTTTGGTTGATTCCAAGTCTTTGCTATTGTGAATAGTGCCACAATAAACATACGTGTGCATGTGTCTTTGTAGTAGAATAATTTATAATCCTTTGGGTATATACCCAGCAGTGGGATGGCTGGGTCGTATGGTATATCTAGTTCTAGATCTTTGAGGAATTGCCATACTGTTTTCCATAATGGTTGAACTAGTTTACAATCCCACCAACAGTGTAAAAGTGTTCCTATTTCTCCACATCCTCTCCAACACCTGTTGTTTCCTGATTTTTTAATGATTGCCATTCTAACTGGTGTGAGATGATATCTCATTGTGGTTTTGATTTGCATTTCTCTGATGGCGAGTGATGATGAGCATTTTTTCATGTGTCTGTTGGCTGTATGAATGTCTTCTTTTGAGAAACGTCTGTTCATATCCTTTGCCCACTTTTTGAGAGGGTTGTTTGTTTTTTTCTTGTATATTTGTTTGAGTTCTTTGTAGATTCTGGAAATTAGCCCGTTGTCAGATGAGTAGGTTGCAAAAATTTTCTCCCATTCTGTAGGTTTCCTGTTCACTCTGATGGTAGTTTCTTTTGCTGTGCAGAAGCTCTTTAGTTTAATTAGATCCCATTTGTCAATTTTGGCTTTTGCTGCCGTTGCTTTTGGTGTTTTAGACATGAAGTCCTTGCCCATGCCTATGTCCTGAATGGTACTACCGAGATTTTCTTCTAGGGTTTTTATGGTATTAGGTCTAATATTTAAGTCTCTAATCCATCTTGAATTAATCTTCGTATAAGGAGTAAGGAAAGGATCCAGTTTCAGCTTTCTACTTATGGCTAACCAATTTTCCCAGCACCATTTATTAAATAGGGAATCCTTTCCCCATTTCTTGTTTTTGTCAGGTTTGTCAAAGATCAGATGGTTGTAGATGTGTGGCATTATTTCTGAGGACTCCGTTCTGTTCCATTGCTCTACATCTCTGTTTTGGTACCAGTACCATGCTGTTTTGGTTACTGTAGCCTTGTAGTATAGTTTGAAGTCAGGTAGCGTGACGCCTCCGGCTTTGTCCTTTTGACTTAGGATTGTCTTGGCAATGCGGGCTCTTTTTTGGTTCCATATGAACTTTAAAGCAGTTTTTTCCAATTCGCTGAAGAAACTCATTGGTAGCTTGATGGGGATGGCATTGAATCTATAGATAACCTTGGGCAGTATGGCCATTTTCACGATATTGATTCTTCCTATCCATGAGCATGGTATGTTCTTCCATTTGTTTGTGTCCTCTTTTATTTCACTGAGCAGTGGTTTGTAGTTCTCCTTGAAGAGGTCCTTTACATCCCTTGTAAGTTGGATTCCTAGGTATTTTATTCTCTTTGAAGCAATTGTGAATGGAAGTTCATTCCTGATTTGGCTCTCTGCTTGTCTGTTACTGGTGTGTAAGAATGCTTGTGATTTTTGCACATTAATTTTGTATCCTGAGACTTTGCTGAAGTTGCTTATCAGCTTAAGAAGATTTTGGGCTGAGACGATGGGGTTTTCTAAATACACAATCATGTCATCTGCAAACAGGGACAATTTGACTTCTTCTTTTCCTAACTGAATACCCTTGATTTCTTTCTCTTGCCTGATTGCCCGAGCCAGAACTTCCAACACTATGTTGAATAGGAGTGGTGAGAGAGGGCATCCCTGTCTTGTGCCAGTTTTCAAAGGGAACTTTTCCAGTTTTTGCCCATTCAGTATGATATTAGCTGTGGGTTTGTCATAAATAGCTCTTATTATTTTGAGGTAGGTTCCATCAATACCGAATTTGTTGAGCGTTTTTAGCATGAAGGGCTGTTGAATTTTGTCAAAAGCCTTTTCTGCATCTATTGAGATAATCATGTGGTTCTTGTCTTTGGTTCTGTTGATATGCTGGATAACGTTGATTGATTTGCGAATGTTGAACCAGCCTTGCATCCCAGGGATGAAGCCCACTTGATCATGGTGGATAAGCTTTTTGATGTGCTGCTGAATCCGGTTTGCCAGTATTTTATTGCGGATTTTTGCATCGATGTTCATCAGGGAGATTGGTCTAAAATTCTCTTTTTTTGTTGTGTCTCTGCCAGGCTTTGGTATCAGGATGATGTTGGCCTCATAAAATGAGTTAGGGAGGATTCCCTCTTTTTCTATTGATTGGAATAGTTTCAGAAGGAATGGTACCAGCTCCTCCTTGTACCTCTGGTAGAATTCAGCTGTGAATCCATCTGGTCCTGGGCTTTTTTTGGTGGGTAGGCTATTAATTGTTGCCTCAATTTCGGAGCCTGCTATTGGTCTATTCAGGGATTCAACTTCTTCCTGGTTTAGTCTTGGGAGAGTATACGTGTCCAGGAAATTATCCATTTCTTCTAGATTTTCTATTTGATTTGCGTAGAGGTGTTTATAGTATTCTCTGATGGTAGTTTGTATTTCTATGGGGTCGGTGGTGATATCCCCTTTATCATTTTTTATTGCGTCTATTTGATTCCTCTCTCTTTTCTTCTTTATTAATCTTGCTAGCGGTCTGTCAATTTTGTTGATCTTTTCAAAAAACCAACTCCTGGATTCATTGATTTTTTGGAGGGTTTTTTGTGTCTCTATCTCCTTCAGTTCTGCTCTGATCTTAGTTATTTCTTGCCTTCTGCTAGCTTTTGAATGTGTTTGCTCTTGCCTCTCTAGTTCGTTTAATTGTGATGTTAGATTGTCAATTTTAGATCTTTCCTGCTTTCTCTTGTGGGCACTTAGTGCTATAAATTTCCCTCTACACACTGCTTTAAATGTGTCCCAGAGATTCTGGTATGTTGAATCTTTGTTCTCATTGGTTTCAAAGAACATCTTTATTTCTGCTTTCATTTCGTTATGTACCCAGTAGTCATTCAGGAGCAGGTTGTTCAGTTTCCATGTAGTTGAGCAGTTTTGATTGAGTTTCTTAGTCCTGAGTTCTAGTTTGATTGCACTGTTGTCTGAGAGACAATTTGTTATAATTTCTGTTCTTTTACATTTGCTGAGGAGTGCTTTACTTCCAATTATGTGGTCAATTTTGGAATAAGTGCGATGTGCTGCTGAGAAGAATATATATTCTGTTGACTTGGGGTGGAGAGTTCTATAGATGTCTATTAGGTCCGCTTGGTGCAGAGATGAGTTCAATTCCTGGATATCCTTGTTAACTTTCTGTCTCAATGATCTGTCTAATGTTTACAGTGGAATGTTGAAGTCCCCCATTATTATTGTATGGGAGTCTAAGTCTTTTTGTAAGTCTCTAAGGACTTGCTTTATGAATCTGGGTGCTCCTGTATTGGGTGCATATATATTTAGGATAGTTAGCTCTTCCTGTTGAATTGATCCCTTTACCATAATGTAATGGCCTTCTTTGTCTCTTTTGATCTTTGATGGTTTAAAGTCTGTTTTATCAGAGACTAGGATTGCAACCCCTGCTTTTTTTTGTTCTCCATTTGCTTGGTAGATCTTCCTCCATCCTTTTATTTTGAGCCTATGTATGTCTCTGCATGTGAGATGGGTCTCCTGAAGACAGCAGACTGATGGGTCTTGACTCTTTATCCAGTTTGCCAGTCTGTGTCTTTTAATTGGAGCATTTAGTCCATTTACATTTAAGGTTAATATTGTTATGTGTGAACTTGATCCTGCCATTGTGATATTAACTGGTTATTTTGCTCATTAGTTGATGCAGTTTCTTCCTAGCCTCGATGGTCTTTACATTTTGGCATGTTTTTGCAATGGCTGGTACCGGTTGTTCCTTTCCATGTTTAGGGCTTCCTTCAGTGTCTCTTGTAAGGCAGGCCTGGTGGTGACAAAATCTCTAAGCACTTGCTTATCTGTAAAGACTTTTATTTCTCCTTCACTTATGAAACTTAGTTTGGCTGGATATGAAATTCTGGGTTTAAAATTCTTTTCTTTAAGAACGTTGAATATTGGTCCCCACTCTCTTCTGGCTTGTAGAGTTTCTGCCGAGAGATCTGCTGTCAGTCTGATGGGCTTCCCTTTATGGGTAACCCGACCTTTCTCTCTGGCTGCCCTTAAGATTTTTTCCTTCATTTCAACTTTGGTGAATCTGGCAATTATGTGTCTTGGAGTTGCTCTTCTGGAGGAGTATCTTTGTGGCGTTCTCTGTATTTCCTGAATTTGAATGTTGGCCTGCCCTGCTAGGTTGGGGAAGTTCTCCTGGATGATATCCTGTAGAGTGTTTTCCAATTTGGTTCCATTTTCCCCCTCACTTTCAGGCACCCCAATCAGACGTAGATTTGGTCTTTTTACATAATCCCATACTTCTTGCAGGCTTTGCTCATTTCTTTTCCTTCTCTTTTCTTTTGGTTTCTCTTCTCGCTTCATTTCATTCATTTGATCCTCCATCGCTGATACTCTTTCTTCCAGTTGATCGAGTCGGTTACTGAAGCTTGTGCATTTGTCACGTATTTCTCGTGTCATGGTTTTCATCTCTGTCATTTCGTTTATGACCTTCTCTGCATTAATTAGTCTAGCTGTCAATTCTTCCACTCTTTTTTCAAGATTTTGAGTTTCTTTGCGCTGGGTACGTAATTCCTCCTTTAGCTCTGAGAGGTTTGATGGACTGAAGCCTTCTTCTCTCATCTCATCAAAATCATTCTCTGACCAGCTTTGATCCATTGCTGGCGATGGGCTGTGCTCCTTTGCAGGAGGAGATGCGCTCTTAGTTTTTGAATCTCCAGCTTTTCTGCCCTGCTTTTTCCCCGTCTTTGTGGTTTTATCTGTCTCTGGTCTTTGATGATGGTGATGTACTGATGGGGTTTTGGTATAGGTGACCTTCCTGTTTGATAGTTTTCCTTCTGACAGTCAGGACCCTCAGCTATAGGTCTGTTGGAGATTGCTTGAGGTCCACTCCAGACCCTGTTTGCCTGGGTATCAGCAGCAGAGGTTGCAGAAGATGGAATATTGCTGAACAGCGAGTGCACCTGTCTGATTCTTGCTTTGGAAGCTTCCTCTCAGGGGTGTGCTCCACCCTGTGAGGTGTGGGGTGTCAGACTGCCCCTAGTGGTGGATGTCTCCCAGTTAGGCTACTCAGGGGTCAGTGATCCACTTGAGCAGGCAGACTGCCCCTTCTCAGATCTCAACCTCCGTGTTGGGAGATCCACTGCTCTCTTCAAAGCTGTCAGACAGAGTCGTTCGCGTCTGGACAGGCCTCTGCTGCTTTAGCTGAGCCCTGTCCCCAGAGGCGGAGTCTGCAGAGACAGGCAGGTTTCCTTGAGCTGCTGTGAGCTCCACCCAGTTCGAGCTTCCCAGCGGCTTTATTTACCTACTTAAGCCTCAGGGATGGCGGGCGCCCCTCCCCCAGCCTCGCTGCTGCCTTGCGGTTAGATTGCCGCAGACTGCTGTGTTAGCAAGGAGGGAGGCTCCGTGGGCGTGGGACCCTCCCAGCCAGGTGTGGGATATATTCTCCGGTGTGCCGGTGTTATAGCGCAGTATTGGGGTGGGAGTTACCCGATTTTCCAGGTGTTGTGTGTCTCAGTTCCCCTGGCTAGGAAAAGGGACTCCCTTCCCCCTCGGGCTTCCCAGGTGAGGCGATGCCTTGCCCTGCTTCAGCTCTCGCTGGTCGGGCTGCAGCAGCTGACCCGCACGGATTGTCCGGCACTCCCGAGTGAGATGACCCCAGTACCTCAGTTGAAAATGCAGAAATCACCGGTCTTCTGTGTCGCTCGTGCTGGGAGATGGAGACTGGTGCTGTTCCTATTCGGCCATCTTGCTCCGCCCCTGGGCTATTTCTTTTGATTGGAGAGTTTAGTCCATTTATATTCAATGTTATTATTCGTAAGTAAGGACTTACTTCTGCCATTTTCTTATTTGTTTTCTGGTTGTTTGTGGTCTTCTCTTCCTTCTTTTTTTCATTCCTGTTAGTTTCTTGCCTTTTAATATTTTTGTGTGTGTCCATTGTATACTTTTTAGTTTGAGGTTACCACGAGGCTTCCAAATACTATCTTATAACTCATTATTTTAACCTGATAACAACTTACACTATTTTCATGGACAAACAAACACACACACACAAAAAAAACAATAAAACTTAACTTTGATCACCCACTTTTTAACTTCTTATTGTTTCTTTTTGTATCTTATTGTACTATGTCTTGAAAACTGTTGTAGTTATTAATTTTAATGGGTTTACCTTTCAATCTTTTTACTCAAGATACGAGTAGTTCACACACCACAATTACAGTGTTACAATATTTTGTGCTATTCTATGTACTTTCAATTACCAATTTGTTTTGTACCTTCGGGTATTTATTTATTGCTCCTTACTGTCACTTTCTTTCTAACTGAAATACTCTCCTTTTAGCATTCCTTGTGGGATGGGTCTAGTATTGATGAAATCCCTCAACTTTTATTTTTCTGGGAAAGTCTTTATTTCTCCTTCATGTTTGAGGGAAATTTCCATTGGGTATACTGTTCTAGGGTAGTTTTCTTTTTCTTCAGCACTTTAAATATGTTATGTCACTCTTTCCTGGCCTATAAGGTTTCTATTCAAAAGTCTGCTGCCAGATATATTGGAGTTTCATTGTATATTATTTGTCTCTTCTCTCTTGCTGATTTTAGGATCATTTCTGTAAAATCCTTGACCTTTGGGAGTTTGTTTATTAAATGCTTTGAAGTAGTCTTAGTTAAATCTATTTAGTTTTCTATAACCTTTTTGTACTTGAATATTGATATCTTTCTCTAGGTTTGGGAAGTTCCCATTGAATAAACTTTCTACCCCCCATGTCTTTCTCTGTCTTCTCTTTACTGCCAATAACTCCTATATTTGCCCTTCTGCAGCTATTTTCTAGATCTAGGCTTAGGCTTATTTTTTTTATTCTTTTTTCTCTTGTCTCCTCTGACAGTTTTTGTTTGTTTGTTTGTTTGTTTGCTTGCTTTTTTTTTTTTTTTTTTTTTTTTGAGTCTCACTCTGTTGCCCTGGCTGGAGTGCAGCAGCATGATCTTGGCTCACTGCACTCTGCCTCCTGTGTTGAAGTAATTCACCTACCTCAGCCTCCTGAATAGCTGGGACTACAGGTGCATGCCACCACTCTTGGATAATTTTTTTTTTTTTTTGTATTTTAGTACAGATGAGGTTTCACCGTGTTAGCCAGGATGGTCTTGATCTCCTGACCTCATGATCTGCCCACGGCCTCCCAAAGTGTTGGAATTACAAGCGTGAGTCACCATGCCTGGCCAAACAGTGTATTTTCAAAGCATGTCTTCAAGCTCACTAATTCTTTCTTCTGCTTGATTCATTCTACTATTAAAGAATTCTGATGCATTCCTCAGTATACCAATTGCATTTCTTTCACTAATTCTTTCCTCTGCTTGATTCATTCTATTATTAAAGAACGCTGATGCATTCCTCAGTATACCAATTGCATTTCTTAGGTCCAAAATTCACACTTGATTCTTTTAGCATTATCTCTTCATTAACTTCATCAGATAGAATTCTGAATTTTTTCTCTGTGTTACCTTGAATTTTCTTGAGTTTCCGCAACACAATTGTTTTGTATTTTCTGTCTGAAATGTCTCTGTTTGTCTGGGATTGGTCCCTCATGCTTTGTTTCTGGTTGTTTTGTGGTCTTCTCTTCCTTCTTTTTTTATTCCTGTCTTCCTCTAGTGAAAATGATTTTCTCTGGTGATACAATTTAGTTTCTTGCTGAACAATTTAATTTCTTGCTTGAACAATTTAGTTCATCTGGTGAGGACTTTTTTTAAAAAATATTTTTGATGCTAATCGATGTTCTTTGGTGTCTGCTCATTGAAAAGTTAAGTATTTATTTTAGTCTTTACTGTCCGGACATATTTGTAGCTGCCCTCCTTGAAAAGGCTTTCCAGATATTTGAGAGGACTTTGGTGTTGTGATCTAAGCTATATCAAGTTTAAGAGATACCACAAGCCCAGTGACACTGGTTTTTGCAGACTCATAGAAGTACAACTTTTATGGTCTTGGACTAAATCTGGGAGAATTATCTGGATTCCAAGACAGAGACTCTTATTCTCTTCTCTTTTTCCCAAACATACATAGACTCTCTCTCTCTCTGTTCTGAGCCACCTACATTTGGGAATGGAGTGTCACAAGCCCCTCTGTGGCCACCACAACTATGACTGCACTGGGTCAGATCTGAAGCCAGCAAAGCACTGGGTCTTGCCCAAGGCCTGCTGTCACTACTCCCAGTTACTGCCTATGTTCACTTGAGGTCCTGGGGCTCTACAATCAGTAGGTGGCAAACCCAGTCAGGCCTGTGTTCTTTCCTTTAGGGTGGTGAGGTCTCCCAAGCCCTGGATAGGTCTAGAAGTTCCATCTGGAAGTCAGGGACTAAAGCCAAAATCCTTAGAAGTCTACCTGGTATTCTACTCTATGGTAGCTGAGCTGATACTCAAACCAAAAATTTCAGTCCTTTCCACTCTTCCCTCCCCTTTCCAAAGGCAGAAGAGCCTCTGCCACACCTGGCCATGAGAAGTATTGCCAGACTACTGCAGATGTTCCTTTAAGGTCCAGTCTCTTAAGTCAGCTTGTGGTGAATGCTGCCTGACTTGGGACTCATCCTTCAGGGCAGTACACTCTCCTCTGGCCCAGGCCATGTCCAGAAATGCCATCCCAGAGTCAAGTCCTGGAATCAGTGACCCCTTGTGCTTGCTTGGTGCTCTACTTGCCTGTGGCAGCATTGGTTCCTAAGGTACAAGTCAAAGTCCCCATTACTCTTCCCTCTGTTTTTTGACAAGCAGAATGAGTTTTGTCCCATAGCCACCACAGCTGGTAATGTGCTGAGTCTCATCTGAAGCTGGCAAGTGTCAGAGGCTCACCAAGGCCCTTGACATAGTATTTGGGTATCTCTGCTTGCTATTTAGGACCCAAGGGATCTTCAGTTAGCAGGTGATGAGTGCTGGCAAGACTGGGTTCTTTTCTTCAAGGTAGAGGGTTCCTTTACGTCCCAGAGTGTGTCTAGAAATTTCATCTCAGAGTTAGAGTCTGGAACCGGGGCTCATGATTCTGACTTTTTCTCTATCTTACTGTGGCTGAGCTGGTATCCAAGATGCAAGACAATATCCTCCCCACTCTTCAGTCTCCTCTCCTCGTGTGGAAGGAAAGGCTCTCTTTTGGATCCATGAGCTGTGCAGCCTGGGTTAGGGGGAGGGGTTATTGCAGCACACCCTTGGATTTTCCAGCTGGTGTATCAGTCTTATGCCCCACAGTCCAGTGTCTTTTGGCCTAGTTTAGCCCTAGGACTCACCTAAGAGTTGTAGTTCTTATGGTTTCTACTGCCTTTTAAATTTACTTAGCGACTGAGAGCACGTTGGCCCTCAGTGGCAAGGTTTATGGACCCCTAGGATCTGTGATTCCCCTCTGGCGAGGGCTGGCTTAAATGCTCCCTTTGTGGGCAGGCATCAGCTGTGTTTGGTCCGGTTTTCCTTACTGTTCTAACAGAACAGCACTGTGTTTAATGTTTCACAATTGCTGTGTTCTCCTTCCCTAAGCCCCCAGAGATGCTTCCACACCAAGTGCTGCCGCTGGGGGTTTGGGAGGGGTGGCATTGGCAATTCAGAAGTGGTTTTCTATCTCTTCAGTGCCCCTTTCAGTGGTATAAAGTTAAAACTAGGTGCTATGAGTGCTTACCAGAATTTTGGTCCTTATGAAGGCTTTTTGTTTTGTTATGTTTTTGTTTGTTTGTTTGTTTTTGTAGATAGCTGTTAACTTGGTATCTTTGCAGGGAGAGACAATTGGTGGAGCTTTCTATTCTGCTATCTTGCTTTACCATTCTCCTGTACTAACAGATTTTTTGTGCCTGTGGATTTTTAAAAAAAATTCTGTATATGGGACCATGTCATCTGTGAATAGAGATAATTTTACTTCTTCCTTTCAAATTTAGATGACTTCTATTTTTTTTTCACTTAACTGCTTTTACTAGAAATTTCAGTACTATGTTGAATAGAAGTGGCATGAGTGAGAATCCTCGCGCAGATCCTGATCTTAGAGGAAACATTTTCAGTCTTTCACCACTGAGTGTAATGTGAGCTATGTGTTTTTCATAAACATCTTTTATCTTGTTAAGGAAGTTCTTTCATATTAATACTATTAATTTTCTGAGTGCTTTGATTATAAAAGGGTGTTTGATTTTGTCAAGTACTTTTTGTGTGTGTCAGTTGAAGTTATTATGTGTTTTGTTTCCCTTCTTTCTATTAATGTTGCTTATTGTATTTACTGATTTTCAAGTTTAACCATCCTTATAATCCTGGAATAAATTCCACTTGGTTATAGTTTATAATCATTTGAAAAATGCCTCTACAGACATGATTGTACAAATATTTACTTGATACCCTACTTTAAAAGCTTTTAAATATATGTCCAGAAATTTACACAGTGAAACCCTGTCTCTACTAAAAAAAAAAAAAAAAAAAATTAGCCGAGCATGTGGTGGCAGGTGCCTGTTGTCCCAGCTACTCAGGAGGCTGAGGCAGGAGAATAGCGTGAACCCTGAAGTGGAACTTGTAGTGAGCGAAGATCGCACCACTGCACTCCAGCCTGGGTGACAGAGTGAGAATCCATCTCTTAAAAAAAAAAAAAAAAAAAAAAAAAAAAAAAAAACTTGTAAATATATACCCAGAAGGGGTATTGCTGGATCTTATGGTAGTCATATGTCAAATTTTTTGAGGAACTATAATTCTGGTTTTTATAGACGTTGCTCCATATTGCACATCCACCAACAGTTCACTTCAAATTCTCACCAACATTTTATTTTATTTTATTTTTTAAGTTAGCATCCATCCTAATGGTTGTGAAGTAATATTTCATTGTAGTTTTGATTTGCATTTCCCTAATGACTAGTGGTTTTGAGCATCTTTTCATATGCTTTTTGACCACTTGTGTATCTTTTTTGGAGAAATGCCTATTTAAGTCTTTTGCACATTTTAAAATCATGTTAGTTGTTCATTCATGTTGTTGAGTTGTATAGTTCTTTGTATAATCTGGATATTAACTTCTTGTAAGATATATGATTTACAAATATTTTCTCTCATTCTGTAAGTTACCTTTTTAGTCTTGATTATGTCCTTTGATACACAGTTTTTATTGTGATATTAGTTCTATTTATCTATTTTTACTTTTGTTGTTTTTGCTTTTCATGTCATATCCAGAAATCATTTAAAATGCAGTGTCATGAAGTCTTTTTCCCGCATGTATTATTTTAATTTTAAGTTCTATGATATATGTGCAGAACGTGCAGGTTTGTTACATACGTATATATGTGCCATGGTGGTTTACTGCCCCTATCAACCCATCATATAAGTTCCCTCTCCTCACCACTCACTCCGCAAAAGGCCCTGCTGTGTCTTGTCCCCCTCCCTGTGCCCATGTGTTCTCATTGTTCAACTTCCACATATGAGGTGTTTGGTTTTCTGTTCCTGTGTTAGTTTGCTGAGGTTTATGACTTCCAACTTTATCTGTGTCCCTGCAAAGGATATGATCTCATTCCTTTTTTATGGCTGTGTAGTATTCCATGGTGTATATGTACTGCATTTCCTTCATCCAGTCTATCACTGATGGGAATTTGGGTTGGTTCCATGACTTTGCTATTGTAAATAGTGCTGCAATAAACATACATGTGCATGTGTCTTTATAGTAGAATGATTTAAATTCCTTTGGGTATATACCCAGTAACGGGAGTGCTGGGTCAAATGGCATTTCTGGTTCTAGATCCTTGAGGAATTGCCATCCTGTCTTTCACAATGGTTGAACTAATTTACATTACCACCAACAATGTAAAAGCATTCCTATTTCTCCACATCCTCGCCAACATCTGTTATTTCTTGACTTTTAAATAATTGCCACTCTGACTGGTGTGAGATGGTATCTCATTGTAGTTTTGATTTGCATTTCTCTGCTGATCAGTGATGTTGAGCTACTTTTTGTATGTTTGTTGGCCATACAAGTGTCTTCTTTTGAGAAGTGTCAGTTCATATTTTTTGCCCACTTTTTGATGGGGTTGTTTGGTTTTTTTCTTTTAAGTTTCATTTAAATTCTGGATATTAGACTTTTGCAACATGGGTAGCCTGCAAAAATTTTCTCTCATTCTGTAGATTTCCTGCACACACTGATGATAGCTTCTTTTGCTGTGCAGAAGCTCTTTAGTTTAATTAGATTTCATTTGTCAATTTTGACTTTTGTTGTACTTGCTTTTGACATTTCTGTCATGAAGTACTTGCCCTTGCCTATGTCCTGAATGCTATTGCCTAGGTTCCCTTCTAAGGTTTTTATGGTTTTGGTTTATACATTTAAGTCTTTAATTCATTGTGAGTTAATTTTTGTATAAGGTGTAAGAAAGGGGTCCAGTTTTAGTTTTAAGCATCTGGATAGCCAGTTTTCCCAGCACCATTAAACTGAATAGGAGATCCTTTCCCCATCGCTTGTTTTTGTCAGGTTTGTTGAAGATCAGATAGTTGTAGATGTGTGGTGTTATTTCTGAGGTCTCTGTTCTGTTCCACTGGCCTATATGTCTGTTTTGGTACCAGTACCATGCTGTTTTGGTTACTGTAGCCTTGTAGTATAGTTTGAAGTCAGATAACATGATGCCTTTAACTTTACTCATTGTGCTTAGGATTTTCTTTGCTATATGGGGTTTCCTTTAATTTCACATCAAATTTAAAGTAGTTTTTTTAATTCTGTGAAGAATGTCAATGGCAGTTTGATGGAAAAAGCATTGAATCTGCAAGTTACTTTGGACAATATGGCATTTTTCACAATATTGATTCTTCATATTCATGAAGAAGGAATGTTTTTCCAAATGTTTGTGTCCTCTCTTATTTATTTGAGCAGTGGCTTGTAGTTTTCCTTAAAGAGGTTCTTCACATCCCTTGTCAGCTGTGTTCCTAGGTATTTTATTCTCTTTATATAAATAGTGAGTGGGAGTTCATTCATGATTCAGCTCTCTGCTTGTCTATTATTGGTGTAAAGGAATGCTTGGGCTTTTTTACATTGGTTTTGCATCCTCAGACTTTGCTGAAGTTGCTTATCAGCTTAAGGAGTTTTGGGGCTGAGATGATGATGTTTTCTAAATATAGAATCATGTCATCTGCAAACAGAGATTATTTGACTTCTTCTCTTCCTATTTGAATATGCTTCATTTCTTTCTCTTACCTGATTATCCTGGCCAGAACTTCCAATACTATGTTGAATAGGAGTGATGAGAGAGGGTATCCTTGTCCTGTGCCAGTTTTCAAAGGGAATGCTTCCAGCTTTTGCCCATTCAAAATGATATTGGCTGTGGGTTTGTCATAAGTAGCTCTGATTATTTTGAACTATGCTAAATCTATACTTAATGTATTCAGGGTTTTTAACATGAAGGGATGTTGAATTTTATCAAAGGCATTCTCTGCACCTATTGGGATAGTCATGTGGTTTTTGCCTTTGATTCTGTTTATGTGGTCGATTACCTTTATTAATTTGCATATATAGAACTGGCTTTGCATCCCAGAAATGAAACCAAGTTGATCATGGTGGATAAGCTTATTTATGTGCTGCTAGATTCGGCTTGCCAGTATTTTATTTTGGATTTTTGCATCTATCTTCATCCAGGATATTGACCTGAAGTTTTCTTTCTTTGTTGTGTCTCCTCCAGGTTTTCATATCAGGATGATGCTGTTGGAATAGTTTCAGAAGGGGTGGTACCAGCTCCTCTTTGTACCTCTGGTAGAATTTGGCTGTGAATCCTCAGCTGTTTCTGTTGGTAGGCTATTAATTACTGCCTCAGTTTCGGAACTTGTTAGTAGTTCATTCAGGGATTTAACTTATTCCTCCTGGTTTAGTCTTAGGAGAGTGTATGTGTTCAGGAATTTATCATTTTTTCTATATTTTCTAGTTTATTTGCCTAGAGGTGTTTATAGTATTCTCTGATGGTAGTTTGTATTTCTATGGCGTCAGTGGTGATATCCCGTTCAACTTTTTTTTTTTTTTTTTTTTGTTTTTTGAGATGGAGTCTCACACTGTCGCAGGGTCTGGTGTGCAGTGGCACAATCTCGGCTCACTGCAACCTCTGCCTCCCAGGTTCAAGCGATTCTCCTGCCTCAGCCTCCCAAGTAGCTAGGATTACAAGTGCCGACCACCACACCTGGCCTGGCTAATTTTTTTTGTATTTTTAGTAGAGATGGGGTTTCACTATGTTGGCCAGGCTGGTCTTGAACTCCTGACCTTGTGATCCACCCTCCTCGACCTCCCAAAGTGCTGGGATTACGGGCACGTACCCCTTCATCATTTTTTTTATTGTGTCTATTTGATTATTCTCTCTTTTCTTCTTTATTACTCTAAGTAGCAGTCCTTTTTGTTAATTTTTTGTTTTCCCAAAAAAACAGCTTCTTAATTCATTGATTTTTTTGGAGGGTTTTTCGTGTCTCTATCTCCTTTCATTCTGGCCTGATCTTAGCTCTTTATTTTCTTCCACTAGCTTTTGGGTTCGTTTGCTATTGCTTCTCTAGCTCTTTTAATTGTGATGTTAGAGTTTCAATTTGAGATTTTTCTAGCTTTCTGATATGGGTATTTAGTGCTATAAATTTTCCTCTTAACACTGCTTCATCTGTGTCCCAGAGATTCTGGTATGTTATCTCTTTCTTCTGATTGGTTTCAAAGAACTTGTTGATTTCTGCCTTAAATTTGTTATTTAACTTGGAGTCATTCAGAAGAAGGTTGTTCAATTTCTATGTAATTGTGTGATTTTGAGTGAGTTTCTTAATTCTGAGTTCTAATTTGATTGCATTTTGGTCTGAGAGACTGTTATTTCAGTTCTTTTGCATTTTCTGAGGAGTGCTTTACTTCAAATTATGTGGTCAATTTTAGGATAAGTGCTATGTGACAGTGAGAAGAACGTATATTCTGTTGATTTGGGCTGAAGAGTTCTGTAGAAGACTATTAGGTCCACTTGATTCAGAGTTGAGTTCAAGTCCTGAATATTCTTGTTAATTTTCTGTCTTGTTGATCTGTCTAATATTGACATTGGGGTGTTAAAGTCTCCCACTATTATTGTGTGGGAGCCTAAGTCTCTTTGCAGGTCTCTAAGAACTGTACAGAATCTGGGTGCTCCTGTATTGGGTGCATATATATTTAGGATAGTTAGCACTTTTTGTTGCATTGATCCCTTTACCATTACGTAATGTTCTTTTTTTTGTCTTTTTTGAGCTTTGTTGGCTTAAAGTCCGTTTTGTCAGAAACTAGGATTGCAATCCCTGCGTTTTTTGCTTTCTATTGGCTTGGTAAATTTTCCTCTATTCCTTTATTTTGAGCCCATGTGTGTCTTTGCGCATTAGGTGGGTCTCCTGAACACAGCACACCAATGGGTCTTGAATCTTTATCCAATTTGCCAGTCTGTGTCTTATAATTAGGGCATTTAGCCCATTTACATTGAAGGTTAGTATTGTTCTGTGTGAATTTGATCCTGTCATTATGATACTATCTGGTTATTTTGCACACTGGTTGATGGAGTTTTTTCATAGTGTCATTGGTCTTTATATTTTGGTGTGTTTATACAGTGGCTGATATTGGTTTTTCCTTTCACTATTTAGTGCTTCCTTCAGGAGCTTTTGCAAGGCAGGCCTTCTGGTGATGAAATCCCTCCGCAATTGCTTGTCTTGAAGAGATTTTATTTCTCATTCGCCTATTAAGTTTAGCTTGGCTGGATGTAAAATTTTGGGTTCAAAATTCTTTTCTTTAAGAGTGTTTAATATTGGCCCCCAATCTCTTCTGGCTTGTAGGGTTTCTGCTGAGAGGTCTGCTTTTGGTCTGATGGGCTTCTCTTTGTATGTGACCTGGCCTTTCTCTCTGGCTGTCCTTAACATTTTTTCCTTCATTTTGATCTTGGAGAATCTGATAATTATGTCTTGGGGTTGAGCTTCTCGTGGAGTATATTAGTAGAGTTCTCTGTGTTTTCTGATTATGCATGTTGGCCTGTCTTGCTAGGTTGGGAAAGTTCTGCATAATATCCTGAAGTGCATTTTCCAGCTTGTTTCCATTCTCCCTGTCTCCTTCAGGTACTCTAATTGACCATAGGTTCCATCTTTTTAGGTAGTCCCATATTTTTTGGAGGCTTTGTTCATTCCTTTTCATTCCTTTTTTCTCTAATCTTGTCTGCATTCTTTATTTCAGCAAAGTGGTCTTCAAACTCTGATATCCTTTCTTCCACTTGGTCAACTCGGTCATTGATACTTATGTGAAATTCTCGTGCTGCGTTCTTCAACTCCATCAGTTGATTTATGTTCCTCTCTAAACTAGATATTCTAGTTAGCAGTTCCTCTAACCTTTCATCAAGGTTCTTAGCTTCTTTGCATTGGGTTAGAATGCGCTCCTTTAGCTCACTGGAGTTATTTTATTACCCATCTTCTGAAAACTACTTCTATCAATTTGTCCATCTCATCTTCCATCCAGTTTTATGTTCTTGCTGGAGAGGCATTGCAATCATCTGGAGGAGAAAGGACACTCTGGCTTTTTGAGTTTTCAGTGTTTTTTCATTGATTCTTTCTCATCTTTATGGGTTTGTCTAGTTTTGACCTTTGAGGCTGCTGACCCTTGGATGGGGTTTTAGTGGGGATGTTTTGTTGTTGATGCTGTTGTTGTTGCTTTCTGTTTGTTTGTTTTTCTTTCAATAGATCCCTCTTCTGTAGGGCTGCTGCCATTTGCTAGGGGTTCACTTCAGGACCTAGTCATCTGGCTCACTCCCACACCTGGAGATGTCACTCAAGGAGGCTGGAGAACAGCAAAGATGGGTGCCTGCTCCTTTTTCTGGGATCTCTGACCTCGAGGGGCAGCAACCTGATACCAGTAGGATCGTTCCTGTATAGGGTGTCTGACAACCCCTCTTGGAGCGCCTTACCTAGTTGGATGGCACAGGGAAAAAGACCTGTTTAATGAAGGACTTTGACTCTCCCTTGGTGGAGGGCGTGTGCTTCATTGGGGGAAAATCCACTCATCTGGGCTGCCCAGATTCCTGAGAACTACCAAGAGGAAAGGCTAAGTCTGCCGGTCCACAGAGACTGTGGTCACCTCTCCCCCTAGGGGCTCAGGCCCAGGGAGATCAAGGTTCTGTCCCCGAGCCTCTGACTGGAGTTGTTCAAGTTCCTGCAGGGAGGTCCCACCCAGTGAAGAAGGGTGGGTCAAGGTCAGGCCTGAAGAGGTGGTTTGGCTACAGTCTGCCACATCAGGTGTGTTGAGCTTTGGGGAAAACCTCTTAGGACCAAGCCATCTAGCTTCCCTGGCTCCAGCAGGGGAAAAGAGTGGACTGGAGCTATAGAGATGGATGCCACCTTTCCCCCACCCTGTTGCATAGGGAGCTTAACGTGTTAGGCAGTTATGAGTCCCAGTGCTGGATGCTGACCCTCCCCCAAGGAGCTCAAACAGTTTAGACAGCAGGCAACCATAGCTGTGGTGCTGGTCACCTCTCTCCTTGAGAACTTGGCAGGCTTAAGCAAGTTCTAGCTGCCAGGCTGTTGAGAATCTGTGCAGCTTCAGGGTTGGGACCCTAGGCCCCGGTGGCGTGGGTTCACAAGAAAGGTCTTCCGATCTATGGTTTGCATTGTTTGGTGGAAAAAAGAATGGTTTCCTGGCTGGGTAGCACACTTATTCACTGCCTACCTTGGCTAGGGGTTGGTGGCTCCCCTGCCCTGTGTGACTCTCAGGTGGGCTACTGCACCACACTTCTCTTTCTTTCTCTCCATGTACCACGCCAACTGCCTAGTCAATTCTGATAAGAGAACTTGAATACCTTGGTTGCCAGTGCAGGATTCACATGCTAGTTACGTTTTTTGTTTTGTTTTGTTTTGCTTTTTCTCTGATGGGAGCCTCTGATCCCTGGTGCTTCTAGTCGTCCATCTTGGCCCCTCCCCAATATTTTCTTCTAAGAGTCTTATAGTTTTAAATCTCATGTTTAGGTCTCTAATCCATTTTAAGTTAATTTTGTATAAAGAAGGGATCCAATTTCATACTTTTGCATGTGGATATTCAGTTTTTCTAACAAAATATGTAGAAAATACTACAAATACTTCCTTATTTAATACTTGTGGTACCCTTGTTTAAAATCATTTGGCCACATGTGAGAGAGTTTATCTCTGGCCTCTCTATTTTATTCCATTTATCTCTATATCTCTCTTTTTGCCAGAACCACACTGTGTTGATTCCTGTAGTTTTATAGTAAGTTTTGAAATCAGGAAATGTGAGACTTTCACCTATTTTTAGTTTTCAAGGTTTTTTTGGCTATTCAGGATCCCTTGAGATTCCATATAAATTTTAGAATGCATTCTTTTTATTCCAGCAAAAATCACCATTGAAATTTTGATATGGATTGCATTAATCTATACAGTTGGATATTCTTCTCATTTCCTTTCTTGTTTATTATTTATTTATTTTTCTTGGTAGTTACCAGGGAGTTAGCATTAACATCTGAGATTTTATCATTCTAGTTTGAATTGATCTCAGTTTAGCTAAGTATCATGCAAATTTTCAGGTCCTAAAAGTTCTTCCGATATTGTCATTGTCACAAACTACGTCTTTGTACATTGTGTGCTATTATAGATTTAAAATTATTGTTCTATGATTTTATGTCTTTTGAATCATGCAGAAAAAGAAGGAGTTATAAGTAATACATAAAATAATGCTGGCTCTACATTTATGTCTGTACTGTAGTTGTCTTTTCTGCCATTAATTTTTTTTTATTACTTCATGTTACTTTCTAGTGTCCCTTCATTTCATCCTGAAGAATTCCCTTAAACAATTCTTGTGGGGCAGTTCTACTAGCAAAAATTTTTCTCAGCTTTTGCTTTTCAAGGAAGATCTTGATTCTTTTTGTGTTTTTGGCCAATAGTTTTACATAGTAGAGAACTCCTGATTGAATTTTTTATTTTTAATCACTTTATGCCAATACATTGCCTTCCGGTTTTCATGATGTCCAATGAGAAATTGGCTCTTAATTTTATTGAGGATCTCTTACGTCTGATAAGTCATTTTTTGCTTGTTGCTTTTGAGATTTTCTCTTTGTCAGCTGATTAAAATGTGTCTTGATATGGATCATTTAGCATTTTTCTATTACAGATCTTGGGTGTATAAATTTATGTTTTTCATTGTATTTGAGAAGTTTTCAGGCTTTAAATTTTCAAAACAATTCCTGTTCCATCTTTCCTTTCCTTCTGGTATTCTCATTACATATATGTTGGTATGACTGATGTTGTCTCATGTGTCCCTTATGTTCTGTTCATTTTCTTTATCTTTTTTTCTTTCTGATGCCCATAGTGAAAAATTTATATTGACCTACCTTCAAGACCACTTATTCTGTCTTCTGCCTCTAATTTGCTTTGAATCACTCTAGTCAGTTCTTTTAAATTTCCACTATTGTATTTTTTGGCTCCTGTATTAGGTCCTTTTAATAAGTTTTATACATTTACTGATTTTTTTATTTGTTCAATTAGTGTTCTCCTTGTTTCTTTTAGTTATTTTTCCATGATTTTTTCTAGGTTTTTGAAGATATTGAAAAAAGTTATTTTAAAGTCTTTGTCTGATAAGTCTGGGCTTCTTCAGGAAAGAATTCTGTCAGTTTTTTTTTTTCCCTATAAATGGGTCATACTTTCTGTTTCTTCTGTGCTTTTTAATTTTTGTTGAAACTTTGACATTTGTAATCTTACAATATGAAAATTTTGGAGATCAGATTCTGCTCCCTTCCCAGGGTTTATTGTTGTTTCTTGATTGGGCTGCAATCACCTGTTTGTTTAATGGCTTATTTTTCTAAGCTATTTTTTGAAAGCTATATTACCTGTTCTGTGTGGTCATTGAAGTTTTCATTCCATTATTTCAGCCTTTAATTCATGTCCTGGTAGAAATTTCCTTAAATGCCTGGAGGAAAAACAAGGAAGAAAACATAACACAAATAGTGCTCCTGTTCTTTGTAGATTGGCTCTAAATGGCTCTAAATTGGGGCACTCCTATAACATGTAGCCTTGACATCTACCTTAGCCTTCACTTTGTGAATGTGTAAAGTGCATACATTAGCCAGAACTGCAAGCGTAGGGTCCCTTAAGTTCTTTTCTGAACACTTGTCTGGTCCTGGGCAGGTGTGTTGCTGTCTCATTTCTCTGGTCTATATGAGACATTTTGAAGCAACCCTTATTCTTCCCTGTATCTTCCTTCCCAGAATTTCTGATCTGTCTGCTGTTTACCCTGCCTAATGTCTTTTGACCTAATAAGACGTTGATACTATATGTCTTTAAATGCTTTTGACAGGTGCTACCAAGACAGCCATTCAAGCTCTGAGGTAGTTCTTTGGGGAGTGAAATAAAGGCAAGTCTCAGATCTGGGCTCTCAGGGAACTTCCAGACAGGTCAGAATATTCATCAATAATATATAATAAACAAGGTTTATTTAGCACCCTCTGGCACTAGCAAGTCACACCAGAGATACTGGCTGCCACCAAGCTTGGGAATGGAGGATTGTAGATAAATCAGCAAAAATCCTATAGTGATTTCTTCCCACAATGAAGCAACGTCTGTCTTCAGTAAGCACTCCCTTGGTGGTTAGTTTTAAAAAATTGTATTCCCAAATATTCAAAAAAATTGAATTGTAAAAGTTTTTGACAGCTTAGTGGTTGCTTCAGTGGATGAACTGACTTTTACAGCTTTCTACTTCACTGTTTTCAGTGACTCCACTCATTTTCTTACTACTAATCTATTTGTATCTTTATATTTGAACTGATTTTTGTTCTAATGTAAAGCATATTGTTGGGATTTATTTTTTTTTCACTCGACTGTCTCTGTTTCTTAATTGGTGTATTTAGGCAATTCACTTTTAAAGTGGTTATTAATATAGTTAGATTAGTAGGTACTATATTTGTATCTGATTTCTATTCATTGCACTTGTTCTTTTTTTCTCCCTCATTTTCTACTTGTCTAGTTATAACTGAGCATTTCATGTAATTCCATGTTCTTTCTTCCTATATGAATTACACTTGTGTGTGTGTTTTTTTTAATCTAATAGTTCTCTAGAGTTTGCAATTAAACATTTATAACAAATTTTAATCCAGTTTCAAACAACATTATACCATTTCATCAGTAGTGCAGGCGTTACATAACAGAGTATTGCTGTTATTCACTTAACTCATCCTTATGCTATAATCTATCAATGAATTGTTATTATTTGAACAACTATCTCATTAAATCAATTAGGAATAAAAAGAATAAAATATTTTATTTTACCTTAATTTATGTTTTATCTGATGTTCTTGTTTTTAATGTAAGTCCTATATATTTGATCTATTGAATTTTTGTTCTTTCTGAAGAGCTTCTTTTTTTATTCTTTTAAAAATATATTTTCTTTGAGACAGGGTCTCACTCTTATTGCCCAGGCTGGAGTGCAGTGGCACAATCTCGGCCTACTGCAGCCTCAAATTCCTGAGCTCAGGTGATTCTCCCACCTCAGCCTCCCAAGTATCTAGGACAATTTTTCTTCATCTTCCTTCTTTCTTCTTTCTTTCTTCTTTCTTCTCTTCTTCTCTTCCCTCTTCTCTTCTCCTCTCTTTTCTTCTTCTTCTCCTTCTCCTCCTCCTCCTTCTTCTTCCTCCTCCTCCTCTTCCTCCTCCTCCTCCTCCTTCTTCTTCTTCTTCTTCTTCTTCTTCTTCTTCTTCTTCTTCTTCTT
>NC_045445.1:85455215-85492107 GCF_002776525.5 Piliocolobus tephrosceles
TTCTTCTTCTTCTTCTTCTTCTTCTTCTTCTTCTTCTTCTTCTTCTTTCTTCTTCTTTCTTCTTCTTCTTCCTTCTTCTTCTTCCTTCTTCCTCTTCTTCTTCTTTTGACTTAGATTTTGTCATGTTGCCCAGGCTGATCTCAATCTCCTGGACTCCAAGCCATCCACTCATCTTGACCTCTAAAAGTGCTAAGATTACAGGCATGAGCTACCATACCTGACTAGAGCATCTTTTATACACAAAATGTTTTTACATATTTATGGGGCACATGGATATTTTGGTACACACATAGGATGTGTAAATGCTCAAGTCAGAGGATTTAGAATATCCATTGCTTTGTGTATTTATTATTCCTATGTATTGAGAACATTTTAAATCCTTTATTCTAGCAAATTTTTATAGAACATAAATTGTTGTTAACTATAGTAACCCAACTGCTGTCAAACATTAGCTCTTATTTCTTCTATCTAACTGTACATGTGTACCCATTAACCAACCTCTCCCATATCCCCCTAGATGCTTCCCCAACTCTAGTAATTATCATTCTATTCTCTACTTACATGAGAGTCTTTTAGATCCCACATAGTGAGAGCATGTGATGTTGAACTTCCTGTGCCTGACTAATTGCCCTTAACATAGTGACCAACAGTTTCATCGACGTTGCTGTAAATGACAGGATTTCATTCTTTTTTATGGAAAATATTATTCCATTGTGTATATATACCACATTTTCTTTAAGTTGATGGACACTTAGGTTGTTTTTAAATTTTTGCTATTATGAATAGTGTTGCAATAAACATGGGGTTGTAGGTATCACTTTAATATACTGATTTTCTTTGCTTTGGGTAAATACTCAGTAGTGGGATTGTTGGATTGTATGGTAGTTTCATTTTTCATTTCTGAGAAACTTTCATTTTTTTTCTGTAATGACTGTATTAATTTACAATTTTACCAACAATGTATAAGGGTTCTCTTTTCTTCACATCCCTGCCAGAATCTGTGTTTTTTAATTTTTTTTTTATAGTAGCCATTCTTACTGGGGTAAAATAATATCTCACTGTGGTTTTGATTTGCATGACCCTGATCATTAGCAATGTTGAGCATTTGTTTATGTACATGTTGGCCATTTGTATGTATTCTTTGAACAAAAATTCTATTCAGGTTATTTGCCCATTTTTTTTTTTTTTTAGTTTTTTTTTATTATTATACTTTAAGTTCTAGGGTACATGTGCATAACGTGCAGGTTTGTTATATATGTATACATGTGCCATGTTGGTGTGCTGCACCCATCAACTCGTCAGCACCCATCAATTCATCATTTATATCAGGTATAACTCCCCAATGCAATCCCTCCCCCCTCCCCCCTCCCCATGATAGGCCCCATTGTGTGATGTTCCCCTTCCCGAGTCCAAGTGAGCTCATTGTTCAGTTCCCACCTATGAGTGAGAACATGCGGTGTTTGGTTTTCTCTTCTTGTGATAGTTTGCTAAGAATGATGGTTTCCAGCTGCATCCATGTCCCTACAAAGGACGCAAACTCATCCTTTTTCATGGCTACATAGCATTCCATGGTGTATATGTGCCACATTTTCTTAATCCAGTCTGTCACTGATGGACATTTGGGTTGATTCCAAGTCTTTGCTATTGTGAATAGTGCCACAATAAACATACATGTGCATGTGACTTTGTAGTAGAATAATTTATAATCCTTTGGGTATATACCCAGTAGTGGGATGGCTGGGTCATATGGTACATCTAGTTCTAGATCTTTGAGGAATTGCCATACTGTTTTCCATAATGGTTGAACTAGTTTACAATCCCACCAACAGTGTAAAAGTGTTCCTATTTCTCCACATCCTCTCCAACACCTGTTGTTTCCTGATTTTTTAATGATTGCCATTCTAACTGGTGTGAGATGGTATCTCATTGCGGTTTTGATTTGCATTTCTCTGATGGCGAGTGATGATGAGCATTTTTTCATGTGTCTGTTGGCTGTATGAATGTCTTCTAAATGGTGCTGGGAAAATTGGCTAGCCATAAGTAGAAAGCTGAAACTGGATCCTTTCCTTACTCCTTATACGAAGATTAATTCAAGATGGATTAGAGACTTAAATGTTAGACCTAATACCATAAAAACCCTAGAAGAAAATCTAGGTAGTACCATTCAGGACATAGGCATGGGCAAGGACTTCATGTCTAAAACACCAAAAGCAACGGCAGCAAAAACCAAAATTGACAAATGGGATCTAATTAAACTAAAGAGCTTCTGCACAGCAAAAGAAACTACCATCAGAGTGAACAGGAAACCTACAGAATGGGAGAAAATTTTTGCAATCTACTCATCTGACAAAGGGCTAATTTCCAGAATCTACAAAGAACTCAAACAAATATACAAGAAAAAACAAACAACCCCATCAAAAAGTGGGGAAAGGATATGAACAGACATTTCTCAAAAGAAGATATTTGCCCATTTTTAATGGGAATATTAGTTTTTTTATTTTTTTATTTTTATTTTTTATTTTTTGCTGTTGACTTGTGAGTTACTTGTATATTCTGGACTTCATTATTTTGTCAGATAAATAGTTTTCAAATATTTTCTCCCATTCAACAAGTTCCTTCTTCACTTTGTTGACTGTTTTCTTTGCTGTGCAAAAGTTTTTAATTTTAATATATTACGTTTGTCTATTTTTGCTTTTGTTGCCTGTACTTTTGAGATCTTAGCCATAAAATGTATGCCTAAACAATTGTCCTGGAGTATTTTCTCTATGTTTTATTCTAGTGCTGTCATAGCTTTGTGTCTTACATTTGAGTCATTCACTTATTTTGAGTTGACTTTTGTATATAGTAAGAGGTATAGGGCTAGTTTAATTTTTCTGCCTATTGATATCCATTTTTTATTTTTTTGATATCCATTTTTTCTAGCATTATTTATTGAAGAGGGTGTTCCAAGGGGCCTCTTACTTTTCCTTTAAGGACAGATATGGTGGTGTTTAATTCCCTTAGTTTTTGTTTGTCAGAGTGTGTCTTTATTTCTCTTTCACTCTTGAAGAATGATTTTTCAGGATATATAATTCTTGATTAGTGTTTTTTTTTGCTTTACTTCCATCATTTTAAACATTTGACGCAACTGACTTCTTGCTTCTATGATCTTGACAAGAAGTCAAGTGTAGTTCTTATTCTTGTTTTCTAAAGGTAAGTTCTTCTCCTCCCTTTCTCTTCCTCCTTATTTCAAGATTTTCTCTTTTACTTTCCCTTTTGCTTCCTACAATTTAAATATGATATACCTAGATATATGTTTTTGGTATGTATCCTGCTTGACGTTCATCACACTCCCTGAAATTGTGGTTTTGTGTCATCCATTAATTTTCAGAAAGTCTGCTATTTCTACTTCAAATACATCATCTGCTTTATCCTGTCTTCTCTTTCTAGTATTCCAATTGCATACATGTTGAATATTTTGAAATTGTTAAACAATTCTCGGGCATTTTGTTCTGTTTTTAAAATTATTTTCTTTTTTATCTCAGTTTTGAAGGTTTCTATTGACAATATCTTTAAGCCATTTGATTCTTTCTTAAGCTGTGATCAGTCTATTGATGATCCCATTAGATTTTCTTCACTTCTATACAGGTTATTTTATTTCTAGTATTTATTTTTTATTTTATTCTTGGGGTTTCCATATCTGTGCTTATTTTATTATCCATATGTAACTGAATGTTAACTATGTTTTCATTAACATCGCTAACATTGCAATCATGGTTATTTTAAATTTCCATTCTAGACTTTTCAAAATCTGTCATATTTGAGTCTGATTCAGATCTTGCTTTGTATTTTCATACTGTGTTTTTCTTACTTTTTAGTAAGAAAAGTGTTATTCTAACTTTTATGTTGAAAGCCAGATGTAATAACATGATAACCCAAGTTCCTATTAGATAATAGAAACTGAAGTAAATAGGGATTTAGTGTGAGATTTCATATTAATCTGGCTAGGAATTTGCTGTGTTTAATGTTTTCTGTAGTTGTAGACAACAGAGGCTTTAATTTTTCCCAGTGTCCTTATTTTGCTCTCCCTTGTCTTTGAGTTTCCTTAAAATTCTTTCTTAAATAAAATCAGCACCTTGAACTTCTTTTATTTGTAATCCACTATTATTTCACAGGAGTCTTGTTGATGTTGTGGTTGTTTATGGAGCAGGGGAAGTTCTGTAATTGAATTGTTACTTCTTATTCTCTTTGTGAGCCTCTGTCACTTCCCAAGTATTTCTTTGCTTTTTGTCCCACTCATAAATGAGACAAGAAGATTAGAGGAGGCTAGAGTAGAGTACATAACCTTCCCTCAGGTTTAATAACATTCTGGTAAAGTCTTTTATCCTCTAGTGTAGGCCTTTGTTATTGAAAATATTCTGCATGTATTTAAAATAGTTTTCCTTTTCCCTACCAGAAACAGGAGAGAATTTTTCTTGGCTTTTAAAGAGCCTCCTGGGTTTCCTGGTGGTATAAATGATGGAAGTGTGGAGGCCTTTTCTTGTATTAGGTGATCCTGATGCTTTTGAAGTGAAGTGATTAGGTACTCTGTAGACTGTACTTCAATTTGGGTTTTCCTGATGTTTTCACGTAATTAGATTGGATTTTAGGAAATAATACCAGAGAGATAATGGACCTTTTTCAGAGTGTCCTATCAAGAGAAACATGATGTTAATATGTTTTGTTATTGGTTGTCTTATTATCAGTTGACCGCTTGATCCCTAGGTTTAGGTAGTCTCTAGGAGGTATCCTCAGAGTAATTCTACTATTTTATCTTTCATAATTAATACATATCATTCAGGAGTTTCAGCTGAATGGATTTTGGCCATTGCACAGAGCCAGGTGTCTGCTTTCACAGTTCCTTACAGAACAATTTTATCACTTTACAAATTATCTCATGTTGCAGCCTTGAAGTGAATCTCTTCTCCCAACTCTAATCTCTAGTAACTACTGATCTATTTTTCATCTCTATAATTTTACCTTTTCCAGAAAATCATATAATAGAGTTATTTAAATATGTAGCCTTTTAGATCTGGCACTTTTCACATAGCAAAATGCATTTGATATTCATTTACTTTTGAACAGTACTCCATGGTATGGATATACTATAGTTTTTTTTTCACATTTTAGGTTAATTTTATTAATGTCAGGATTTAATGGCCAGCTCTTGATAATGGCAAATTATCAGGATCTCTATACTGTTTCAAAGTCATGATTTAAACATCCTCCACATTCAATCCATAGGCAGAGCAGGGATTATTAGCCCCAGTTTGCAACTGAAGAAATTGTGGTCTAAAAAATAAATAATCTGCTACTCACAATAGAGCAAGTTAGTGGTAGGGCCAGGATTATAAGCTCAGATTTTCTGATTTCCAGACCAATAGTTGAACACAAGCAGGGGAGAAAAATGATTAGGATCCCCAGATCCACATTGGCGAATAGGCCTAGGAAGATTACATTTGACATGAGCAAGAGAGAATCTAGAAAATATTCTGGAAACTCTAATTCATATAAAGGGGTTGCAACTGGAACTGAAAGAAGATTAGACAATCTTCAAGCAGCAGCAAGAGAGAGTGTTCAATTAGAATTAAGATATAAAATGGGAGACCTGGAGTTATTTTTTCTTTAAAAATAGATTACAGCATAACCAGAATATGTCATAGAAAACCCACCTGCCTCCAGGTTGTGAACCAGGGAATAGAGGGATCTCAAGAATAAGTTTACATCTCAGCATTTCTGGTTTACTGGGAAGGTTCTATAAGATAAATGAATGTTTTCATTGATCCACAACTGTGTGTTGAATCATAGATGTCTAGAATGCCAGAGCTGAAAGTAATCCCAAAGATTATCTAGTCCACCCTCCCTATTCCGAGTATGAGGAAATTGAAGTCAAGTGAAGGGAAATGACTGCACAAGGTCAAACAGGGAGATTGGCAGTAAGGTTTCCTAAGTCTCAAGCACTCACATTGATGTTTTCTGAAAGCCATTATCTGCAGATCCATTTATTTGATCATCACTTTATTCAGTGAATATTTACTGATCAATATTGGCTTGGGTCTTGGATACCTTCAGGTTTCACAAACTTGCAGTATCTTATACAGACACACAAACAATATAGTAATATTACACATTTCACTGTTTCTTGATCCCACAAAACTAATTAAAGACGCTCTTGGAATCCTATATAGTATTTCCAGGGATTTCACGTATCTTACTTGTATCTATGTCTGCTTTTCCTATTCTTTACCTCTGTTCTGCCTAGTCATGCAACCTTCCTTGTGCAATACCACTGGAGCCCTCATTATGGCAAAGTTATCAGATAGCCTGTGTCAAAGAAGGGGAAAATACATTCCCTCCAATTGCATTCTGCCTTATAATAGACATTTTTTTCTTTTTTTTTTAATTAAAATTTAAGTTCTAGGGTGCATGTGCACAACGTGCAGGTTTGTTACATATGTATACTTGTGCCATGTTGGTGTGCTGCACCCATCAACTCGTCAGCACCCAGCAACTCGTCATAAGAGACATTTCTAATCAGTACTACTGGAGCTCTTACTCATTCAGTTTCAGCAAAAAAGCACTTTCATAAGCTCCTCAGACCTGACTCTTTCTTCCTTCAGAATCTGATCTCAGGAGGCTCCTTGATCCTCTGTCACATAAGCCTCTGGCAGGCCCACTCACCAGCTTACCAGGCATGCTTTATCTGTCTGAATTTCAATTTAGATGCAAGCTGTAAATCCCCAGATCCCGTTTTTCACCTACTCCTCACCAAGGCTTGAACAACTGGCATTACAAACTTATCTTGGCTTCTTGTAACGTAAAATAGCTAGCATATTGCATTGTACTTTGATATCCTTTGAGGTCGGTTGTTTCTCAATAGGGGCAATTTTGCCCTTTGGCTCTCCTAATAGGGAACATTTGGCAATCCTGGAGACATTTTTGGTTATTACACCACTGGAAGGAGTGCTGTTAGCATCTAGTGAGTAAAGAATAGGAATGCAGCTAAACATGCTACAATGCACAGGATGCCCCCACCCCAACAAAAAAGTTATACAGAACAAAATATTAGTCTTGTCTAGGCTAAGAAATCTTACTTTAAAGTAGGATCGGGGTCAAGATAAGTTTAACACCTACTCACAAATACACTCTATAATCTTTGAGTTGTTCAGAAAAACCATACTTGAGTCACAATGTCTGTGAATATATGTGTTAATAATAATAATAGCTAAAGATTACACAGCACTTTTCATGTTCTAGGCACTATTCTGAGTGCTTTATATGGATTTTCTCATTTAAATCTCACATTAATCTTATGAGAAAGATACTGTCACTAATCCCTATATATTTTTTAAAATGATTGAACCAAGATAAGTTTCTAGAAGTGCAATGTAAGATTCTGTTCTAACCTAGAGGTCAGTCAATCAATACTTATTTAGTAGAGAAGATCCTATACTAGGTGTTAGTATTACAGAAACAAATGAGACTCCACCCCTTGATAAGGGTAGGGTGGCCAATAAGTTGCTGCCCTTTGTAGTTAAAACATCATCCAATTCCACAATAAGGCCTACCTGATCTGCCCCTGACTGACAGTAAGGTAATTTTCCTCTCTGAATTTTAGTTTCATGACAACATAATATCAGAGTTGTAGACTTGGTAGTTTGTTGCTCTGATGTTTGATCATTTTATGCTTTTTACATGATTTTTTCAAGTATTATCTGTTATGGCCTATAAGGCTCTTTGGGGAAGGGACCTGAGTATTACTTTGGTACACTTACACAGCTAGCTCCTGATTACATTGTTTTTGGTGATTAAAGCAGCCTAGTAGTGAGTGGATACCTAGCAGTGAGAGAGGTAGAGAGGTCATGGAAACAAAGAGATGGCTAATGGGATTGGACTGACTGGAATTCGGTGGGGCCTATCTGGGAAGGCTCCTTCAGTAAGTCTTTTTATGCTAAATGGAATCTATTTCTATATTTCTAATTGGAGTTTCAACTCTCCTGGAAAGAGGAAAATGGCCATAAGATTTTTTTCTTTGACAATACTGGGAATTGATTAAAGAAGAAGAGGAAAACTGGAGATAAAATGGAACAAGAGAGAAGAAAAAAGATCAGAGATAAGATGAGGGAAAAGGAAGAAGTTAGAAAAGATATGGAAAGGGTGTATGGTGAGGAAGATAGAAAAGAAAGGGAGGAGAAAAAAGTGAAAAAGACAAGAGACATGAGGAATACAAGAAGAAGAAAACAAGAGAAGTAGAGAAAAGGAGCTGAGAATCTGGGGAGAAGTACAAACGAAAAGAGAAAGGAAAAGAAAAGTGGCTAAATGGAAGAAAGGAAATGTAAATGTAGTCCTTTGTAACTGAATGACCACCAGATGCCTACAGAAAAATCTTAAGTATCATTAGTATTCCAGACGCTCACAGCTTTATGGAAGAAGGTATTACTGAACTTTACATAATTTTTTATAGAATAAAATTGGTCTTGGCAACACACTGTGACAGGGAGAATGGCAGTGCATCACCACGGCTTTTAAATGTATCAGCATCCTTCCTTGCTGGAACAAACACGCATGCCTCAGACAGATAAACATGAAGCCCTGAGCAACTGCATGTGTGGTACATTTTTCTGGAATAGTTACAATGGCTTGAATTTCTCTCTCACCTAGGACCGTGGTCCTGTGAAATAAATGAAAAGTCAAGCTCAAGAATTTTAGGCTACTTTGGTTCCAATTTCCAAATGTTAGTGAATTTGGACTATCGGTCCTTTGATTTATAGAACATTATTGCTAAGAGAACACTGAAGATTTTCTTTCAATGCCAGCCTGCTCACCCACAATATACATACAACTTCCCACTTCACAGAGATGGGAATGGACTCATGTAGGCCTCCTACTACCTTGACCAGTACCCTTTTCCAGGGTCTTATGTTCTTCCACTAATGCCAACATGAGGTACAAAAATAATAGGCAAAACCTATTACAAATTAGACTAAAAGTTTGGCCTGCTGAAAGGGACTCAAATTCCTCTTGTTCTATCTGTCACTGGCCAAGTGGAAGGAGTGTATTGTAGATACTAGGGGAAGAGAAGTAGACTAGGAACAGGAGGAAATCCTCTATTTAGGAGCTTTGCTGATTTCTAAGCAGAATGAAGGAAGAGCACAACGAGAGATGCACCATAGGGAAAAAAGTTAAAGTGGAGAGGGAAATGGGATGGCTTTGATACTTTTCAAGAGTCTGAATGTTTACGATGTGTCACAGGCTTTACTACTTTATTTCATTTAGTCTTTCTATTGGTCTTATGAGATAGTCATTATTGACCATATTTTATAATACAGGAATTTGAGGCTCATAAAAGTGAAGTGGCCCCATCAAGGTCACAGAGAAGCAACAAAGGTGGGATTTAATCTCTGGTCTTTCTGTCTTTTAATGTTTCATTATTTTCTGCTTACACCAAATGCCTAGCAGTTTCTTGCCCTTTAAAAGGCTAGTTTGTTTTAGTTCTCAGAAGTTGGATGAGATAAGATCATAGAACTTTAGAGTGTCAGGCCTGAAAGGGGCCTTGGAGACCACCTAGATCCATGGTTTTCCAACCTCTTCACCTCTCAGAACCTTTTGGATTTAATTTTTCTACTGTCTTTTGAAATCATTTCTCTTTTCTAAGTTCTACATTCATGATAAAGATGCCAAAAACAATTACAACAAAAATGAAAATTGACAAATGGGACCTAGTTAAACTGAAGAGCTTCTGCCAGGAAAAAAAGAAAAAAAGAAAAAAAAGAAAAAAACTATCAACAGAGTAAACAGTAATCTGAGTAACCTTATGGAATGTGAGAAAATCTTTGCAAGCCATACATCTGACAAAGGTTTAATATCCAGGATCTACAAGGAACTTAAACAAATTTACAAGCAAAACTCAAACAACCCCATTATAAAGTGGGCAAAAGACAGGAACATATACTTTTAACAGAAGACATACATGTTGCCAACAGGGATATGAAGACAATGATCAATATTACTAGTCATTGAAGAAACACAAATTGGGGGCGTGTCCAAGATGGTCAAATAGGAACAGCTCCAGCCTCCAGCTCCCAGCAGGAGTGACACAGAATATGGGTGATTTCTGCATTTTCAACTGAGGTACCGAGATCATCTCACTGGGGAGTGCCAGTCAATTGGTGCTGGTCAGCTGGTGCAGACCCACCAATGAGAGCTGAAGCAGGGTGAGGCATTGCCTCACCTGGGAAGCACAAGGGGGAAGGGAATCCCTTTTCCTAGCCAAGGGAAACTGAGACACACAACACCTGGAAAATTGGGTAACTCACACCCTAATACTGCACTTTACCAAGGGTCTTAGCAAACGGCACACCAGGAGATTATATCCCACACCTGGCCTGGAGGATCCCACAGCCACGGAGCCTCCCTTATTGCTAGCACAGCAGTCTGAGATCTAACTGCAAGGCGGTAGTGAGGCTGGGGGAGGGGCACCAACCATTGCTGAGGCTTAAGTAGGTAAACAAAGCTGTAGGGAAGCTCGAACTGGGTGGAGCCCACCACAGCACAAGGAGGCCTGCCTACCTCTGTAGACTCCTCCTCTGGGGACAGAGCATAGCTAAACAAAAAGGAGCAGAAACCTCTGCAGAGGTAAACGCCCCATCTGATAGCTTTGAAGAGAGCAGTGGATCTCCCAGCACGGAGGTTGAGATCTGAGAATGGACAGACTGCCTGCTCAAGTGGGTCCCTAACCCCTGAGTAGCCTAACTGGGAGACATCCCCCCCTAGGTGCAGACTGACACCTCACAACTCACATGGTGGGTTATACCCCTGAGATGAAGCTTCCAGAGCAAGAATCAGACAGCAGCACTCGCTGTTCAGCAATATTCTATCTTCCGCTGCTGACACCCAGGCAAACAGCGTCTGGAGTGGACCTCAAGCAAATTCCAACAGACCTACAGCTGAGGGTCCTGACTGCTAGAAGGAAAACTAACAAACAGGAAGGACACCCACACCAAAACCCCATCAGTACATCACCATCATCAAAGACCAAAGGCAGATAAAACCACAAAGATGGGGAAAAAGCAGTGCAGAAAAGCTGGAAATTAAAAAAATCAGAGTACATCTTCCCCTCCAAAGGAACGCAGCTCATAGCCAGCAATGGAACAAAACTGGACGGAGAATGATTTTGACAAGTTGAGAGAAGGCTTCAGTCGATCAAACTTCTTAGAGCTAAAGGAGGAACTACATAACCAGTGCAAAGAAAATAAAAACCTTGAAAAAAGAATGGATGAATGAATAACTAGAATAATCAATGCAGAGAAGACCTTAAAAGAACTGATAAAGATGAAAACTATAACACAAGAACTACATGACAAATACACAAGCTTCAGTAACTGACTTGATCAACTGGAAGAAAGAGTATCGGCGATTGAAGATCAAATGAATGAAATGAAGTGAAAAGAGAAGCATGGAGAAAAAAGAGTAAAAACAAATGAACAAAGCCTCAAAGAAATATGGGATTATGTGAAAAGACGAAATCTACATCTGATTGGTGTGCCTGAAAGTGATGGGGAAAATGGAACCAAGTTAGGAAACACTCTGCAGGATATTATCCAGGAGAACTTCCTCAACCTAGTAAGGCAGACCAACATTCAAATTCAGGAAATACAGAGAACGCCACAAAGATACTCCTCGAGAAGAGCAACTCCAAGACACATAATTGTCAGATTCACCAAAGTTGAAATGAAGAAAAAAATGTTAAGGGCAACCAGAGAGAAAGGTTGAATTACCCACAAAGGGAAGCCCATCAGACTAACAGCAGATCTCTCGGCAGAAACTCTCCAAGCCAGAAGAGAGTGGGTGCCAATATTCAACATTCTTAAAGAAAAGAATGTTAAACCCAGAATTTCATATCTAGCCAAACTAAGTTTCATAAGTGAAGGAGAAATACAATTCTTTACAGACAAGCAAATGCTTAGAGATTTTATCACCACCAGGCCTGCCCTACAAGAGATCCTGATGGAAGCACTAAACATGGAAAGGAACAACAGGAACCAGCCATTGCAAAAACATGTCAGAATGTAAAGTCCATTGATTCTAGGAAGAAACTGCATCAACTAAAGAGCAAAACAACCATCTAATATCATAATGACAGGATCAAGTTCACACATAACAATATTAACCATAAATGTAAATAGACTAAATGGTCCATTTAAAAGACAGCCTGGCAAATTGGATAAAGAGTCAAGACCCATCAGTTTGCTGTCTTCAGGAGACCCATCTCACATGCAGAAACACACATAGGCTCAAAATAAAGGGATGAAGAAAAATCTAACAAAAAAATGGAAAACAAAAAAAAAGCAAGGGTTGCAATCCTAGTCTCTGATAAAACAAACTTTAAACCATCAAAGATCAAAAGAGACAAATAAGGCCATTACATAATGGTAAAGAGATCAATTCATCAGGAAGCACTAACTATCCTAAATATACATGCACCCAATGCAGGAGCACCCAGATTCATAAAGCAAGTCCTTAGAGACTTATAAAGAGACTTAGATTCCCATACAATAATAATGGGAGACTTTAACAGCCCACGGTCAACATTGGAGAGATCAAAGAGACAGAAAGTTAACAAGGATATCCAGGAATTGAACTCAACTCTGCACCAAGCGGACCTAATAGACATCTATAGAACTCTCCACCCCAAATCAAGAGAATATACATTCTTCTCAGCACCACATCACACTTAATCCAAAATTGAACAAATAGTTGGAAGTAAAGCACTCCTCAGCAAATGTACAAGAACAGAAATGATAACAAACTGTCTCTCAGGCCATAGTGCAATTAAACTAGAAATCAGGACTAAGAAACTCAATCAAATCACTCAACTACATGGAAACTGAACAACCTGCTCCAGAATGACTACTGGTTACATAACAAAAAGAAGGCTGAAATAAAGATGTTCTTTGAAACCAATGAGAACAAAGACACAACATACCAGAATCTCTGGGACACATTTAAAGCAGTGTGTAGAGGGAAATTTATAGCACTAAATGCCCACAAGAGAAAGCTGGAAAGATCTAAAATTGACACCCTAACATCACAATTAAAAGAACTAGAGACTCAAGAGCAAACACATTCAAAAGCTAGCAGAAAGCAAGAAATAACTAAGATCAGAGCAGAACTGAAAGAGACAGAGACACAAAAAAACCCTCCAAAAAATCAATGAATCCAGGAGTTAGTTTTTTGAAAAGAGCAACAAAATTGATAGACCACTACCAAGACTAATAAAGAAGAAAAGAGAGAAGAATCAAATAGATGCAATAAAAAATGATAAAGGGGATATCAACACCAACCCCACAGAAATACAAACTACCATCAGAGAATACTATAAACACGTCTATGCAAATAAACTAGAAAACCTAGAAGAAATGGATAATTTCGTGGACACTTACACTCTCCCAAGACTAAACCAGGAAGAAGTTGAATCCCTGAATAGACCAATAGCAGGCTCTGAAATTGAGGCAATAATTAATAGCCTACCAATCAAAAAATGTGCAGGACCAGGTGGATTCGCAGCCGAATTCTGCCAGAGGTACAAGGAAGAGTTGGTACCATTCCTTTTGAAACTATTCCAATCAATAGAAAAAGAGGGAATCCTCCCTAACTCATTTTACGAGGCCAACATCATCCTGATACCAAAGCCTGACAGAGATACAACAAAAAAAGAGAATTTTAGACCAATATCCCTGATGAACATTGATACAAAAATCCTCAATAAAATACTGGCAAACTGGATCCAGTAGCACATCAAAAAGCTTATCCACCATGATCAAGTGGGCTTCATCCCTGGGATGCAAAGATGGTTCAACATACACAAATCAATAAATGTAATCCAGCATATAAACAGAACCAAAGACAAAAACCACATGATGATCTCAACAGATGGAGAAAAGGCCTTTGACAAAGTTCAACAGCCCTTCCTGCTAAAAATGCTCAATAAATTCGGTATTGATGGAATGTATCTCAAAATAATAAGAGCTATTTATGACAAACCCACAGCCAATATCATACTGAATGGGCAAAAACTGGAAAAATTCCCTTTGCAAACTGGCACAAGAGAGGGATACCTTCTCTCACCACTTCTATTCGACATAGTACTGGAAGTTCTGGCTAGGGCAATCAGGCAACAGAAAGAAATCAAGGGTATTCAGTTAGGAAAAGAAGAAGTCAAATTGTCCCTGTTTGCAAATGACATGATTGTATATTTAGAAAACCCTCTTGTCTCAACCGAAAATTCCTTAAGCTGATAAGCAACTTCAGCAAAGTCTCAGGATACAAGATCAATGTGCAAATATCACAAGCATTTCTATACCAGTAAAAAACAGAGAACCAAATCATGAATGAACTTCCATTCACAATTGCTTCAAAGAGAATAAAATACCTAGGAATCCAACTTACAAGGGATGTGAAGGACCTCTTCAAGGAGAACTACAAACCACTGCTTAGTGAAATAAAAGAGGATACAAACAAATGGAAGAACATACCATGCTCATGGATAGGAAGAATCAATATTGTGAAAATGGCCATACTGCCCAAGGTAATTTATAGATGCAATGCCATCCCCATTAAACTACCAAGGACTTTCTTCACAGAATTGAAAAAATCTGCTTTAAAGTTCATATGGAACCAAAAAAGAGCCCGCATTGCCAAGACAATCCTAAGCCAAAAGAACGAAGCTGGAGGCATCACGCTACCTGACTTCAAACTATACTACAAGGCTACAGTAACCAAAACAGCATGGTACTGGTACCAAAACAGAGATATAGACCCATGGAACAGAACAGAACCCTCAGAAATAATACCACACATCTACAGCCATCTGATCTTTGACAAACCTGAGAAAAACAAGAAATGGGGAAAGGATTTCCTATTTAATAAATGGTGCTGGTTAAATTGGCTAGCCATAAGTAGAAAGCTGAAACTGGATCCTTTCCTTACTTCTTATATGAAAATTAATTCAAGATGGATTAGAGACTTAAATGTTAGATCTAAAACCATAAAAACCCTAGAAGAAAACCTAGGCAATACTATTCAAGACATAGGCATGGACAAGGACTTCTTGTCTAAAACACCAAAAGCAATGGCAACAAAAGCCAAAATTGACAAATGGGATCTAATTAAACTAGAGAGCTTCTGCACAGCAAAAGAAACTACCATCAGAGTGAACAGGCAACCTACAGAATGGGAGAAAATTTTTGCAATCTACTCATCTGACAAAGGGCTAATATCCAGAACCTATAAAGAAGTCAATCAAATTTACCAGAAAAAAACAAACAACCCTCTCAAAAAGTGGGCAAAGAATATGAACAGACACTTCTCAAAAAAAGACATTCATACAGCCAACAGACACATGAAAAAATGCTCATCATCACTGGACATCAGAGAAATGCAAATGAAAACCACAATGAGATACCATCTCACACCAGTTAGAATGGCAATCATTAAAAAGTCAGGAAACAACAGGTGCTGGAGAGGATGCGGAGGAATAGGAACTTTTACACTGTTGGTGGGACTGTAAACTAGTTCAACCATTGTGGAGAACAGTGTGGCTATTTCTCAAGTATCTAGAACTAGAAATACCATTTGACTCAGCCATCCCATTACTGGGGATATACCCAAAGGATTATAAGTCATGCTGCTATAAAGACACATGCACATGTATGTGTATTGTGGCACTATTCAGAATAGCAAAGACTTGGAATCAACCCAAATGTCCATCAGTGACAGACTGGATTAAGAAAATGTGGCACATACACACCATGGAATACTATGCAGCCATAAAAAAAGATGAGTTCGTGTCCTTTGTAGGAACATGGATGCAGCTGGAAATCATCATTCTCAGGAAATTATTGAAAGTACAGAAAATCAAATACCGCATGTTCTCACTCATAGTTGGGAATTGAACAATGAGATCACTTGGACACAGGTAGAGGAACATCACACACAGGGTCCTATTGTGGGGAGGGGGTAGGGGGGAAAGAGCATTAGGAGATATACTTAACGTAAATGACGAGTTAATGGATGCAGCACACCAGCATGGCACAAGTATACATATGTAACAAACCTGCACATTGTGCACATGTACCCTAGAACTTAAAATATAATTTAAAAAATAGTTGGATTCACTATATGTCATGCCAAGATATTAGTTTCTTAAATAATAATATTAATACACACTTCAGAAGCTTACTAAGGAACACACACACACACACACACATACATGGTAAAATGAAGAGTCATGCAAAGTTCTTGTTTAAAGATAAAGACATGGTTTTACCTCTCCCCAATTTAATTTTCTTATTAAGTTAAAATTTATTCAAAATTCGACTTTATTTAATATTGGGAGATAATAAAGTGATTAAAAATTTCATAAAGAAGAAAGAGCATGAAGTAATATCCAACATCATTTCTTAAAAGTAAAGTCTGCAGTATACTGAAATTTGTTATAACACATATTAAAATGCATTGTAGTGCTTTAGTATCAGAAGTAATATGGTAAAGAGCTATTTCAAATAGAAAAAGGTGGGGTTTTCAATGATTATCATTGGCATAAACAGCTAATTGTTTATAAAAAGAAATAAAATCACATCCCTACCTCACACTTTTCACGTGCAAATTTCTAGCTGGAGGGGTATATAAATGTAAAAATGAATGAATCAATTAATAAAAATAAACTTACTCATAAAAAAACAAGAAATGCAAATCAAAACCTCAATGACATACAATCTCATACCCTTCAGAATGACTATTACTGAAAAGTCAAAAATAACAGATGCTGGCTAGGTTGTAGAAAAAAGGGAATACTTATACACTGCTGGTGGGAATGTAAATTAGTTCAACCGTTGTGGAAAGCTGTGCGGAGATTCCTCAAAGAACTTGCCACTCTATCCAGCAATCCCGTTATTGAGTATATACCCAAAAGAATATAAATCATTCTACCATAAAGACAAAGGCCTGTGTATGTTCATTGCAGCACTACTTACAATAGCAAAGGCATAGAATCAACTTAAATGCCCGTTAATGGTAGACTGGATAAAGAAAATGTGGTACAGATACACCATGGAAGAGTATGCAGCCTTGAAAAAGAATCAGATCATGTCCATTGCAGCAACATGGGTGGTTGTAGAGGCCATTATCCTGAGTGAATTAACAGAATAGAAAACCAAATACCCCATGTTCTCACTTATAAGTAGGAACTAAGCATTTAGTACATATAGACACAAAGAATGGAATAACAGACAACAGGGCCTACTTGAGGGTAGAGAGTGGGAGGAAGGTGAGGATCAAAAAACTACCTATTGGGTACTATACTGATCACTTGGATGATGAAATAATCTGTACATCACACCCCTGCAACATGCAATTTGCCTGTATAACAAACCTGCGCTTGTGCCACTGAACCTAAAATAAAAGTTTAAAAAATGCTAGAAAATAACAACAATGCAAACTAAGAAGGAATGAAAAAAATTAAAAAAACATTTGTCTTTAAAATAAACAGCATTTATTAAGCAATAACTAAGTTGTGTTGCCACTTGTATTAGTCAAAGACATATGTGGGTTGCACAGGGGAGCTTGTGGTTCACTGAGTTGAACACAGTCATTACTCTGAGCTGCCATTAGGCTTCTCAGAAGTAGGCCTTAAAATTTTCTTTAGTACCAACATGGCTATAGTGAAAGACTTACAAATTAAGTCCTCTCTATCATTTTGCATGTGGGAAAACTGAAGTTCAGAGAGGTTGAGTGATTTGCCTGGCTTTAGATATCTAGTTAATGAGCAGATGGGCACAGGACCCATCTTCTTCTATGTCAGGCTCTCTTTGTCCTTAAGCAATTTTCTGTTTGTTTGTTTTCATCTGAGAGTGCTATATTTTCAGGGCTCCACTATTTCTTCTGATGGCAGATATTTCTACCTAGGAAGTTTGTCCACAGTATAAGTTTATTTGGTTTTGTCTGTTGAAGAGAATTAGCCAAAGTGTTTAATGTTAGTCATTATCTTGCTGTTAAATGGGCTGGTGTGATGGAGGGCTTGAACAATGGGAGGGGGCACTGTGACAGCACTTCTCTTAGAAATCCCAGAACTAAGAATTGTGAGGAATCCAAATAGAAAAACCAATCCAATCCTGCCTTTGAAGAAATCCCTCTGTAGTTGAGGAGATGGTAACTCTATCTAAAACTCAAGATCAATTAAAAATAATCAAAAAACTCAACAACATGCATTTTATTCTATTGAGGCAAATTTACTAATTAACTAATTGGTAAATATTTAATCATGGCCCAGCACGTACTAGGCACCGTTCTAGGCCGGTGATGAGCAAACATTTTCTGTAAAGAGCTACATTGTATATATTTTAAACTTTGTGGGTTATACATCTCTGTTTAAATTACCCAATTTTATTGTTATAGTGTGAAAGCAGCAGCCATAGACAATACATAAATAAATGAACATGTTTGTGTTCCAATAAAATGTTATTTCCAAAAATGTGGTGGACAGATTTGGCCTGTATGCCAGTTTTCCAGCCTGTGTTTGATATCCCGGAGATACAGCAGTTTGTTAGTGATAGGTCCTCATTTGCAAGGCACTTACAGTCTAGTAGAGAGATATGTACACTAAGCAAACCATTATAGGAATTAAGGAGTCTTCTCTGAGAAAAATCATGTGGTGGTGCTTGAGAGCAAAGAATAAGGAAATTTAACTTAGCCTGTGGAGTCAAGAAAGGCTTTCTTGAAGTAGTGACATTAAAGCTGAGGCCCGAAAAATGAGTATAAGTTTTCTAAGTAAAAAAAAAAGGCAGGGAGCAAATTCCAGGTCCAGATACAAGAGCTATATAGTTGTCATGTCTCCTTAGGCTCATTAGCCAAGAGGCTGTGACAGTTGTCTGAGACTTGTTTTGATGACCTTGATAGTTATGAGGAATGCTGTAAAGCATTTTGCAGAATGCACCTTTATTGGAATTTCTTTGGTGTTTTTATTATAACTAGGCTATATATTATGCGTTTTGGTGAAGAAGACCAAGACATAAAGTGTTGTTTTCAATGCATCACACTAAAGATATGCTATTAACATGATTCATCAGTGCTAATGTTGATCATGATCTCCTGGATGAGGTAGTATTTGAAATTAATTTTAAGTGCAATGAATAACCAGATTTCTGGCTTGAGCAACTTATAGCAGTGGTATTTGGTGAACCAAGGGCACTAGAGAAGGTACAGACTAATTTTGGGGGATTATGGGTTGTAAGAGTCCAATTTTGAACATGTTGAGTTTGAGGTGACTGTAGGACATCCAGTGGCCATGTCTAGTAGGCAGGTAGATATACTGGTTTGGAATTTAAGACAAAGGTCTGAGGTTGAGGAATAGATTGAAGAGAAATCATCATGTAAAGGCCACAGCCATGGACGAAGTAACTATTGAGAATGTGTCAGTACAGAAGAATGCATAAAGAAGGGTCCAAACTGTACATTTTAAAGGTTAGTAGAAGAGGAATCACTATTTTTGGAGATTGGAAGGAGAAGTTGGGAGGTAAGAGGAAAATGTCCAAAATATAGTGTCACAGAAGCCAGTGAAAGGAAATGTTGCATGGCAAACTGTTCAGATCATGTAAGAATTTGGCAAATTAAGGCCTGAAAAAACATCACGCATTAATTCCACAAATATTTATTGGGTACAGACTTTGTTACAGACACTCTTCTAGGTACTGGGAAAACATTTGAATAAGATGGACAAAGTCCATTGGCTAGACTGAAAGGGAAATCATTGTTCCACTTAGTGAAGGCAGTGTCAATGGAGTGATGTGAGTAGATCTCAAAAGTGGGTTGAAAGTGAGTAGGAAGAAAAAAAAACAGAGATAATAACTGTAGTTAACTCTTTCATGAAGTTTAGCTGTGAAGAGAAGGAGAGAGGGCAATAACTGTAGTGAGACATAGGATGCAGAGATTTTTTAAAGACGGAAGTCTTGAGCATGCCTCAAGACCAATGAGTAGGAGTCTATGATGATAGAGTATGAAGACGTCTATGAAAGGGCATAATAATTACTAGAGTGAGGCCGCTGGGAAGGTGGAAGGGGTTGGAGCCCAGGAAACAAGTAGAAAGCTTAGCTTCAGATATCAGACTTTCTGATACTTAAAGGCACTTTGGCCTCTTTTGACTTTGTATCTCCAGGGTCAGAGTCTGTACATAGGCATTCCAAATTTTGGTATAACAACTGAGTGAAAAGAAGAATTGAAGGAAAGAAGAAAGAGTTGAAAGGAGGAAAAGGGAGAGAGAAAGAGTTAAAAAAAAAGAGAGAGAGAGTACAGGAAGAAGGAAGGTGGGAGGGAGGAAGTAAGGAAGATTCTGCTTCAGGATAACCTGACTAGAATGTTACAGAAGTGATTCCTGCATTAGGTGGGAAGTTACAATAGAGCTGTAAGCTCCCTTCTTGTGCTTAGAATACTGAAGTGTCAAGAACCTACAACCTGCTAAGAATTCCTCAGACTGAACTGAAAGCCAAAGCCTTACATGTGGATGATGGAAATATGGGCTCTAAAGAGGAGCTGAAGGATTCAGGAGTCAAGGTAGATTTGACTTTGAGAGGCTAAGTCAAGTTCAATTTGACTCCTGAATACTCCAGCTACTCTATGCATAGACCAAAAAATGAGCTCTATTCTGGCAGGGTGAAACAGGCTCTCTGCCAGCAGTCTCCCATGGGTCTTTCTCACTGACCATGGGAAAGAAACAGTAGTGTACCTCCTTAAGCCAGCATAGTTTAATTCCTACTAATTATTTGCCTAGGTTTTTCTAGTAGAGTAGGCTTCCTGGTTCTAGGAAATAGGCAGGGACATTAACATTTGGGGAGCTACCCACTCATCCAGGTCGATTCAGTAGCTAGAGAAGCCCATCAAGCTTCTTTGACAAAACAGTTTTTGCTATCATTTGTTGAGATACTAGCTAGATGAGAATGGTAAGAGTGGCATGAAATTTTCTCAAACTAGCTTATCTGAGAGCTCAAATTCAGAAATTTGTTTGTCCTAGAAGTCTCAGACCCTAAATGACACTTGTGGCTAAAAATACCACCGTATTTACAAGCATTTTTCACCTTCCTTAGGTTTGGTAATCTAGACTTTTGAAAAAAAAAAAATCAATTTGACCTGAGATACTTATGATTGAGAATTAAAATCTATGATTCCACAAAGCCTTTAGAAATTATATAATCCTACCTGCTCATTTGGGGTGGAAAAATAGACTCAGAAATGGAAAAAAATAACTCAAAGTCACACAGCTCATAGACTCATAACTTGTTAGAGTTAAAGACTTCATTAAAAACTTATTTGACTTAGACAAAGAAGACTTGAATTCAATTCTTGGCTCTGCCAGTCAGCAGCTGTATAACTAGGAGCTTGTTAGCCTCCACTATCTTTAGTTCCCTAAAGTGTAAAGCAGGTATGTTAATAATATTAATTTCACAGGGTTATCTTTATAGGTCAAGTGAAATGAAATGTGTCACCATACTTGGCCTTTAAAATACTACAGACCATATATTTTAGACAAGAGAATTGAAACAGAATGACTTATTGCTTATTGGAATATTAATGAGTATTCCAGAAAACAATGAGGGTTCCATAACCAAATCAATTGTGAAACTGTTCAATCAAGAAAAACATGTTATTTACATGTTTAACTTTTATTTACAGGACCCATTGAAATCTTTGATATGGTAATGTGTGTTGTGACTCTCCAAGAGGGGATAGAATCAAGATTAAAAAAAAAGTAGATACTATTTACCTCAAGTGTTGCAAAGTTTAAATAAGAGTGCTTGACACTTAGTAGGCATTAATTTAGTTTCTGTCCTTCTTTTCTTCACCCTCACTGCTCTGTGCCTCCACTGAAGGTGGACTGTAAAGGCATGTTTTAGACATGTACTAGCAATGTGTAACACTTTCTTCTAGCCAGAAATACAGGATTTCCCCAGACTGAAAATCCTGCCCACTGGCAGTCAAGCCCTACACTGGATGCCTTGTGACTTCTGGTGACCTTTTGGTCTTGTGTGTTTCCAATTTGCCAACAGTCACTGGCAAGTAGTAAAGGCACTTTGTGCTCAGGTTATAATGCATCTAAATCCTTTCCTTTTACACAGAGTTGAGCTTCTTTAACTGATCATCTATTCCAATCATCTCCCAGCACACTGACTTCCTTGTTTAGGGGTTTGTAGTTATTTTAATATGACTTTCTGCAGACTTTGAAATTTCTTTTTCTCATTCATTTCCCCAATTGCTTCCAATCGGTCTCTCTCCTCATCTCTTAAGACAAAGTAATACCTGTTTTTTTTTTTTTTTTTTTTTTTTTCCCCACTGCATAATCACAGGGCCACTCATTCCAGTGAATGGGCATAATCATAACCAAGCCAAGCCCGGTAGTTGTCACTCTTGAAAGGGCTCTGAGTAGAGCTGCCTCTAATTGACCCATTGAATAGAACGTCAGAGGTGTTTAAGATTAGACTAGTCTCCAACACTGTCCTTACAAATCTGGCTCAGATTTTCTGATATCCTCCTTGTACCAGTACTTCATTCTTCTCTTGAGACCCAATCTGAATTATTAATCTAGTTCTTGAACCTTGTGCTCTGGCCGTGTTCAGAAATATTACCATAACTGTTGTAGCCAGGGCCTTGAAATTCAAATCTGTATTGCCTTAGGGAGAGTTTTATCTGGAGACCTTGAGGATACTTAATTTATTCAGTCATTTTCTGAAAAGTTGCCTGCCTTGTACCAAATATCGTGTATATATATATATACACATACACACATATATATGTATATATACATATATATATACACATATATATATACACACATATATATATATATATACACACACACACATATATGTATATATGTATATATGAGGGGAGAGAGAGAGAGCATTATATGCTATTTTAAGTTGAAAACTTTCATTTTTTAAGCATTTGTTTTTATGGTACTTGTATTCATATTTGATGTCTTTTAAGTGTGCCACTCAAAACTCTAGCCTTTTTGGAAGTGTGTCATAAGCATGAAATATTTGAAAACCACTATCTTCAAGGAAAGTTGGGGTCCTTCAACATGTTTCATATTCAGTCTTCCTCTTAGGACTGATAAGGACATGAACAAGGGAGGTAACCACTCTCAGCCTCCACCTAGTATCGTGTCATTTAATACTCACTCTGAGGAAGGTATAATTATTAACATCTCATATGTGTAAAAAGAAAATCAGAGGGAAGATGTGGAGCCACTATTTAAATCATGCTCAATAATTCAGATGAATGTATGTCAAGGAGGGAGGAATGGGGATAGAAGAAAATTTTGTATATTACCAAAGCATCCTGGCAGTGTTCTCCTAATTTTTTTCCAGGACACTGTCATCCACTGCTAAGAATTTAAAAACAAAATTAAAAATGAAGTGCTCCTGCAAGTGTCCAAGAGAATAAGCAAATTACAGTTTATTCCCAAGCTAGCAACATAGAGAGGATACTATCACTTAGAGTCACTGCTGTTCAGGTGGCAGCGTGATGTGGCATTATTATAAGCAGAGGTTTAAGAATAAACAGCCCTGTGTTAGAATTTAAGCTCTGCTGCTTCTTATTCTGCATGAATAGACTTGAGCAAATTTTGCAAGCTGTGAAACTCAATGTTCTCATCTGTAAAATGGTGTTAATAAACTACCTACCTGTTTCATAAGATTCTTGTAAAAGTTGAATAAGATAATGCACTTAAAGTATGGTGTGTGATGTATTATAAAATGACAGGATATAATCTGTCATTATTATTATGAAGCAGATTATGATAATGATGATTATAATTATGGAACTGGGATTCCATTTATAATGTCATTAATTATCATGAGAAAGTCAACCGTTTGACAAAATAATTGTAAAGGGAATTCAGGATTCAGCCTGCCTGTGGTGTAGGAAAAAACGATAAAATTTATTCAGGAGGCCAGAGTCTGAGTCCTAAATCTGCCCCTAGCTACTTCAGTTATCTTGTTGCCTCTCTGCATTACAGTTTGTGTAATGTACTTGTCTGTGCAATGGGTATTTTGGGAAAAATAAATGAATATTAAAAAAAAAGAGCATGGATGTAAAAGCACCTTGCACAGTGATAACCAAGAGGCAATGGTTATTAACATGTGTAAGGACTGGAGTATATGAGCTCAATTCTGAGATTCTGCAAGTGTCTGGATTTCTTTCTATTCATAACTCTACCCATCTTACTGAGGGCATGGACCTTGATATTGCAAGGGTTGAGTCCCAGAAGGGAAAGGATGCAATTGCTTTAGGATCTGGAACCCAAGTGGAAGTGAGCTGAAAAGTTAGAAATGGGATATCATAGAAGAGGCAGATGTCCTATGTATGAAGTACCTGGTTTGTTTACACTCATTACCTAACTTAATCCTCTAAATAGTTATATAAGGTAGCAATAATAATGACCGTTTTATTTCTTTAGAAACATTCTTCTTGTTCTTCTTCCTATTATTTACACAACATATACCTCCAGGACAAGTGCCATCCTAATTCCAAACTAGGGAAACTTTCCTGCTGCTTTATTCCTTTGAGACATAGCTATTAGTAATACTGTATGTGCTTTGATGAGAACATACTAGAAAGGAGAAAATAGAAGGGAAATCACACCAATATCTTACCTCATCATGGCTACTGTTAGCACAGATATATATTTTCTCCCAGCCTTTTTGTCTTTCAGTCCTTACACATAGTTAAAATATAACAGCCTTGTTAAGCCCCACTATAAAAATTCTGCATTGCATTTTTCTATGTTAATGCATAGTTTTCATAATCATGATATTGATGGTTGAAGAAAATTTCAAGAGATTGTAGCAGAATTTTCTTACCATTTCCCTATTGTTTATTATTCACACTTGCTATACACATGAGGATAATGAAGTTCAAAAAGGTTAAGCAATATGCCAAGGGTCACATAGTTAGTGACTAAGTCACAGCTTAAAGCCAGATGTTTGGTTTCAAAAACTGCTTTCTTTCCACTACTTCTTTCTGTCTCTCTTTTTCACATAAAATCAAAAGATGATAAACTGTAAATAAATATGCATGTTATCCAGCAGAGAAGGGCAGAGGAAAGGTGGGGCAGAGGTCGAGAGAGAAGGATACCCAAGACACACATCTGGCCAAAGGCTCTGGATTTCTATCTACAGCAGGGGCCTGCATTGCCCTTAACTTGCAAAAATGTTTCATTTTATACTATCCCATTTGCCCTCTGGTGTCATAGACACAGATTGAAAAACAGCCTGTAATCCCATCCATGTACTAAAGGCACTTCTGTTTCTCCACCTTTATGAGAATATTGTGGTTGTATTCTTGCTTTTATACTCAGTTCTTAGTCCCACTAACCCTCCTCAGCTATGCCAGGCTTGTCCCTTGGATTTCATGAAGGGATTTCCCTGGAATCTTGGAATGCACAAAATTGGGGAGTAGGCAACAGTGGCAAAGTTCCAGGATTTGGAGATGCCATTTCATTCTTAGAATAGGGGGAAAAGGGAGATACCATCAATGGTCAGGCTGAGGGTCCAATTTCCTGGGTGAAGCCCATTCAGAAAGAGGGAAGAGTTTATTCACAGAATAGTTGCTGTAGGATAAGCCACCCCTCTGCTCCCAGGGTCAGTAGGAATTGGGCAGAGGGAGATTCCTGGGTTGTCTACTTTATCTTTTATTTTCAACAAATATAATTTAGCTATGCTTTTTGCCCAGGCAACAGAAATATATTCTCAGCCCGGGGTGGGAAAGAGGAAAAGTTTAGTTTCTTTCTTTTTTTTTTTTTTCACTTTTTCTTTTTCTTTTATTTTATTTTTTATTATACTTTAAGTTCTAGGGTACATGTGCATAACGTGCAGGTTTGTTACATATGTATACATGTGCCATGTTGGTGTGCTGCACCCATCAACTCGTCAGCACCCATCAATTCATCATTTATATCAGGTATAACTCCCCAATGCAATCCCTCCCCCCTCCCCCCTCCCCATGACAGGCCCCATTGTGTGATGTTCCCCTTCCCGAGTCCAAGGGAGCTCATTGTTCAGTTCCCACCTATGAGTGAGAACATGCGGTGTTTGGGTTTCTCTTCTTGTGATAGTTTGCTAAGAATGATGGTTTCCAGCTGCATCCATGTCCCTACAAAGGATGCAAACTCATCCTTTTTTATGGCTGCATAGTATTCCATGGTGTATATGAAGGATTCTAAAATATCAGAGCTGACAGAGATTTCTGAAACCATCCAGTTTTAACTTTTTATATTATGTATGGGGAGATTGAGGACTATACAGGAAAATTATTTTTCTACATTTACAGAATGAGCTAGTCACAGGGAATAAGAATAGACTTTAGATGTCTTAAATTCTAACCTAGTCCTTTTTACATTGTAAAATAGGTCCATTTTTGACGGATCTAAGTGTGCAAAGTGGATGTATAGGTAAGAAAGAGACAGATATTACTCTGTCTATACAGTGCTGGGAACTTTACATATATGATCTCTTCTCTTTGATATAGCCTAGCATCTTTAAATAGAATGATAATAATAGCTACCTCAGAGTTGTTGTGAGGACTAAATGACAATATCTGAAAAAGTTAAGAGAGCTTAGAGAGTGACAGCAGTGAAATGGTGGTCCAGGTAGCTTCACGCTCTTGTTCTCTTACAGAAAACTTAAAAAAAAAAAAAACATCAGAGCTGTCAGAATCAACACTATGAGAGTTCTGACAAATGATAAAAGGGTTACACGAATTAAGCAAATGTCCAATCAAGAAAAAGCCATCTTTGAAACAGTAGAAAAGTTTTGTGGTGTTTTTAAATCACCTTTGCCTTATCCCTGCCCTGATGCAGTGGTCTTGGTCTTCAGCAAGTGGCAGCCCAGTTCTCAGTGACTTTCCCCTGGAACTAGAGGGAGCAGAGCACATTTATTTGCAAATTTTTATGTTCATATTTTTTAATCTGCATGGGAAATCCAAAATGATGGGTGCAAGGTGCTTATCGCTGTTTTGCCTAACTCAGAACACAAGTGGCAGGCATGGTTGTAAAAGCCACAAGGTAGACTACAAACCCACAGATGCCTGAGGCAAGAGATTATAGTTAGAGACATACAATAAACCATATAAGGCCTGAAAAAACAATCTCCTTGGGAAATCAGGACATTTAAAAATGGCTATATATACATGGGAATATAGAAAGTCATGAGTAGGTACAGGTGATATATACACTCAGAATAGTCTTGAGAATACCCTAAGCTTTACCTCAGGCTGATCACTAGGCACAGAGGAAGCCTTACTATGTGGTGGAGTACACCTTCAGAGAGCCAGTCTCTAAAAACTGAGAGAGTCAGTCATTCTTTCCATTTTGGTTTTTGTTTGTTCAGCTCCTGAATTTCAAGGAAATCTCTGTCAAAGCATTAACTTAGCATAAACTAAAAAACAGAGACTTCAGGGATCACAGATGACAAGGAATAATCTTTGCAAACATAGTTTGGAAAAATCTTAAACCAAGTGGATTACTACAGCTTTCAACAATACAAAAAATAAAAAAAAGATAGAGAAGCATGATAAACTGATTTTCAGAGTTGCCACATTAAAATGGTCAAATGTCCAATTTTAAAACAACAACAAAGATTACTAGTCACACAAATAAACAGAAAATCATGTGTGAAACTAACAAACTAAATGGGCAGAAAGTGTTCCCAAGACAGCCCAATGAACTTGACGAACAAAGACATTTACAAAAATTATCTTAAATATGCACATATAGGTTAGGAAAAACATGGACTGATATTTAAAAGAAAATAGGAAAATGACGTGTGAACAAAGAGATATAAATTATTCAAAAAACAAAATTACATATGAACAAAGATAAATTATTTAAAACAGCAAACAGAAATTCTGGAGCTAGAAACTAAAATAGCTAAAATAAAAAATTGAATAGAGAGGTCCAACAGCATCTTTGAACATGAAGAAGACTAAGTGAACTTACATACATGATAATTGAAATTACTGAGTCTGAGGAAAAGGAAAAAAAGAATGAAGGAAAGTAAACAGAATCTAAGGAGCTTGTGGGAAAACATAAACAGACCAACATACTTATTATGGGAGTCTCAGAATGAGAGAAAAAAGAGAAATGGGGAAAAAAAAGATTATTTAAAGAAATACTTACCAAAACCTTCCCAAATTTGATAAATACATGAATCTATAAATCCCGGAAGCTCAAAAAAACTCAAGTAGGATTCTTCTGAAGGAAACAACACTGAGACAAATTATAAGAAAACTATCAAAGCCAAAGGCAGAGACCATCTGAAACCAGCAAGAGAAAAGTGACCATCATGGACAAGGGATGCTCAATAAGAGTCAGCCAATTTCTCATCATAAATGATGGAAGCCAGAGGCCATGGGGTTATATATTAAAAATTCTGAAGGAAAAATACTGTCAACTGAGAGTTATATCTCTAAAAATGTCTGTCCTTTAAATATGACACATAAATTATGACATTACCAATGAACAAGAGCTGAGCAAGTTTATTACCATTACATGTACCATGCAAGAAATACTAAAGGAAGTCTGTGAGATTTAAATGAAAGGATAGTAAAGAGTAACACAAAGTCAAATGAAGATATAAAGTTCATTGGTAAAGTTAATATATAGGCCAATATAAAAGCCAGTATTATTGTAATTTTTGATTGTAACTCTAATATAGTTTGGGTGTGTGTCTCCTCCAAATTTCATGTTGAAATGTGATCTCCAGTGTTGGATATGGGAGGTATTTGGGTCATGGAGACAGATTCCTCATGAATGGCTTGGTGCCATTCCCATGGTAATGAATGAGTTCTTTCTCTGGGAGTTAATGGAAGATCTGGTTGTTCAAAGGAGCTTGGCACATCCCACCTCTCTCTTGCTCATGCTATGTGACACACTGGGTCCCCTTCTCCTTCTGCCATGATTATAAGCTTTCTGAGCCTTTACCAGAATCAGATGCCAGTACTATGCTTCATGTACAGGTTGCATAATGGTGAGCCAAATAAACCTCTTCTCTTTATAAATTACTCAGTCTCAGGTATTCCTTTATAGCAACACAAAACATAATCACAAACTCCGTTTTTAAAATTTTTCTAGAATTTAAAAGACAAATATTTAAAATATTTATAAAACTATAAGTTGGTATGAATTCAAATTAGATAGTTGTAACTTTAGGATATTATATATATAATCCCTATGGCAACAACAAAGAAAATATCTAAAAAAATCAAAATGAATGATACACATTTGTAAGAGATAAAAATTAAAACAATGAAACTCATGGAGATAGTAGAATGATGGTTATCAGAGGCAAGGAAGGGTAGTGCAAGGGAGTGGGGGATGGTTAATGGAAACAAAAATATAATGTGATACAATAAATAAGATCCGGTATTTGATAGCACAACAGAGTGACTACAGTCAGGAATAGTTGGTTATAACTTTTAGAATAATAAAGGGAATACAACTGTAACATTCATAGCACAAAGAAAATGATGAATGCTTGGGGTGATCAATACCCCATTTACCTTGATGTGATTGATGATTACATAATGTATGCTTGCATCAAAATATCTCAGGTACCCCACAATATATAAACATATGTCCCAATAAAACTTAAAAATTAAAAATTAATAAATACTTGATAAAAGTATCAAAATGAGTTGCTACAACAATTACTGAAACACAAAAAATGCAGTAATAGAGAAAATGAGACACAAAAATATACAAGGCAAATAAATTAATTGCAAAAAATGCAGTAGTTATTCCTAACTTACCTGTAATTACTTTAACTGTAAATGGGTTACTCTTACTCATGGGGCATAAATTGAAAATATGGAAAAAAAAAAAAAAAAAAAAACATGGTCCTACTATATGCTGTATATAAGAGACTCAATTTGTATCTGAAGAAACAAATAGGTTGCAAGCAAAATGACAGAAAACAAATTTCTATGCAAATAGTAATTAAAAAAAGCTGTGATGACTATATTAATATCAGAATTAATTGACTTTAAGTAAAAGACTGCCATAAGAGTCAAAAAGGGTATCATGTATTAATATAATGGTCAATTCTCTAAGAGGATATAATAATTATAAACATGTATGCACCAAATCATTGGGGCTCCCAAATATATGAAGTGAATTTTGACAAAATTGAAGATAGAAACAGACCAGTTCTACAATAGTAGTTTGAGACTTCAGCATGCCACTTTCAGGAGTGGATAAAAAAAAAAAAAAAAAAAGAAAAATAAGAAAAAGAATATATAGAAGAAAACAGGGGATTTCCTGGGCAAGATGACCAAAAAGGGACAGCTCTGGTCTGCAGCTCCCAGCAAGACCAACCCAGAATGTGGGGGATTTCTGCATTTCCAACTGAGGTATCCAATTCATCTCACTGGGACTGTTTAGACAGTGGGTGCAGCCCACAGAGGACCAGGAGAAGCAGGATGGTGTGTTGCCTCACCCAGGAAGTGCAAGTGGTCAGGGAACTCCCTCCCCTAACCAAGGGAAGACATGAGGGGCCATGCCATGAGGGACGGTACTATAGGGCCCAGATACTATGCTTTTCCCACAGTCTTTGCAACCCACAGACCAGGAGATTCCCTCAAGTGCCTACACCACAAGGTCCCTGGGTTTCAAGCACAAAACTGGGCAGTCATTTGGGCAGACACTGAGCTAACTGCAGGAGTTTTTTTTTCCATACCCCAGTGGCACCTGGAATGCCAGTGAGACAGAACTATGCACTCCCCTTAAAAGGGTCTGAAGCCAGGAAACAAAGTGGTCTTGCTCAGTGGATCCCACCCCCATGGAGCCAAGCAAGCTAAGGACCACTGGCTTGAAATTCTTGAGTGTAGCACAGCAGTCTGAAGTCGACCTGGGATGCCTGAGCTTGGTTGGAGGAGGGGTATCTGTCCTTACTGAGGGTTGAGTAGGTGGTTTTCCTCTCACAGTGTAAACAAAGCCACCAGGAAGTCCAGACTGGGTGGAGCCCAACACAGCACAGCAGAGCCACTGTAACCAGCCTGCTTCTCTGGATTCCTCCTCTCTAGGCAGGTTATCTCTGAAAGAATGGCAGCAGTGCCAGTCAGGGGCTTATGAATAAATCTCCCATCTCCCTGGGGTAGAGCACATGGAAGAAGGGGTGGTTGTGGGTGCAGCTGCAGCAGACTTAAACAGTCCTGGCTGCTGGCTCTGAAGAGAGCAGCACATATCCCAGTACAGCACTCAAGTTCTGCTAAGGGACTGACTCCTCAAGTGGATCCCTGACCCCAGTGCCTCCTGATGGGAAGACACTTCCCAGAAGACTTTGACAGAGGCCTCATACAGGAGAGCTCTGGCTGGCATCTTGCAGGTGCCCCTCTGTGATGAAGCTTCCAGAGGAAGAAACAGGCCGCAATCTTTGCTGTTCTGCAGTCTCCACTGGTGACACTCAGGAAAACAGGGTTTGTAGTCAACTCCCAGTAAACTCCAGCAGACCTGCAGAAGAGGGCCCTGATGGTTAGAAAGAAAACTAACAAATAGAAAGCAATAACATCAACATCAACAAAAAGGATGAGCACACAAAAACTCCATCTTAAGGTCATCAACATCAAAAAGCAAAGGTAGATAAATCCATGAAGAAGAGACAAAACCAGAGCCAAAAGACTGAAAATTCCAAAAATCAGAATGCCTTTTCTCCTCCAAAGGATCACAACTTCTTAACAACAAAAGAACAAAACTAGACAGAGAATGAGTTTGACCAATTGACAGAAGTAGGCTTCAGAAGATGGGTAATAACAAGTTCCTCTGAGCTAAAGGAGCATGTTTTAACCCAACACAAGGAAGCTAAGAACCTAGATAAAAAATAAGAGGAATTGCTAACTAGAACAACTAGTTTAGAGAAGAACATAAATGACCTGATGGAGCTGAAAAACACAGCATGAGAACTTCATGAAGCATACAGAAGTATCAATAGCCGAATAGATCAAGTGGAAGAAAGGATACCAGAAATTGAAGGTCAACTTAATGAAATAAAGTGTGAAGACAAGATTAGAGAAAAAAGAATGAAAGTGAATGAACTAAGCCTCAAAGAAATATGGGACTATGTGAAAAGACCAAAACAAAGTTTGATGAGTGTACCTGAAACTGATGGAGAGAATTGAACCAAGTTGGAAAGCACACTTCAGGATATTATCCAGAAGAATTTCCCCAACCCAGCAAGAAAGGCAAACATTCAAATTCAGGAAATACAGAGAACACCATGAATATACTCCTTGAGAAGAGCAACCTCAAGACACATAATCATCAGATTCACTGAGGTTGAAATGATGACAAAAAATGTTAAGGGCAACCAGACAGGAAGGTTGGGTTACCCAGAAATGGAAGCCCAGCAGACTAACAGTGGATGTCTCTGCAGAAACCCTACAAGCCAGAAGAGAGTAGGGGGCAACTTTCAACATTCTTAAAGAAAAGAATTTTTTAACCCAGAATTTCATATCCAGGAAAACTAAGCTTCACAAATGAAGGAGAAACAAAATATTTTATAGACAAGCAAATGCTGAGAGGTTTTGTCACCACCAGGCCTGCCTTACAAGATATCCTGAAGGAAGCACTAAATGTAAAGACCATCAACACTATGAAGATACTGCATTAACTAATGGGCAAAGTAACCAGTTAGCATCATAATGACAGGATAAAATTCACACATAATAATATTAACCTTAAATGTAAATGGGCTAAATGTCCCAATTAAAAGCCACAGACTGGCAAATTGGATAAAGGGTCAAGACCCGTTGGTGAGCTATATTCAGGATACCTATCTCATGTGCAAAGACGTGCATAAGCTCAAAATAACGTGATGGAGGAAGATTTACCAAGCAAAAGAAAAGAAAAAAGAAAAGAAAAAAAAAAAAAAAAAAAAACAAGAGTTGCAATTCTAGTCCCTGATAAAACAGACTTTAAACCAACAAATATCAGACAAAGAAGGGTATTAAATAATGTTAAAGAAATCAATGCAACAAGAAAAGCGAACTATCCTAAACATATATACATCCAATAAAGGAGCATTCAGATTTATAAAGCAGGTTCTTAGAGACCAACAAATAAACTTCGACCCCAACATAATAATAGTGGGAGACTTTAACATCCCACTGTCAATATTAGACACATCAATGAGACAGAAAATTAAGAAGGATATTCAGTACTTGAATTCAGCTCTGGACCAAGCAGACCTAATAAACATCTACAGAACTCTCCACCTCAAATCAACAAAATACACATTCTGCTCAGCACCACATAACACTTATTGTAAAATTGACCACATAATTGGATGTAAATCACTCTTCTGCAAATGCAAAGGAATGAAAGTCATAACAAACAGTCTCTCAGACCACAGTGCAATCAAATTAGAACTCAGTATTAAGAAACTCACTTAAAACCGCAAAACTACATGGAAACTGAACAACCTGCTCCTGAATGAGTACTGAGTAAATAACAAAATTAAGGCAGAAATAAATAAGTTATTTGAAATGAATGATAACAAAGAGACAGCATACCAGAATCTGTGGACCACATCTAAAGCAGTGTTTAGAGGGAAATTTATAGCACTAAATGCCAACATGAGAAAGTGGGAAAGATCTAAAATTGACACCTTAACATCACAATTAAAATAACTAGAGAAGCAAGAGCAAACAAATTCCAAATCTAGCAAAGACAAGAAATAAAGATCAGAATGGAATTGAAGGAGATAGAGACAAGAAAAAGCCTTCAAAAAATTAATGAATCCAGGAACTGTTTCTGTGAAAAGATTAACAAAATAGATTCACCACTAACCAGATTAATAAAGAAGAAAATAGAGAAGAATCAAATAGACACAATAAAAATGATAGAGGAGCAATCACCACTGATCCCACAGAAATAAAAACTACCATTGGAGAATACTATAAACAACTCTACACAAATAAACTAGAAAATCTTGAAGAAATGGATAAATTCCCATACACATACGCCCTCCCAAGGTAAACTAGTAAGAAGTCGAATCTCTGAATAAACCAATAACAACTTCTGAAATTGAGGCAGTAACTAATAGCCTAACAACAACAATAAAAACAACAACAACAACAGCAACAAAAGCCCAGGACCAGATGATTCACAGCCGAATTCTACCGGTGGTAAAAAGAGGAGGTGGTATTATTCCTTTTGAAACTTTCCAAGCAATAGAAAAAGAGAGACTCCTCCCTGACTCATTTTATGAGGCCAGCATCATCCTGATATGAAAACCTAGCAGAGACACAACAAAAAAAGTAAATTTCAGGCCAATATCCCTGATAAACATTGATGTGAAAAATTCTCAATAAAATACCAGCAAACCGAATCCAGCAGCACATTAAAAAGCATATCCACCAGGATCAAGTCAGCTTTGTCCCTGGGATGCAAAGGTGGTTCAACATATGCAAATCAATATACGTAATCCATGACATATACAGAACCAATGACAAAAAACACATGATTATCTCAATAGATGCACAAAAGGCCTTCGATAAAATTCAACACCGCTTCATACCCAAAACATTCAGTAAACTAGGTATTCATAGAACATATCTCAAAATAATGAAAGCTATTTATGAAAAACCCACAGCCAATATCATACTGAATGGGCAAAAGCTGGAAGCATTCCCTTTGAAAACTGGCACAAGAATGCCCTCTCTCATCACTCCTATTTAACATAGTATTGGAAGTTCTGGACAGGATAGTCAAGCAAGAGAAAGAAATAAGGGTATTCAAATAGAAAGAGAGGAAGTCAAATTATCTCTCTTTGCAGATGACATGATTGTATATTTAGAAAACCCCATTGTATCAGCCTCAAAACTCCTTAAGTTGATAAGCAAATTCAGCAAAGTCTCAAGATACAACATCAATGTGCAAAAATCACAAGCATCCCTATACACCAATAATAGAAAAACAGAGAGCCAAATCATGAAGAAACTTATTCACAAGTGCTATGAAGAGAATAAAAAAGCTAGTAACACAACTTACGAGAAATGTGAAGGAATTCTTCAAGGAGAGCTACAATCCACTGCTCAAGGAAATAAGACAAGACACAAACAAATGTAAAAACATTCCATGCTCATTGATGGGAAAAATCAATATTGTGAAAATGGCCACACTGCCCAAAGTAACTTATAGATTTGATTCTATTCCCATCAATCTACCATTGACTTTCTTCACAGGATTGGAAAGAAAAACTACTTTAAATTTCATACGGAACCAAGAAAAGAGCTTGTATAGCCAATACAATCCTAAGCAAAAACAGAAAAGCTGGAGGCATCATGCTACCTGACTTCAAACTATACTATAAGGCTACAGTAACCTAAACAGCATGGTACTGGTACCAAAACAGATATATAGACCAATGGAACAGAACAGAGGCCTCAGAAATAATGCCACACATCTACAACCATCAGATATTTGAGAAACCTGATGAAAAGAAACAATGGAGAAAGAATATTCTATTTAATAAATGGTGTTGAGAAAACTGGCTAGCCATATGCAGAAAACTGAAACTAGACCTGTTCATTACACCTTAAATAAAAATTAACTCAAGATGGATTAAAGATCTAAATGTAAGACCTAAACCCATAAAAACCCTAGAAGAAAACCTAGGCAATACCATTCAGGACATAGACATGGGCAAAGACTTCATGACTGGATCACCAAAAGCAATGGTAACAAAAGACAAAATTGACAAATTGTATCTAGTTAAACTAAAGAGCTTCTGCACAGGAAAAAACAAAACAAAACAAAACAAAAACAAAAAAACAACAAAACCATCATCAGAAACAACAGGCCACCCACAGAATGAGAGAAAATTTTTGCAATCTATCCATCTGACAAAGGGCTGATATCCAGAATCTACAAGGAACTTAAACAAATCTACAAGAAAAAGCAAACCACCCCTTCAAAAAGTTGGTGAAGGATATGAACAGGTACTTCTCAAAAGAAGTGAGGTCAACAAACATATGAAAAAAGCTCATCATCACTGGTCATTAGAGAAATGCAAATCAAAACTGCAATGAGATACCATCTCATGCCAGTTAGAATGGTGATCATTAAAAGTCAGGAAACAACAGATGCTGGAGAAGATGTGGAGATACAGGAATTCTTTTACACTGTTGGTAAAATTGCCAATGAATTCAACCATTTTGGAATACAATGTGGCAATTCCTCAAGGATCTAGAACTAGAAATACCATTTGACCCAGCAATCCCATTACTGGGTATGTACCCAAAGGTTTATAAATCATTTTTCTATAAAGACACATGCACACGCATGTTTATTGCAGCACTATTCACAATAGCAAAGACTTGGAACCAACCCAAATGCCCATCAATATTAGACTGGGTAAAGAAGATGTGGCCCATATACACCATGAAATACTATTCAGCCATAAAAAAGAATGAGTTTATGTCCTCTGCAGGGACATGGATGAAACTGGGAACCATCAGTATCAGCAAACTAACACAGGAACAGAAAACGAAACACTGAATGTTTTCATTCATAAGTGGGAGTTGAACAATGAAAACACATAGGCATAGGGAGGGGAACATCACACATCATGGACTGTTGGAGGGTGGGGGATAAAGGGGAAAGATAGCTTAGGAGAAATACCTAATGAGGATGACAGGTTCATGGGTGCAGCAAACCACCATGGTACGTGTATACCTACATAACAAACCTGTACATTTTGCTCAGGTATTCCAGAACTTAAAGTATAATTAAAAAAGAAGAAGAAGAAGAAGAAGAAGAAGAAGAAGAAGAAGA
>NC_045445.1:85492207-85512846 GCF_002776525.5 Piliocolobus tephrosceles
AGGAGGAGGAGGAGGAGGAGGAGGAGGAGGAGGAGGAGGAGGAGGAGGAGGAGGAGGAGGAGGAGGAGGAGGAGGAGGAGAAGAAGAAGAAGAAGAAGAAGAAGAAGAAGAAGAAGAAGAAGAAGAAGAAGAAGAAGAAGAAGAAGAAGAAGAAGAAGAAAAGAAAAGAAAACAGATAACTTTAACTATACCATAAACCAGTTAGACCTAACAGGCATACACAAAACACTCCACCCCACAATAGCAGACCACACATTTTTACGAAGTGCATATGTATTATTCCCCAGGATATATAACATGTTAAGCCACAAAACAAATCTTAATAAATTTGAAAATGTTGAAATCATATAAAGTATATTTTCTGCTCATAGTGGAATTAAGCTAGAAATCAAAAACAGAAGGAAAATTATAAAATTCACAAATGTAGAAATTAACATATTTTAAACAACCAATGGGACAAAGAAGACTTCATAAGCAAAATTAGAAAATATTTTGCGAAAAATATAAATGAAACCATAATATAGCAAAACTTATTTGAAACAGTTAACACAGTGATAAGAGGAAAATTTAAAACTGTAAATGGATACATTAAAACAAGAGAAATATTCCAAATCCATAACCCAAACTTAAAAAAGAAAAGTAAATTGAACTTTAAGCTAGCAGGAAGAAGAAAATTGTAAAGATCAGAATAGAGATAAAGTATAGATTAGAAAAAAAAAAAAAAAAAAAACAAGAGACTATCAACTAAAAATTTAGTCTAAAATAATAACAAAAAGGACAAACCTATAGCTAGATTAACTAAGTAAAATATCTCAAATTATGCCAATTAGAAATAAGCTGATCACATTAAAGTCAGTATTACAGACATAAAAAGGATTATAAGAGCATGGAATGGACATTTGTACACCAAAAAAGTTTGATAGCGTGGATGAAATAGACAAATTTCTAAAAACACACACTCTATCAACAACATTAATTTATGAAGTAATAAAAAATTGGTATTGACCTGTAAGACAATTAAATAACTTAACAAAAACTTTTCAACAAATGAAAGTCCTGGAATTCATTCACTGGAACCAGCATTACCCTGAAGAAAAGTGAAACAAAGACACTACATTAAAAAAATTACAGGCTAATATTTATTATAAATATTGATGCAAAAATTCTCCACAAAATACTAGCAAAACAAATTCATCAACATATTAAATAGATTATACACCATTACCAATTAGGATTTATTTCCAGAATACAAGGATGTTTCAACATACAGAAATTAATTAACATAATACATTACTTTTAGAATGAAGTGGAAAAAAAATCACATGATCTTCTTGTTGATGTAGAAAATACACTTGACAAAATTAAACACCTTTTACGTTAAAAACTCTCAATAAATTAGGAATACAAGAGAACACCTTCAACCTTATAAAGGCCATGTACGAAAATTCCGCAGCTACCATTCCCTTCAATTGTGAAAGATTCTAAGATTTCCCTCTAATATACAAAAAAAAAAGAAAAAAAAGAATGTCCACTTTGACCACTTCTATGCAAGACATTACTAGAAAATTCAGGCAGAGCAAGTAGGGGGGAAAAAGAAATAAAAGTCACCTAAATTGGAAAGGAAGAAGTAAAATTACCTTTGTTTCCAGATTATATGAGCGGATAAGGAGAAAACCGTAAAGATTCTACAGAAAAACTATTAGAGGTTATAGGATAAAAAATCAGCACAAAAAAATCAGTTGTGTTTTTGTTTAAAATCAGTAAACCATTCAAAAGGGAAATTAATAAAAACAGTTTCATTTACAATAGTATCCAAAAGAACAAAACACCTAAAAAAATTAAACATGGAATCAAGAGACTCACACACTGAAAACTATAAAACAATTCTGAAAAAAGAAAAAATACACAGTTAAATGGAAAGATGTGTTTTTATATTAGTATAAATTTATTGGGTACAAGTGCAATTTTGCAGCATGCATATATTGCACAGAAGTCAAGTCAGGGCTTTAAGGTATCACTCATCTGAATAATGTACATTGTACCTGGTAAGCACACTTTTTTTATTATTCACTTCCCTCTCATTCTCTCACTCTTATAAATCTCCATTGCCTATCACTCTACAGTCTACATCCATGTGTACAAAATTTTTAGAACCCACTTATAAGTGAGAGCATGTGACATTTGACTTTCTGTGACTGACTTGTTTAATTTATGATAATCACTTCTGATTCCATCCATGTTGCTGCATGAGCAATGAGACCTGATTTCATTATGGCTGAATAGTATTCCATTTTGTAGACATACAATATTCTCTTTAGCCAATCATCCACTGGTGGACGCTTAGTTTGATTTCATACCTTTGCTATTGTGAATTGTGCTGTGATAAGCATCTTTTTGACATAACGATTTCTTGTTCCTTTTTTTTTTTTTGACAGAGTCTCACTCTGTCTCCCAGGCTGTGGTGTTGTGGTGCAATCTGGGCTCACTGCAAACTCTGCCTCCTGGCTTCAAGTGATTCTCTTGCCTCAGCCTCCCAGGTAGCTGGGATTACAGGTGTGCGGCACTTCACCTGGCTAATTTTTGTATTTTTAGTAGAGAAAGGGTGTCGCCATATTGGCCAGGCTGGTCTCAAACTCCTGACTTCCGGTGATCCACCCGCCGTGGCCTCCCAAAGTGCTAGGATTACGGGTTTGAACCACTGTGCCTGGCTTGATTTCATTTCATTTGAGTAGATATCTAGTAGTGGAATTGCTGGATTGAATGTTAGATCTACTTTTAGTTATTTGAGAAACACACATATTATACTTCATGGAGGTTGCCCTAATTTATATTTCTACCAACAACATGTAAGAGTTCCCTTTTCTCCACCTTCTCACCAACATCTGTTGTTTTTTGAATTTTTAATAATAGTCATTCTGACTGGGGTAAGACAATATCTCATGGTGGTTTTTATTTGCATTTCTCTGGTGATTAGTGATGTTGAGCATTTTTTATACACCTGTTGGTTATTTGTATGTTTTCTTCTAAGAAATGAAATGCCTATTTACATTTTTGCCCACTTTTAAGTCAAATTTTTTTTTTTATTGAGATGTTTGAGTCCCTTGTATATTGTAGATATTAGCCCCATGTAGGGTGAATAGTTTTCACATATTTTCTCCCATTGTGCAGGTTGTCTGTTTACACTGTTGATTTTTTTTAATTTTTTTATTTTTGTTGTGCAGAAGTTTTTTAGTTTAATTAAACTCCATTTGTCTATTTTTTGTTTCATTGCCTATGCTGTTGAGTCTCAGTCATATTTTTATTTGTCTATACCAATGTTCAAAAGATTTTTCCCTAGGTTGTTTTCCAATAATTTTATAGCTTTTGTTGTGTTGTTTAAGTCTTTAATTTATCTTAAGTTGATTTTTCTATATGGTGAGAAATAGATATCAAATTTCCTTCTTCCACTAGGCTAGTATGTCATGGTGAAAGGCTGACAAATGTCAGAAATAATGTTCAGTTCAGTAGTTAGTAATACAATGGCAAATTACTAGAAAATAAAGCAATTACTGTGAGTTAAAATATTTAATTCTTCCACATATGGCAACTCAATTTTCCCAGCACCATTTGTTAGAGAGTGTCTTTTCTCTAATGTATGTTCTTGTAGACTTCGTCAAACATCAGTTGTCCATAAATTTGTGGCTCTATTTCTGAGTTTTCTATTCTGGTCCATTAATCTATCTTTCTACTTTTATGGCAATACCATGCTGTTTTGGTTACTATAGGATTGTAATATAAATATAATAGTAAGATAATGTGATGCCTCCACTTTCTTTTCTTTGCTTAGACTTGCATTGGCTATTCAGGCCTTTGTTTTGATTTTACATGAATTTTAGGGGTTTTTCCCTGATTCAGTAAGAATTACAATAGTAACCTGACAGAGATTTCATTGAATCTGTAGATTGCCTTGAGAATAGCAGTCATTTTAACAATATTAATTCTTCTAATCCATGAGCATGGGATATTTTTCTATTTGCTTGTGTCATCTACAATTCCTTGCATCAGTATTTTTATAGTTTTTCTTGTAGAGATTGTTCACCTCCTTGGTTAAATTTGTTAATACATATTTTCCTTTATTGTAGTGATTGTAAATGAGATTGCCCTCTTGATTTTGTTCTCAGTTTAATTATTATCAGTGTATAAAAATGTTGCTAATTTTTGTATGTTAATTTTTGCATCCTGAAAACTTATTATATTTATTTATTAAATCTAAATGTTAATAATTTGTGGAACAGTTAAGACTTTTTTTCAGATATACAGTTATGCCGTCAGCAAACAGGAATAATTTTATACCAGGGATGCAAAGATGGTTCAACATATGCAAGTTAATAAATGTGATACATCATGTAAACAGCTTTAAGAACAAAAACAATATGATCATTTCAATAAACACAAAAAAAGCATTTGATAAAAATCAGCATTCCTTCATGATAAAAACCAGCAACAAACTAGGCAAAGAGGCAACATACCTCAAAATAATGTGTACCATATATAACAAAACAACAGCTAACATCAGAATGAATGTGGAAAAGTTGAAATCATTTCCACTAAGAACTGGTATAAGACAAGGCTGTCTACTTTCACCACTCCTTTTTAACATAATACTGGAAGTCCTAGACAAGGCAATCAGGAAAGAGAAAGAAATAAAAGACATTGAAATTGGAAAAGAGTAATATTTGTTCATGGATTGAAAGACTTAATAGTGTTGGCATGACAAAACTACCTATTATAATCTGCAGATTTGCTGTAATATCTATTAATATCCTAATGGTACTTTCTGCAGAAATAGAAGAAATTCATCCTAAAAAGATTATATCAACTTAAGAAACCCTGACTATCCAAAATAATCTTAAGAAAAATGTTGGAGGTTTCACATTTCCTTGATTCAAAACATACAACAAAACTACAATAATCAAAACTGTGTGGTACTCAATATATATATATATTTTTTTAATGTGCAATGCACCTGAACAGACATTTGGAAAAGGAGGACATAAAACTTGCCAACATGTTTATGAAAAAATTCTCAATATTAATAAATGTAAAAGAAATGCAAAACAGAACCCCAATGAGATATCACCTCAAAACTTTTAGAATAGGTATTATCCAAAAAAAGAAAAGATGAATGTTGGCAAAAACATGAAGAAAAGGGAACTCTTGTACTTTGTTGATGGACATGTAAATTGGTAAAGCCATGATGAAAAACAGTTTGCAGATTCTTTGGTTCTTTGAACAATTAGAAATACAACTACTCAGTGTGGTCACTCTTGGTGTATAGCAGAACTGTTAATTTATGTACATTAATTTTGTATCCTGAAAGTTTGCTGAATTCATTTATCAGTTCTAGGAGCTTTTTGGTGGAGTCTTTAGGGTTTTCTAGGTATACAATTATATCATCAGCAAACAGCAACAGTTTTGCATCCACTGTTACAATAGCTGCAAAACAAACAAACAAACAAACAAACACACAAACATAGGAATACACCTAACCAAGGAGGTGAAGTATCTTTACAAGGTAAACTATGAAACACTGCTGAAAGAAATGATAGATGACATAAACAATTGGAAACACATCCCATGCTCATGGACGGGTAGGATCAATATTGTGAAAATGACTATATTGACAAAAGCAATCTACAAATTTAATGCAATTCCCTTCAAAATACCATCATCATTCTTCACAGAACTAGAAAAAACAATACTAAAATTTATACAGAACCAAAAACGAGCCTGCATAGCAAAAGCAAGACTAAGAAAAAAAAAAAAAAAAAAAAAAGTCTGGAGGCATCAAATTATCTGACTTCAAACTATAGTATAAGGCTATAGTCACCAAAACAGCATGGTACTGGTATAAAAATAGACACAAAGACAAATAGAACAGAAGAGAGAATGCAAAAATGCACCCAAATACTGACAGCCAACTGGTCTTTGACAAAGCAAGCAAAAACATAAAGTGAGGAAAGGATACCCTATTCAACGAACAGTACTTACATAATTGGCAAGCCATATGTAGAATGAAACTGGATCCTCATCTCTCACCTTATACAAAAATCAACTCCAGATAGATCAGAGATATTTCTAAGACTTGAAACTATAAAAATTCTAGAAGATAACATTGAAAAAACCCTCATAGACACTGGCTTAAACAAAGACTTCATGACCAAGAACCCAAAAACAAATGCAATAAAAACAAAGATAAATAACTGAGACTTAATTAAACTAAAGAGCTTTCACATGGCAAAAGGAACAGTCAGCAGAGTAAACAGACAATCCACAGAGTGGGAGAAAATTTTCACAATTTAAAGAAATGACAAAGCACTAATACCCAGAATCTACAAGGAACACAAAGAAATTAGCAAGAAAAAAAAAATCCCATCAAAAAATAGGCTAAGGACATCAATAGAAAATTCTCAAAAGAAGATACACAAATGACCAGCAAACATATGAAAAAATGCTCAACATCACAAATAATTGGGGAAATGCAAGTCAAAACCACAACTCAATACCACCTTACTCCTGCAAGAATGTCCATAATGAGAAAATCAAAAAATAATAGATGTTGATGTGGGTGTCATGAAAGGGAACACTTCTACACTGCTGATGAGAATGTAAACTAGTATAGTGTGTGTGTGTGTGTGTGTGTATACGTGTATATATATATGTGTGTGTGTGTGCATATATGTACATGTATATATATGTGTGTGTGTGTGTGTGTGTGTGTGTGTGTGTGTGTATACACACACCATGGAATACTACTCATCCATAAAAAGAATTAATAATGTATTTTGCAGCAACTTGGATTAAACTTGAGATATTATCCTAAGTGAAGTAACTCAGGAATGAAAAACCAAATGCCACATATTCTAACTTATAAGTGGAAACTCAACTATGGGCATGCAAAGGAATACAGAGTGGTATAATGGACACTGGAAACTCAGAAGGGGGAGAATAGGCAGGAAATAAAAGTGAAAAATCATCTATTTGGTACAGTGTACACTCTTTGTGTAATTGGTACACTGAAAGACCAGACTTCTCCACTACACAATTAATCTGTGTAACCAAAATTACTTGTATCCCTAAAGCTATTCAGATTTAAAACATTAAAAAACAATAATTTAAAAAATATTTAGAAAGAGAAAAAAGCACATGAAAACTTCTTATCATAAGTCATTAGAGATGTGCAAATCAAAACTACAAGATACTACTTCATATTCATTATGATAGCTATGTTTTTTTAAAAGGGAAATTATATGTCTCCTTGAGGATGTGGACAAATTGGAAATTCTAGTGAATTACTGGTGGGAATGTTAAATGTGGCAGTCACTGTGAAAAAGAGTATGGTGATCTTCAAAAATTTAAACAGAGACTTACCATATAATTTCTATTCCAGTTATACATTGAATGGTATTGGTAGCATGAACTCAAGCATATTCTTGCTCAACAATGTTCATATAACATTGTTCACACTATCCAAAAGATGAAAATAATTTATCTGTCCATCAGCAAATAAATGGGATAAACAAAACATAGTATATAATTACAATGGAATATTTTTCAGCTGTATAAAGGAAGGAAAGTTTGACACATGTGACAAGATGCATAAACCTTGAGAACATTATCTTAAATGAAATAAGATAGTCAGCAAAGAATAAATCATGTAAGATCCCGTGTATATGTGGTACCTAGTCAGATTAGTAGAAAGAGAACATAGAATGGTGGTTGCCAGGAGATGGGCGTGGGAAGAATGGACAGTTATTCTTTAATGGGTACAGGCTTCCTTTTGGGATGATGGGAGCCAAATGATGAGAACACGTGGACACATATAAGGGAACAACACACACTGAGGCCTTTCAGAGGGTGGAAGGTGAAAGGAAGGAGAGAATCAGGAAAAATAACTAATGGGTACTAGGCTTAATACCTAGGTGATGAAATAATCTGCACAACGAACCCCTATGTGCAGACACAAGTTTACCTGTGTAATAAACTTGCACTTTTACTCCTCAACTAAAAATAAAAGTTAAAAAGATTTCTAGAGATAGTTGTTACAATTGTACAACAACATGAATGTACTTAATGCCACTGAACTGTACACTTAAACATGGATAAATTGGTAAATTTTGTTATATATATTTACCACAATTGAAAAGCAAGATTCAGAGCAGCACATATGAAGTTCTGTCACCTGAGAAAAAAAATGTGAAAAAATTGAAAACAAATAAATTTTAAAGCTTCAAAGAAGTGGAAGATAACTTTCCATGTCTCTGTGATCTATATCTATATTGTGTTTAGATAGATGGATATAGATCACAGAGACATATCAAAAGTTTGCTTCTACTTCTTTAAAATTTTAAGAAGTATTTGTTTTAATTAATTTGTCATAATTAATTTATGATAATTGTGATATATATTTGTGATATATATGACAAAATAAAAACTTGCAATTAAAGTTACATATATATAACAATCCTGATGTCAGTGTCCAGTTGATGCTTTAGTAAGCTGCTTTCTTATTTATCCTTGGCTTGATCAATCTTCTGGCATGCTGTCACTTTGAGAAATGTAGACCTGATATATAGCTATGAAAAAACTAATTTTATTTCTCTTTCTGGCAATGTTGGCTCTCTCGATTACCAAGCAATTAAAAAAACATTTTCCTACTGGGGTAGAAACAACTAAGAGCTGCTTTGAAGGAAAGTGTGAGTTTGAGTTAAATGGGCCCGAAGGAAAATGGGTGAGTCCTCAACTCTAGGGGACAGACTGTGAAGCTCTCTGCAATGTCTCTCCTTCTTCATCTCTGTCTCTCGTTTTCTCTCAACTGGCACAAAGAGGGAAAAAACTTTACTCATCTTAAATTTTAAGAAGTTTAATCTTTCGCTTTAAAGTATGTTACTGCCAAGGGTCCCACGGGGCAGTCACTCTTTCCTTTCACTGTCTTCCTATGGCTATAAAAGCAAAGGTCATGGCCACCACTACTCCCAACAATACTGTTGCTGCATGTCCCATGTTCACCCATCCCTATATCTGGACTTGTTTGTTTCATTTTTTGTTATTTGTTTTTCATTTTCAAAGAAATGTGTGTTCATTAAGGAAGATTCATAAAGCACAGAAAAACAGAATGTTGCAGAAAAGTCAACTATTGTCCCACTAGTTAGAGGTAATCCCTGTCAGCATTTTGACTTTCATTCTCATTTTGATGGATTTTTTTCATAATTTATATACAGTAATTCTATAACTTACTTTCTTTGTTTAGAATTATACCATTTTCTCATATTACTAACATTTCAAAATTAACTTCCATAGTATTGCTATGCCACAATTTTAACTATTCTCCTAATAATGGATATTTAAGTGGTTTCTTTTTTTCACACTGTTACATATCATTCTGTGAAGAACATCTTTATGGGTTAAGCTTCGTGCACATTTCTGATCATTTCTTTAAAACCGATTTCCAGAAGAGGACGGAGGGTGTAATGATATACCAGAGAGTTAATGGCATGCACTGTGAAAACAGAATGTTTTAAGTCCTAATTCTAATTCTACCACTTTACAGGTGTGCAACTTGGGGGAATTTAGAGAGCTCACTGACACCTCAATTTCCTCATGTATAAGATAGAGATAATAATCTCAACTGTATTACAGGACAAATTTTAGAATTAATTGAGATAGTATATGAAAAATTCTTAGTGTTTATCACATAGTAAGTGCTCTATCACAGTGTTTGCTAATACTGTTATCACTGAATCTGAGGTATATTTTTAAGGCCCTTGATTTGTAATGTCAAATTACATTCCAGGATGTTTGCTCCAATTTATGATTACTTTAGTTATACATAAATCCTGCTTTTTCCATACCCTTACCAGCACTGTGATTAATCACTGCTGGTGATGTTTGCATGTTTAATAGGTACATAAGTATCTTGCCTTAATCCATATTAATTAAAATACCAGAAGCATTAAAGATTCTCAGGAACTCGTAGAAATTTATATTTTCTCTACTTTGAATTGTATGTTAAACACTTTAATTGCAAGTTTTTATTTTCACAATTACTCATATAGTAAGACATCATTACAAACATTCAGATAATGCATAAAAAAAGAAGCAGCAGCAAAAATCACCAATAATTTGCCATTAAGAAATAATCACTCAAGATTTTGGTATATATTCTTCTATAACATTCTAAGTGCATATGCACAAACATTCAAACTTATATAACATATATGCAGGTTTATAACTTTTTTCACTTATCTACACATTAACATTTTTCTGTAAATGTGCAGACATCTGTATTATAATTTTTAATGCTAGCATAATATTTGATTGTATGAATATGCTATATTTATTCAACTCCTCCCCCACATTTTAACAACAGCTTTATTGAGATATGATTCACAGAATTCAACCTTTAAAAATATACAGTTTTTTTTTTTTAGTATATTTACAGTGGTGTATGAACACAGCCACAGTGAATTGTACAATATTTCCTCACTCCCAAGAGAAACCCTGTGCTCTTTAGTAGTCACTCCCCATTTCCAGCTCGATCAACACTGGTCAATTACTAATCTTTCTGTCTCTATAGACTGACCTATTTTAGATAGTTCATATAAATGGAAAGTATAATACTGAGTTTTGTATATTGCCCAATATGTGGTATTTTGTAACTGGCTTCGTTCACTTAGCACAATGTTTACAAGATTTATTCATGCTATAGCGTGTATCAGCACTTCACTTCTTTCTTTCTTTCTTTTTTTTTTTTTTGATATGGAGTCTCACTCTGTCACCCAGGCTAGAGTGCAGTGACGTGATCTGGGCTCACTGCAAGCTCCACCTCCCAGGTTCACGCCATTATCCTGTCTCAGCCTCATGAGTAGCTAGGACTACAGGAGCCCACCACCAAGCCTGGCTAATTTTATATATTTTTGGTAGAGACAGAGGTTCACCTTGTTAGCCAGGATGCTCTCGATCTCCTGAACTTGTGATCTGCCTACCTCGGCCTCCCAAAGTGCTGGGATTACAGGCCTGAGCCACCGCGCCCAGCCTCATTTCTTTTTATTACTGAATAGCATTCCATTATTTTATGGTTTTATATCTTCATTAATTGAAGGACATTTGGATTACTTCTAATGTTTATCTATTATAAGCATTGCTGCTATAAACATTTGTGCACAAGCTTTTGTGTAAGCATATGTTTTTAATTCTCTAGGGTACATAGTAGGAGTGAAATTGCTGGGTCACAAGATAGCTCTATGTTCAACCATTTAAGGAACCGCCAAGCTGTTTTCCAAAGTGGCTGCAACGTTGTGTGTTTTCACCAGAAGTTTATGAAGGTTGTTATTTTTCCAGATCCTCAAAAGACTTATTATTTCATTTCTTTATTTTAATCATTCTAGTGAATGTGAAGTGGTATGTTACTATGGTATGGAGTTATGTTTTCTTGAGGCTAACGATGTTGTACTATTTCCATGTGCTAATTGGTTCTGTTGTATATCTACTTTGTAAAACTCTTTAATAAGAACTTTTTGCCCATTTAAAACACATTTGTTTTTTTTAAATTATTGAACATAATAGTACATTCTATATTCTAGATACAAGTTTTATATGAGATATAGGATTTGTAGCATTATCTCCCACTCTGGAAGATGTCCTTTCACTTTATTGATGACATTTTTGAAGAACAACATTTTAAAAATGTTTGTGACTTCCAGTTTAACTAATTTTTTGTTTCTTGCAAATAGTTGTCATAACTAAGAAACCAATGCATGCCTGTGTCAAAATATCTCCTGTAACACATAAATATATACAGGTACTATGTAGTCACAAAAAATTAACAATAATAATAATAAAAAGAAACCAATGCTTAATTCTAGGTTATAAGCAGTTATATTCGTGTTTTCTTTTAAAAGTCTTATGGTTTTAGTTCTGATATCTAGGTTGTAAATGCATTTTCAGTTAATTTTGTATGTAAGCTAGGAGTACAACTTCATTTTTTAACATGCTGTTACCCAGTTGTCACAGCAATATTTTTTGAAAGATGATTCTTTTCTCCTTTAATTATAGTGGTACCTTTGTCTAAAATCAACTGACTAGAATGGTGAAGATTTACTCCTGGTCTCTCAGTTCTATTACATTAATCTATATGTCTGTTCTTATGCCAGCACCACACAGTCTTGATTACCCAGGCCTTGAAATCTATACATGTTAAGATGTTGAGTAAATTTTGTAATTTTGAAACCTGGAAGTGTAAGTTTTTCCACACTGTTCTTTTTCAAGATTGTTTTGGTAATCCTGAGTCCCTTGCATTTAAGTATACATTTTCTAACCAGATTTTTAATTTCTGCAACTAAGTCACCTGCATTTTCCATAAAAATTGCCTCAAATCTGTACATGAATTTGGGGAGCATTGCCGTTCTAGCAATATGGTTTTCTAACCAATGGCCATGAGATGTTTTTCTACTGATGTAGCTCTTTTTAATATTTGTTTTGGATGGGTGCAGGGGCTCATGCCTGTAATCCCAGCACTTAGGGAGGTTGGGGTGGGCAGACCCCCTGAGGTCAGGAGTTCAAGACTAGCCTGGCCAACATGGTGAAATCGCGTCTCTACTAAAAATACAAAAATTACCTGGGTGAGGTTGTGTACACCTATAATCCCAGATACTCAGGAGGCTGAAGCAGGAGAATCGCTTGAACCTGGGAGATAGAGGTTGCAGTGAGCTGAGATTGAGCCAGTGCACTCCAGCCTGGACAACAGAACAAAACTCCATCTCTAAAAATTTTGTTTTCAACAGTGTCTTGTATTTTTTAGGGTACATAATTTGCATTGTTTTAGTTAAAATTATCTTTAAACATTGTATTCCTTTTGACGTTATTATAATGGAATTATTTTCTTCATTTAATTACTGGTTTTCTCATTGATACTGTAGAGAAATACAACTGAGTTTTGTATAGTGATCTTCTATTTCCAGTCTTCATAAACTTGTTTATTAATTCTAAAAGATTTTAGTTAATTCTTTAGAAAATAATTTATTTTAAAATATTTTAAAATGTTTTTGGGTACATAATGGGCATATATATATTTAGGGGCAACATGGAATATTTTGATACAGTCATACAATGCATAATAACCACATCAGAATAAATGGATCATCCATCACCTCAAGCATTTATCCTTCGTGTTACAAAGAATCCAGTTATACTCTTTAAGCTATTTAAAAATACCCAATTAGGTTTTTTTCTTCCTCCCCGCCCAAGATCATGAGTAGGATGCAGTGCTAGCATGCCTCTCCTACTTGGAAGAACAGAACAGTGTGTGGAGATTCACGCTGTGAACTTTTGTTCCAAGAACCACAGCAGAAACTTACCAGAGAAACTGAAAGAATTCACAGACCTTTTGAAAGAAGCAACATGCTGCAGCAAACTCTGTAGGACAGCCTTAAAACTGTGAGTTCCTGGAGTGAAAGAGGGAAAAAGCATTCCCCCAAACACACATTCCCATTGGGAAATCTGAGAATCCAGATCATGGGAAGATACTTTAACTTTATGTAGAGCTGGAATGGATTTAGAGAATGGTGTGAAATATAAAAGTACAAGCAGCAGTGAGAAGAACCTTGTATGCATTCCCAGTCTCCAGCTTGAGCCCAGGGAGGCCATTTCTGACTATATCTCACAGGAGCCCTTGGAGAAGGCAGCCAGCAAACTTAGGGAGGGGCTTCTGGGTGAAAGAAGTGCCCAAGTGAGTTGTGTGATAATTTTGAGTGAAAACAAACTCCCTTGACCAGAATCTGGGAGACAAATGAAAACTGCTGCAAATGTGAGCACAGGAGCTGGGCATCCGGCATTGTGGGCAGATGGGGAGGGTTATGGCCTGAAAGCCTCGCTTGCTTTTTCAGTGGGGAAGCTTATGGCATGGGGCAGGTCTGAATTTTTTGCACAGGCTGCCTGGATTTGGACTCTGTGCTGTTAGTGGGGCATTGCAAGATCAAGACCAGCCTCAAAAATTGTGTGAGAGCTAGGTGAGACCTCTCACTACTAGCTAATGCCCACTCCCCCAGAAAACTACTGCACAGCAGAGACAGCCATACTCCCCTCTGGACCATAACCCCATTGACCTGAGAACCAGCCTTCTCACCCCCTACAGTGGATGCAGCAAGCCTTTCCCAGGATGTCTGAGCTCAGACCTGTCTAACCTTGCCACCACCTGATAGTATTTCTCTGCCCACCTTGGTAGTTTAACACAAAAGACATAAACTCTTAGGAGCTTTATGGTCCCAACCATTGTCTGAGAAACCAGAATACTTTTTGGCCAACTTAGGGCAAACTCAAATCCCACTGTTATTACCACAACTGGTGCTCTGTTGAAAGCACTATCTCTGGCTGGAGGCCAACCAACTAAGGACATTACAGCAACTCATAAGAGAATAGCATTTTTTTTTTTTTCCCAGGAAGGAGAAAACTCCAGCTAATTTTATTGCCTATAATATCTTGTCTAACCAGTGGTCCTGAGTCTGTCCATGTGACAACTTCACTTCTAGCATAACCAGCATTTGAGAAAGCCAGCACACTAAACGTATCTACAACCAAGAAATCACACACACTCTACAGCACTCCCCTGCCACCTCCATCAGACCAGGTGCTGGTATCCACAACTGGGAGAATTAAATACTGATCACGTCACTGGACCCTTTGAAGACATTCCCCAGAACCGTCCTGGAGCCTGGTAGCTCCACAGGGTGACTAGACCCAGAAGAGGAATAATAATCACTGTAGTCCAGCTCTGAGGAAGCCCCATTACTGGAAGAACAGAGAGAGCACCAAATCAAGGCATCAACCCATGGGACAAAAGAATCTGAATGGCAGGTCTGGAGTTCCAGATCTTTCCACTGGTGGGAAGTTTCTAACAGCAGAGGCACAATTGTAGTGCTGGGCAGCGCAGTAGGGAAAGTCTGCACCGCTACCTCAACAGGATAGAAGCCTTTGTAATTATGAAAGGCCTTGGAAAAGGGGTCCTTGCTTCCCCTTGACAAAAATCCATTGAAAAACAGCTGGAATTCTCCACAGGAATGCAGTATGGAGGCATCTATAGGCAGCCTTCCTGTAACCATCAAGGATGAGTGAAGCCCCATGGAAGGAGCACTCCCCAAACTCATGCCTGCAAAAGAGGCAGAGTTATAGTTCTTCCCTACTTGGAACATCAATATTTCTATGGATAAAGAAGGTGCCTGTCTGACCTGACTAGCTTAAACACTGAGATAGGAGTGAGGCTGTGAGGTGAATAGCATTACTGCTGACCTGGTAGGGAGCTGAGGGAGCTCCAACTCTTCACCTTGATAAGATCTCAGTACATCTAATTGAGAACCCCTCTCATCAAGAGTGGGACATCAGCCCACCATTAGGTGTTACATCTACCCACCTTCCTTAGCTACAGCCAGTACCTCCCCAGGGATACCTCACTGATAGGCCTGAAACCTGAATAATCAACTCAGTAAATAAAATACTGGGGAAAAATTAAACAAATAAATGAATGCAAACCATGAGAGAATGAGATAATTTTCAAGAGATTCCTGCCATTGCAGGAACTGCAACTCCATAGGAGACAATAAACTCACCCCTACACCAAGCACATAAATACTACAAACAGCATCAGGGAAAGCCAGCACACAATGACTCTATAACCAAGAAGTTTATACAGAATCTTCATCTCTATGAGTACCAATAATCAAATTAGGCTAAAATAAACATTACAGTCTGATCCTTAAGGAAGAAAAATCTATAAATTGTTTAAAAAGTCCAATTACAAATAAATTCAAAAACAATTTGAAGAAATATTCTACCCAAATGAAAAGAAAAAACAGAAAAGTAATTTTGGTAATATGAAAGAAATATTGTTCTATAATGCCCTCAAAAATTCACACTATCTCCCCAGCAATGGATCCAAACCAAGAAGATATCTCTGAAGTGCCAGATAAATAATTCAGAAGGTTGATTATTAAACAACTAAAGGAGATACCAGGGAAAGGTGACAACCAACTTAAAAAAATACAGGCTATAGATGAAACATTTTCCAGAGGAATAGATATAAAGATAAAAAAACTATCATAACTTCTGGAAATAAAAAGTACACTTAGGGAAATACAACATGCAGTAGAAACTTTCAGCAATAGGTTAGAAGAAGTAGAAGAAAGAACTTCAGCTCTAGAAGACAAGGCTTTCAAATTAACCCAATTAGACAAAGTCAAAGAAAAAATAATAAAAAATTAACAAACTCTCCAAGAAATATGGAATTATGTTTAAGAGCCAAACTTAATTGGTGTTTCTGAGAAAGAAGAGACATTTGAAAATTTTGAAAACTGAGTTGAGGGAATAATCGAGGAAATCTTCCCTGGCCTTGCTAAAGATCTAGACATCTAAATACAGGAAGCCCAAAGAACTCCTTTGAAACTCAACCCAAAATGATCGTCATCAATCACACAGTCATCAGTTTATCTAAAGTCAAGATGAAGAAAAGAATCTTAAGAGCTATGAGACAAAAACATTGGATAACCTATTAAAAATCCCTGTCAGATTAATAGTATATTTCTCAGCAGAAACCTTGAAAGCCAGAAGGGTTTGGGGTTCTGTCTTTAGCCTCCTTAAACAAAATAATTGCCAATCAATAATTTCATATCTGGCAAAACTGAGCCTCATAGATAAAAAGGGGTTATACATTTTTTTCAGACAAACAAATGTTGAGAGAGAGAATTTGCAAAATATGAGAAAAGGAATTCTAAATCTTGGAATGATTTTGGGGATAATAAAGAAATCAAAATGTGAATTAAAAATTCTGTGAATTGAATGAAAATAGTGACACAACTTATTAAAACTTTGGGGATACAGCAGAAGCAGTGCTACAAGGAAAGTACATGCCATTAAATGCATACATTAAAAAGTCCAAAAGAGCACAAATAAACAGTCTGAGTTCACACATCAAAGAACTAGAGAAAAAAGAACAAACTAAACTCAAATCCAGCAGATGTAAAAGAAACAACAACAACAACAAAAAAAAAAAAAAAAAAAAAAAGATCAGAGCAGAATGAAATAAAATTGAAAAAATACTACAAAAGATAAATGAAAAAAGCTAGTTCTTTGAAAAGATAAACAAAATTGATAGACTATTAGCAAGATTAACCAAGAAAGGGAGAGAGAAGATGCAAATAAACTCAATTAGAGATTAAATCTGAGATATTACAACCAGTACTTCAAAAATACAAAAGACCATTCAAGGCTACTACAGACACCTTTACACCTTCAAACTATTTCTAGTCTAGAGGAGATGAATAAATTCCTGGAAATATACAACCCTCTTAGATTAAATAAGGAAGAAATAGCAACTTTGAACAGACCAAAAACAAGTAGCAAGATTGAACCAGTAATAGAAAGAAAATTGCCAACAGCAACAACAAAAAAATAAATCCAGGACCAGATGGATTCATAGCTGAATTCTATGAGACATTCAAAGAAGAACCGGTACTAATCCTACTACAACTATTCCAACTGATAGAGAGAAAGCAGGAATCCTCCCTAAATTATTCCATGAAGATAGCATCACCCTAATGCAAAAACAGGAAAGAACATAACAAAAAAAGAAAACTACAGAACAACATCCCTGATGAACAAAGATGTAGAAATCCTCAACAAAATACTAGCTATCTGAATCCAACAGCATATAAAAAAGGTAATACACCATGATCAAGTGGGTTTCATACCAGGGATACAGGTATGGTTTAATGTATGCAAGTCAATAAATGTAATATATCACATAAATTGAATTTTAAAAATTATATGTTTATCTTAATAGATGCAGAAAAAGCATTTTACAAAATCCAGCATCCTGTTTGATAAAAAGCCTCAACAAAATTAGCATAGAAGAGACATACATCAAAGTAATAAAAATTATCAATGACAAACCCACAGCTAACATTATACTGAATGGGGAAATTAAAACATTTCTCCTGAGAACTCGAACGGCAGAAGGATGCCCACTTTCACCACTTCTATTTAGCATAATACAGGAAGCAGTCAGACAAAAGAAAGATATAATGGGCATCTAAACTGGAAAAGAGGAACAAACTTTACTGTTCACTGATGAAATAATCGTATACTCAGAAAACTCTAAAGATGCATCCAAAAAGGTTCTAAATGTGATAAATCAATTCAGTAATGTGTCAGGATACAAGCTAGAAATTGAATAAAATTCTCATGAAAATAGCATTATTATTCTTCACAGAACTAGAAAAAAATCTGAAAATTCATATGGAACCAACAAAGAGCCCACATAGCCAAAGCAATACTAAGCAAAAAGAACAAACCTGGAGGCATCACATTACCTGATTTCAAAATATACAACAAGGTTATAGTCATCATAATAGCAGAGTATTTGTATAAAACAGGCACATATACCAATGGAACAGAATAGTGAGACCAGAAATAAAGTTAAATACTTACAGCCAACTGATCATTGAGAAAGAAAAAAAAAAACAAAAACAAAACTTAAAGTGGAGAAAGGACACCCTATTCAATAAATTTTGCTGGTAAAACTGGTAAGCCACATGTAAAAGAATAAAACTGGATCTTCATCTTTCACCTTATAAAAAATAACTAAAAATGGATAAAAGACTTAAATCTAAGACCACAAATCATAAAAACTCTAAAAGATAACTTTGGAAAAATTCTTGTAGACATTGGCTTAGGCAAAGATTTCATGACTAAGATCCCAAAAGTAAATGCAACAAAAACAAAAATAATTAAGGTGGACCTAATACGCTACAAAGCTTCTGCACATCAAAATAAATAATCATCAGAGTAAACAGACAACCCACAGAATGGAAAAAAAAAAAAAAAATCTTTGCAAACTACACAACTGTCAAAGGACTAGTATTGAGAATCTACAAGGAACTCAAACAAATCAACAAGAAACAAAACAACAAATGATTCCATCAAAATTGGGCAAAAATATGTATAGACAATTCTTAAAAGAAGATATAAATGCAACAAATACGGGAAAATGCTCAATGTTACTAATTATCAGGGAAATGCAAATTAAAACCACAATAAGACACCAGTTTTCCCCTGAAAGAATGACTATAATTTAAAAATAAAGAATAATAAATGCTGGTGTGGTGTAAATGGAACACTTTTACACTGCTGGTGGGAATGTAAAATAGTACAGTCACTATGGAAAACAGTATGGAGGTAGCTTAAAGGACTAAAAGAAGAATCAATGTTTGATTCAGCAATCCCACTACTGGGTATCTACCCAAGGAAAAGAAGTCATTCTATGTAAAAGCCACATGCAGGTTTAATACATTGGTGATGGGTTGATAGGTGCAGCAAACCAACATGGCACACATTTGCCTATTTAAAAAACCTGCACATCCTGCACATGTATCTCAGAAATTAAAATTAAATCAAATTTTAAAAACAAGAAAAGAAAAATCCACAAGCACATGCATGTTCATAGCAGCACTATTCACAATTGCAAAAATATAGAACCAGCTTAAATGCCCATCAACCAAAGAAAATGTGGTATATATACACCAGAGAATACTGCTCAGCCATAAAACGGAATGAAATAATGGCCTTTTCAGCAACTTGGATAGAGTTGAAGGCCATTATTCTCAGTAAGTTACTCAGGAATGGAAAAACAAGTATTGTATGTTCTCACTTGTAAGTGGGAGCTAAGCTGTGAGAACGCATAGGTATAAGAAAAATAAAATGGACTTTGGGTACTTGGAGGGGAAGGGTAGAAAGAGAACGATGGGTAAAAGACTACATATTGGGTACAGTTTACACTGCTCAGGTGATGGGTGCACCAAAATCTCAGAATCATCACTAAAGAACTTATCCATGTCACCAAAAGCCACTGTACCCCAAAATCTATTGAAATACAATAAAATTTTTTAAAAGTACCGTTAAATGATTATTGAATATAGTCACCCTGTTGGGCTATCGAAAATAAGATCTTATTTATTCATCCTATTTTTTTTGTACCTATTAACCATCTCCATTTGTGAACATCTCCCATTATCCTTTTTAGCACCGGGTAACCATCATTCTTGCTCTATCTCCATAGGGTCAATTGTTTTAATATTGAGCTCCCACAAATAAGTGAGTATATGTGGTTTGTCCTTCTGTGCTTAGTTTATTTCACTTTAAACAGTATGGCGATTCCTCAAGGATCTAGATCTAGATGTACCATATGACCCAGCCATTCCACTACTGGGTATATACCCAAAGGATTATAAATCATGCTGCTATAAAGACATATGCACACGTATGTTTATTGCGGCACTATTCACAATAGCAAAGTCTTGGAATCAACCCAAATGTCCATCTGTGACAGACTGGATTAAGAAAATGTGGCACATATACACCATGGAATATTATGCAGCCATAAAAAAGGAGGAGTTTGCATCCTTTGTAGGGACATGGATGCAGCTGGAAACCATCATTCTTAGCAAACTCTCACAAGAACAGAAAACCAAATACCGCATGTTCTCACTCATAGGTGGGAACTGAACAATGACATCACTTGGACTCGGGAAGGGGAGCATCACACATCGGGGCCTATC
>NC_045445.1:85512946-85531929 GCF_002776525.5 Piliocolobus tephrosceles
TCATGGGGAGGGGGGAGGGGGGAGGGATTGCATTGGGGAGTTATACCTGATATAAATGATGAATTGATGGGTGCTGACGAGTTGATGGGTGCAGCACACCAACATGGCACATATATACATATGTAACAAACCTGCACGTTATGCACATGTACCCTAGAACTTAAAGTATAATAAAAATAAATAAATAAATAAAATTGACTTCCAATTGCATCTATGTGGATGCTAATGGCTGGATTTTATTACTTTTTATGGTTGAAGAGTACTCCATTGTTTATATGTACCACATTTTGTTTATTCATTCATCTGTTGATAGACATTTAGGTTGCTTACAAATCTTGAACATTGTGAATAGTACTGCCATAAACATGAGCATGCAGATATCATTTTGACACACTAATTTTCTTTCTTTTGAGTATATACATAAGAGTAGGATTGCTGGATTATATGGTATCTCTATTTTTTAGTTCCTTGAGAAATATTCAAACTGTTCTCCATAGTGATTGTACTGATTTACATTTCCACCAACAGAGTCCAAGGGTTTTCTTTCATCATATCCTTGTCAGGATTAGTTACTGCTTATCTTTTGGATAAAAGTCGTTTTAACTGGGGTGAGATGATACCTCGTTGTAGTTTTGATTTGCATATCTCTGATGATCAATAACATTGAATACATTTTACATATCTATTTGCCATTTGTATGTCTTCTTTTAAGAAATGTCTATTCAGATCTTGTGCCCATTTTAATTAGATTATTAGTTTGTTTTCTCCTATAGAGTTGTTTGAACAGTTTTTTTTTTTTTTTTTTTTTCTATGTTCCTCTCTCCCTAACTTGTTTTCATTTGTGGTCTGATGAGTTTTTATAGTGGTTTGCTTGTCTGACTTTCTCTGTATCTTTTGTGTGCTTATTATACATTTTATCTTTGTGATTACCATGAGGCTGACATAAAATATCTTATAGGTATAACAGTCTCTTTTAAGATAACATTTTGCTTTGGATTAATACAAAAGTTCTACACTTTTACATCTCTTCACATGTATTTTAGTTAATTGATGTCACAGTTTATATCTTTTATATATTGCATCCATTAACAAATTATAGCTATAGTTAATTTTAATATTTTTGTTTTTAACTGTCTACTGTAGTTGAAAGTGATTTGTGTTACCACCATTACAATATTAGTATTCTGACATTGATTATATACTTATCTTTACCAGTTAGTTTTATAATGTCATTTGTTTTTTTTTTTTGTTGTTGTTGTTTTTTGTTTTATTATTATACTTTAAGTTCTAGGGTACATGTGCATAACGTACAGGTTTGTTACTTATGTATACTTGTGCCATGTTGGTTTGCTGCACCCATCAACTTGTCGGCACCCATCAACTCATCATTTACATCAGGTATAACTCCCAGTACAAACCCTCCCCCCTCCCCCCTCCCCATAATAGGTCCCAGTGTGTGATGTTCCCCTTCCCAAGTCCAAGTGATCTCATTGTTAGGTTCCCACCTATGAGTGAGAACATGCGGTGTTTGGTTTTCTGTGCTTGTGATAGCTTGCTAAGAATGATGATTTCCAGCTGCATCAATGTCCCTACAAAGGACACAAACTCATCCCTTTTTATGGCTGCATAGTATTCCATGGTGTATATGTGCCACATTTTCTTAATCCAGTCTGTCACTGATGGACATTTGGGTTGATTCCAGGTCTTTGCTATTGTGAATAGTGCCACAATAAACATACGTGTGCATGTGTCTTTATAGCAGCATGATTTATGAACCTTTGGGTATATACCCAGTAATGGGATGGCTGGGTCATATGGTACATCTAGTTCTAGATCCTTGAGGAATCGCCATACTGTTTTCCATAATGGTTGAACTAGTTTGCAATCCCACCAACAGCGTAAAAGTGTTCCTATTTCTCCACATCCTCTCCAGCACCTATTGTTTCCTGACTTTTTAATGATTGCCATTCTAACTGGTGTGAGATGGTATCTCATTGTGGTTTTGATTTGCATTTCTCTGATGGCCAGTGATGATGAGCATTTTTTCATGTGTCTGTTGGCTGTATGAATGTCTTCTTTTGAGAAATGTCTGTTCATATCCTTTGCCCACTTTTTGATGGGGTTGTTTGTTTTTTTCTTGTATATTTGTTTGAGTTCTTTGTAGGTTCTGGATATTAGCCCTTTATCTGATGAGTAGATTGCAAAAACTTTCTCCCATTCTGTAGGTTGCCTGTTCACTCTGATGGTAGTATCTTTTGCTGTGCAGAAGCTCTTTAGTTTAATTAGATCCCATTTGTCAATTTTGGCTTTTGCTGCCATTGCTTTTGGTGTTTTAGACATGAAGTCCTTGCCCATGCCTATGTCCTGAATGGTACTACCTAGGTTTTCTTCTAGGGTTTTTATGGTATTAGGTCTAACATTTAAGTCTCTAATCCATCTTGAATTAATTTTCGTATAAGGAGTAAAGAAAGGATCCAGTTTCAGCTTTCTACTTATGGCTAGCCAGTTTTCCCAGCACCATTTATTAAATACGGAATCCTTTCCCCAGTTCTTGTTTTTATCAGGATTGCCGAAGATCAGACAGTTGTAGAGATGTGGTATTATTTCGCAGGGCACTGTTCTCCTCCACGGGTCTATATCTCTGTTTTGGTACCAGTACCATGCTGTTTTGGTTACTGTAGCCTTGTAGTATAGTTTGAAGTCAGGTAGCGTGACGCCTCCAGCTTTGTTCTTTTGACTTAGGATTGTCTTGGCAATGTGGGTTCTTTTTTGGTTCCATATGAATTTTAAAGTAGTTTTTTTCCAATTCTGTGAAGAAACTCATTGGTAGCTTGATGGGGATGGCATTGAATCTAGAAATGACCTTGGGCAGTATGGCCATTTTCACGATATTGATTCTTCCTATCCATGAGCATGGTATGTTCTTCCATTTGTTTGTGTCCTCTTTTATTTCACTGAGCAGTGGTTTATAGTTCTCCCTGAAGAGGTCCTTTACATCCCTTGTAAGTTGGATTCCTAGGTATTTTATTCTCTTTGAAGCAATTGTGAATGGAAGTTCATTTCTGATTTGGCTCTCTGTTTGTCTGTTACTGGTGTATAAGAATGCTTGTGATTTTTGCACATTAATTTTGTATCCTGAGACTTTGCTGAAGTTTCTTATCAGCTTAAGCAGATTTTGGGCTGAGACAATGGGGTTTTCTAAATAAACAATCATGTCATCTGCAAACAGGGACAATTTGACTTCTTCTTTTCCTAACTGAATACCCTTGATTTCTTTCTCTTGCCTGATTGCCCGAGCCAGAACTTCCAACACTATGTTGAATAGGAGTGGTGAGAGAGGGCATCCCTGTGTTGTGCCAGATTTCAAAGGGAATTTTTCCAGTTTTTGTCCATTCAGTATGATATTGGCTGTGGGTTTGTCATAAATAGCTCTTATTATTTTGAGGTACGTTCCATCAATACCTCATTTATTGATCATTTTTAGCATGAAGGGCTGTTGAATTTTGTCAAAAGCCTTTTCTGCATCTATTGAGATAATCAAGTGGTTCTTGTTTTGGTTCTGTTTATATGCTGGATTACGTTTATTGATTTGCGAATGTTGAACCAGACTTGCATCCCAGGGAAGAAGCCCACTTGATCATGGTGGATAAGCTTTTTGATGTGCTGCTGAATCCGGTTTGCCAGTATTTTATTGAGGATTTTTGCATCGATGTTCATCAGGGATATTAGTCTAAAATTCTCTTTTTTTGTTGTGTCTCTGCCAGGCTTTGGTATCAGGATGATGTTGGCCTCATAAAATGAGTTAGGGAGGACTCCCTCTTTTTCAATTGATTGGAATAGTTTCGGAAGAATGGTACCAGCTCCTACTTGTACCTCTGGTAGAATTCAGCTGTGAATCCATATGGTCCTGGACTTCTTTTGGTTGGTAGGCTCTTAATTATTGCCCCAATTTCAGATCCTGCTATTGGTCTATTTAGGGATTCAACTTCTTCCTGGTTTATTCTTAGAAGAGTGTAAGTGTCCAGGAAATTATCCATTTCTTCTAGATTTTCTAGTTGATTTGCGTAGACATGCTGATAGTATTCTCTGATGGTAGTTTGTATTTCTGTGAGGTCGGTGGTGACATCCCCTTTATCATTTTTTATTGCGTCTATTTGATTCTTCTCTCTTTTCTTCTTTATTAGTCTTGCTAGCAGTCTGTCAATTTTGTTGATCTTTTCAAAAAACCAACTCCTGGATTCATTGATTTTTTGGAGGGTTTTTTGTGTCTCTATCTCCTTCAGTTCTGCTCTGATCTTAGTTATTTCTTGCCTTCTGCTAGCTTTTGAATGTGTTTGCTCTTGCTTCTCCAGTTCTTTTAATTGTGATGTTAGAGTGTCAATTTTAGATCTTTCCTGCTTTCTCTTGTTGGCATTTAGTGCTATCAATTTCCCTCCACACACTGCTTTAAATGTGTCCCAGAGATTCTGGTATGTTGTATCTTTGTTCTCGTTGGTTTCAAAGAATATCTTTATTTCTTCCTTCATTTCTTTATGTACCCAGTAGTCATTCAGGAGCAGGTTGTTCAGTTTCCATGTAGTTGAGCAGTTTTGATTGAGTTTCTTAGTCGTGAGTTCTAGTTGGATTGCACTGTGGTCTGAGAGACAGTTTGTTATAATTTCTGTTCTTTTACATTTGCTGAGGAGTGCTTTACTTCCAAATATGTGGTCAATTTTGGAATAAGTGTGATGTGGTGCTAAGAAGAATGTATATTCTGTTGATTCGGGGTGGAGAGTTCTATAGATGTCTATTAGGTGTGCTTGCTGCAGAGCTGAGTTCAATTCCTGGATATCCTTGTTAACTTTCTGTCTCATTGATCCATCTAATGTTGACAGTGGAATCTTGAAATCTCCCATTATTATTGTATGGGAGTCTAAGTCTCTTTTTAAGTCTGTAAGGACTTGCTTTATGAATCTGGGTGCTCCTGTATTGGGTGCATATATATTTAGGATAGTTAGTTCTTCCTGTTGAATTGATCCCTTTACCATTATGTAATGGCCTTCTTTGTCTCTTTTGTTCTTTGATGGTTTAAAGTCTGTTTTATCAGAGACTAGGATTGCAACCCTTGCTTTTTTTGTTCTCCAGTTGCTTGGTAGATATTTCTCCATCCCTTTATTTTGAGTCTATGTATGTCTCTGCATGTGAGATGGGTCTCTTGAATACAGCAGACTGAAGTGTCTTGACTCTTTATCCAGTTTGCCAGTCTGTGTCTTTTAATTGGAGCATTTATTCCATTTACATTTAAAGTTAATATTGTTATGTGTGAACTTGATCCTGCCATTATGATATTAACTGGTTAATTTGCTCATTAGATGATGCAGTTTCTTCCTAGCCTCGATGGTCTTTACATTTTGGCATGTTTTTGCAATGGCTGGTACCGGTCATTCCTTTCCATTTTTAGTGGTTCCTTCAGGGTCTCCTGTAAGGCAGGCCTGGTGGTGACAAAATCTCTAAGCATTTGCTTATCTGTAAAGGATTTTATTTCTCCTTCACTTATGAAACTTAGTTTGGATGGATATGAAATTCTGGGTTTGAAATTCTTTTCTTTAAGAACGTTGAATATTGGCCCCCACTCTCTTCTGGCTTGTAGAGTTTCTGCCGAGAGATCTGCTGTTAGTCTGATGGGCTTCCCTTTGTGGGTAACCCGACCTTTCTCTCTGGCTGCCCTGGAGATTTTTTCCTTCATTTCAACTTTGGTGAATCTGGCAATTATGTGTCTTGGAGTTGCTCTTCTGGAGGAGTATCTTTGTGGTGTTCTCTGTATTTCCTGGATTTGAATGTTGGCCTGCCCTACTAGATTGGGGAAGTTCTCCTGGATGATATCGTGCAGAGTGTTTTCCAACTTGGTTCCATTTTCCCCCTCACTTTCATGCACCCCAATCGACGTAGATTTGGTCTTTTTACATAATCCCATACTTCTTGCAGGCTTTGCTCATTTCTTTTTCTTCCTTTTTATTTTCGTTTCTCTTCTCGCTTCATTTCATTCATTTGATCCTCAATCGCTGATACTCTTTCTTCCAGTTGATCAAGTCAGTTACTGAAGCTTGTGCATTTGTCACGTATTTCTTGTGTCATGGTTTTCATCTCTGTTATTTCGTTTATGACCTTCTCTGCATTAAATTATTCTAGCTATCAATTCTTCCACTCTTTTTTCAAGATTTTTAGTTTCTTTTTGCTGGGTACGTAATTCCTCCTTCAGCTCTGAGAAGTTTGATGGACTGAAGCCTTCTTCTCTCATCTCGTCAAAGTCATTCTCTGTCCAGCTTTGATCCGTTGCTGGCGATGAGCTGCGCTCCTTTGCAGGGGGAGATGCACTCTTATTTTTTGAATTTCCAGCTTTTCTGCCCTGCTTTTTCCCCATCTTTGTGGTTTTATCTGCCTCTGGTCTTTGATGATGGTGACGTACTGATGGGGTTTTGGTGTAGGTGTCCTTCCTGTTTGATAGTTTTCCTTCTAACAGTCAGGACCCTCAGCTATAGGTCTGTTGGAGATTGCTTGAGGTCCACTCCAGACCCTGTTTGCCTGGGTATCAGCAGCAGAGACTGCAGAAGATAGAATATTGCTGAACAGCGAGTGTACCTGTCTGATTCTTACTTTGGAAGCTTCCTCTCATGGTGTACTCCACCATGTGAGGTGTGAGGTGTCAGTCTGCCCCTAGTGGGGGATGTCTCACAGTTATGCTACTCAGGGGTCAGGGACCCACTTGAGCAGGCAGTCTGTCCATTCTCAGAACTCAACCTCCGTGTTGGGAGATCCACTGCTCTCCTCAACGCTGTCAGACAGAGTCATTTGCATCTGCAGAGGTTTCTGCTGCTTTTTTTTGTTGTTGTTGTTTAGCTGTGTCCTGTCCTTAGAGGTGGAGTCTACAGAGACAGGCAGGCTTCTTTGGGCTGCTGTGAGCTCCACCCAGTTCGAGCTTCCCAGTGGCTTTGTTTACCTACTTAAGCCTCAGCAATGGCAGGCACCCCTCCCCCAGCCTCACTGCTGCCTTGCAGTTAGATCACAGACTGCTGTGCTAGCAATGAGGGAGGTTCTGTGGGTGTGGGTCCCTCCCGGCCAGGTGTGGGATATAATCTCCTGGTGTGCCCATTTGCTTAAAGCACAGTATTGGGGTGGGAGTTACCCGATTTTACAGGTGTTGTGTGTCTCTGTTCCCCTGATTAGGAAAAGGGATTTCCTTCCCCCTTGCCCTTCCCCGGTGAGGTAATGCCTTGCCCTGCTTCAGCTCTCGCTGGTCAGGCTTCAGCAGCTGACCAGCACCGATTGTCCAACACTCCCTAGTGAGATGAACCCAGTACCTCAGTTGAAAATGCAGAAATCACCAGTCTTCTGTGTCACTCGCGCTGGGAGTTGGAGACTGGAGCTGCTCCTATTTGGCCATCTTGCTCCGCCCCTACCTGAACAGTTTTATATACTGCTTATCAATCCCTTGTCAGAAGGATAGTTTGCAAATATTTTCTCCCATTCTGTGGGTTGTCTCTTCACTTTGTGGATTGCATCCTTTGCTGTGTTGAAGCTTTTTAATCTGATGTGATTCTATTTGTCCACGTTCTTTCAGTTGTCTGTCCTTCTAGTATATTACTCAAGAAATCTTTGCTCAGTCCAATATCGTGGAGAGTTTTCCCAAAGTTTTATTTTGGTAGATTCATGATTTGACTACCTAGATTTAAGACTATAATTAGTTTTCATTTGATATATTTTTTCTTTTTATTATTATTGTTATTATACTTTAAGTTCTGGGGTACATGTGCAGATCATGCAGGTTTGTTACATGCGTATACATGTGCCATGGTGGTTTGCTACACCCATCTACCCATCATCTACATTAGGTATTTCTCCTAATGTTATCCCTTCCCCATCCTCCCACCCCCTGACAGGACCAGGTGTATGATGTTCCCCTCACTGTGTCCATATGTTTTCATTGTTCAAATCTCACTTATGAGTGAGAACATGTAGTGTTTGGCTTTCTCTTGTTGTGTTACTTTGCTGAGAATGATGGTTTTTAGCTTCATCCATGTCCCTGCAAAGGACATGAAATCATTATTTTTTTGTGGCTGCATAATATTCCATGGTGTATATGTGCCAGAATTTCTTCCTCCAGCCTATCATTGATGAGCATTTGGGTTGGTTCCAAGTCTTTGACATTGTGAATATTGCCACAATAAGCATACGTGTGCATGTGTCTTTATAGTAGGATGATTTATAACCACTTGGGTATATACCCAGTAATGGGATTGCTGGGTCAAATGGCATTTCTCATTCTAGATCCTTGGGGAATCACCACACTGTCTTCCACAATGGTTGAACTAATTTACACTCCCACCAACAGTGTAAAAGCATTTTTATTTCTCCACATCCTCTCCAGCATCTGTTGTTTCCTGACTTTTTAATGATCACCATTCTAACTGGTGTGAGATGGTATCTCATTGTGGTTTTGATTTGCATTTCTCTAATGACCAGTGATGATGAGCATTTTTTTATATGTTTGTTGGTTGCATAAAAGTCTTCTTTTGAGAAATATCTGTTCATATACTTTGCCCAATTTTGATGGGATTGTTTGTTTGTTTGTTGTCTTGTAAATTTGTTTAATTCCTTTATATATTTTGGATATTAGCCCTTTGCCAGATGGATAGATTACACAAATTTTCTCCCATTGTGTAGGTTGCCTGTTCACTTTGATGATAGTTTCTTTACTGTGCAGAGCTCTTTAGTTTAATTAGATCCCATTTGTCTATTTTGGCTTTTGTTGCTATTACTTTTGGTGTTTTAGTCATGAAGTCTTTGCCCATACCTATGACCTGAATGGTATTGCCTAGGTTTTCTCCTTTATGGTTTTAGATCTCAAATTTAAGTCTTTAATCGATCTTGAGTTAATTTTTGTGTAAGGTGTAAGGAAGGGATCCAGTATCAGCTTTCTGCATATGGCTAGCCAGTTTTCCCAACATCGTTTACTAAATAGGGAATCCTTGCCCCATTGCTTGTTTTTCTCAGGTTACTCAAAGATCAGATGGTTGTAGATGTGTGGTGTTATTTCTGAGGCCTCTGTTCTCTGTTCCATTGGTCTATACATCTGTTTTGGTACCAGTGCCATGCTGTTTTGGTTGCTGTGGCCTGTAGTATAGTTTGAAATCAGGTAGCATGGTGCCTCCAGCTTTGTTCTTTTTGCTTAGGATTGTCTTGGCTATGAGGGCTCTTTTTTGGTAACATATGAAATTTAAAGTAGTTTTTTTTTCCAATCTGTGAAGAAAGTAAAGTGTAGATTGATGGGGATAGCATTGAATCTATAAATTACTTTGGGCAGTTTGGCCATTTTCACAATATTGATTCTTCCTATCCATGAGTATGGAATGTTTTTCTATTTGTTTGTGTCCTCTCTTATTTGCTTGAGCAGTGGTTTGTAGTTCTCCTTGAAGAGGTCCTTTATATTTCTTGTATGTTGTATTCCTAGGTATTTTATTATCCTTGTAGTAACTGTGAATGGGAATTCACTCATGATTTGGCTCTCTGTTTGTCTATGATTGATGTATAGGAATGCCTGTAATTTTTGCCCATTGATTTTGTATCCTGAGGCTCTGCTGAAGTTGCTTATCAGTTTAAGGAGATTTCAGGCTGAGACAATGGGGTTTTCTAAATATACAATCATGTCATCTGCAAACGGACAATTTGACTTCCTCTTTTCCTATTTGAATAGTCTTTTTTTCTTTCTTTTGTCGGATTGCCCTGGTCAGAACTTCCAATACTATATTGAGTAGGAGTGGTGAGAGAGGGGTTCCTTGTCTTGTGCTGGTTTCTAAAGGGAATGCTTTCAGCTTTTGCCCATTCATTGTGATGTTGGCTATGGGTTTGTCATAAATAGCTCTTATTTTTTGGAGAAATGTTCCATCAATACCCAGTTTATTAAGAGCTTTTTTCATGAAGGGGTGTTGAATTTTATCAAAGGCTTTTTCTGCATAATTGAGATAATTATGTGTTTTTTGTCATTGGTTCTGTTTACGTGATGGATTACATTTATTGATTTGCATATGTTGAACAAGCCTTGCATACTAGGGATGAAGCCGAGCTGATCAAAGTAGATAAGCTTTTTGATGTGCTGTTGTTTTAGGTTTGCCAGTATTTTTTTGAAGATTTCTGCATTGATGTTCATCTGGGTTTTTGTCCTAAAACTTTGCTTTTTTGTCATGTCTCTGCCAGATTTTGGTTTCAGGATGATTCTGGCATCATAAAATACGTTTTGGAGAGTTATTCTTTTTCTACTGTTTGAAATACTTTCAGAAGGAATGATACCAGCTCCTCTTTGTACCTCTGATAGAATTTGGCTGTGAATCCCTTATGTGCTGGGCTTTTTTGGGGTTGGTAGGCTATTAATTACTGCCTCAATTTCAGAACTTGTTTTTGGCCTATTCAGGAATTTCACTTCTTCCTGGTTTAGTCTTTGGAGGGTGTGTGTGTACAGGAATTTACCTATTTCTTCTAGATTTTCTAGTTTATTTTCATAGAGGTGTTTATAGTGTTCTCTGAAGGTAGTTTCTATTTCTGTGGGATTGGTGGTGATATCCTCTTTATAATTTTTTATTCCATCTATTTAATTCTTCTCTCTTTTCTTCTTTATTAGTCTGACTAGTGGTTTATCTATTTTGTTGATCTCTGAAAAAAGAAAAAAAAAAAAAACAGTTCCTGGATTCACTGATTTTTTGAAGGGTTTTTCATGTCTCTATTATCTTTGGTTCTGCCCTGATCTGCATTATTTCTTTTCTTATGCTAGCTTTTGGCTTCTCTAGTTCTTTTTATTTTGATGTTATGGTGTTGATTTTATATCTTTCCTGCTTTCTCTTGTGAGCATTAAGTGCTATGAATTTCCATATACACACTGTTTTAAATGTGTCCCAGAGATTCTGGTATGTTGTGTGTTTGTTCTCATTGGTTTCAAAGAACATCTTTATTTCTGCCCTCATTTTGTTGTTTACCCAGTAGTCATTCAGGAGCAGGTTGTACAGTTTCCATGTAATGCTGTGATTTTGAGTGAGTTTCTTACTCCTGAGTTCTACTTTTATTGCACTGTGGTCTGAGAGCCTGTTTGTTATTGTTTCCATTATTTTGCATTTGCTGGGGAGTGTTTTACTTTCAATTATTCAGTCAATTTTAGAACAAGTCTGATGTAGTGCTGAGAAGAATGTATATTCTATTGATTTGGGGTGGAGAGTTCTGTAGATGTCTATTAGGTCTACTTGGTTTCAAGCTGAGTTCAAGCCCTGGACATCCTTGTTAATTTTCTGTCTCATTGATCTGTCTAATATTGGCAGTGGGGTGTTAAAGTCTCCAATTATTATTCTGTGGGAGTCTAAGTCTTTTTCTAGGTCTTTAAGAACTGGCTTTATGAAACTGGGTGCTCCTTTATTGGATGCATATATATTTAGGATTGTTAGCTCTTCTTGTTGCATTGATCTTTTTACCCTTATGTATTGTCCTTCATTTTCTCTTTTGATTTTTGTTGGTTTAGTTTGTTTTATGAGAGACTAGGGTTGCAACTCCTGCCTTTTACTTTCCATTTGCTTGGTAAATCTTCCTCCATCCCTTTGCTTTGAACCTATATGTGTCTTTGTACGTGAGATGGGTCTCCTGAATACAGCACATCGAAGGGTTTTTACTCTCTCCAATTTGCCTATCTGTGTCTTTTAATTGGAACATTTATGGGTTAATATTTTTATGCGTGAATTTGATCCTGTCTTTATGATGCTAGCTGGTTATTTTGCCCGTTAGTTGATGTAGCTTCTTCATAGCCTCGATGGTACAATTTGAAATTTTTGGCTGTGGCTGGTGCTGATGGTTCCTTTCCATATTTAGTGTTTCCTTGAGGAGTTCTTGTAAGGCAGGCCTGGTGGTTACAAAATCTTTCAGCATTTGCTTGTGTGTAAAGGATTTTATTTCTCCTTCGCTTATGTAACTTAGTTTGGCTGAATATAAAATTCTGGGTTGAAAATTCTTTTCTTTAAGGATGTTGAATATTGGCTCCCACTCTCTTCTGGCTTATGGGGTTTCTCCAGAAAGATCTGCTGTTAGGTTGATGGGCTTCTATTTATGGGTAACCCGACCTTCCTCTCTGATTGGGCTTAATATTTTTTCCTTCATTTCAACCTTGGTGAATCTGATGATTATGTGTCCAGGGGTTGTGCATCTTGAGGAATATCTTTGCAGTGTTCTCTGTGTTTCCTGAATTTGAATGTTGACCTGCCCTCCTAGGTTGGGGAAGTTCTCCTGGATAATACCCTGAAAAGTGTTTTCCAACTGGGTTCCATTCTCACCATCACTTTCAGGTACATCGGTCAAACATAGATTTGGTCTTTTCACATAGTCCTATATTTCTTGGAGGCTTTGTTTCTTTCTTTTCACTCTTTTTTTTCTCTAATCTTGTCTTCTCACTTCATTTTATTGAGTTGATCTTAAATTTCCAATATCCTTTCTTCCACTTGATTAATTCAGCTATTGATATTTATGTATGCTTCATGAAGTTCTAGTGCTGTGTTTTTCAGTTCCATCAGGCCATGTATGTTCTTCTCTCAGCTGGTTATTCTAGTTAGCAATTCGTCTAACCTTTTTTCATTGTTCTTAGCTTCCTTGCATTGGGTTAGAACATGATTCTTTAGCTCAGAGGAGTTTGTTATTTCCCACCTACTGAAGCCAACTTCTGTTAATTCATCAAACTCATTCTCCATCCGTTTTTGTTCCCTTACTGGTGAGGAGTTGTGATCCTTTGGAGGAGAAGAGGGATTCCGGTTTTTGGAATTTTCAGCCTTCTTGTGCTGGCTTCTCCCCATCTTCATGAATTTACTTACTTCTGGAAGCTTCATCCCAGAGGGGTACATGCCAGATACCAGCCAGAGCTCTCCTGTGTGAGGTGTCTGTCAGTCCCTACTGGTTTGTGTCTCCTTGTCTGGATACATGAGGGTTCAGGGACCCACTTGAGGAGGTAGTCTGTCCCTTATCAGTGCTCAAATGCTGTGCTGGGAGAACAGTTGCTCGCTTCAGAGCTGTCAGGCAGAGACGTTTACATCTCCTGAAGTTGTGCCCACAGCTGCCCCTTCTCCCAGGGGCTCTGTCCCAGAAAGCTGAGGTGGGCTCTGCCCAGTTCAAACTTATGCTGTGAGGGTAAAACTGCCTACTTAAGCCTCAGCAATGATGGATGCCCCTCCCCCCACCAACCTGAAGCATCCCAGGTAGACCTAAGATTTCTTTTATGGCAGCTAGAATTTCAAGCGATGATCCAAGATCAGATGGTTGCAGATGTGTCATTATTTCTGAGGCCTCTGTTGTTTCATTGGTTTATATATCTGTTTTGTTACCAGTACCATGCTGTTTTGGTTACTGTAGCCTTGTAGTATAGTTTGAAGTCAGGTCACATGGTGCCTCCAGCTAGGAAGAATCAATATTGTGAAAATGGCCATACTTCTCAAAGTAATTTATAGATTCAATGCTATCACCATGAAGTTACTATTGACTTTCTTCACAGAACTAGAAAAAAACTACTTTAAATTTCATATGGAACCAAAAAAGAGCTCATGGTAGCCAAGACAATCCTAAGTATACCATCCTTTCTAAGAAGGCTTTCCAGTAATTTGGAAGGGCCTGGGTTTTGTGATCTAAGTTTTTGGTCCCTACAGATGTATCTACATCATGGAGTACCCCAAATTCAGTAGTGCTGTGGGTCTTGCAGACTCATTGAGATATTACATTGCAGGACTTGGATAAGATCCAGAAGAATTTTCTTGATTTCCAGGCAGAGACTCCTATTCTCTTTCCATACTGTTTTTTTTTTTTTTTTTTTTTTTTTTTTTCAAATAAATGAAATCTATCTCTCTCTGTGATGAGCTACTTGGAGCTAGGGATAGACTGACACAAGCAATCCTATAGCCACAGTTACTGGGACTAGTCTGGGTCAAACCTGAACCCAGCATAGCACTTGGTCTTGCTCAAGGTCTCCTTTGACAACTACCTGGCTATTGCTTATGTTTGCTCAAGGCACTATGGCTTTATATATCAGTAGGTGCCAATGCCAGCCAGGCATGTGTCCTCCTCTTCAGAGAAGCAAGTTCTCCTGGGCCCTGGGTGGGTCCAAAGATTCTGTCTAGGAGCCATGGCCTAGAGTCAGAAATTTTAGAAATTTACTTGGTTCTCCAGTTTACTGTGGCTGACCCGACATGTAAACCCCAGGATGAAGTCCTTTCCACTCTTTATTCTCCTTTCTACAGGCAGAAGAGTCTCTTCCCATGGCCACCACCACTTCAGGTTCATGGGAAGTAATCCTAGGCTACCACAAATGTTCACTTAAGGCCCAAGACCTGTTCAGTCAGCTTGTGGTGAATGCCTCCAGGTCTGGAACATGCCCTTCAGAGCAATGGGCTCCCCTATGGCCTAGGGCAAGTTCAGAAATGCTTCCCAAGAGCCAAGGCCTGGAACTGGGAACCCCAAGAGCCTGCTTCATGCTTTACCCCATTGTGTTCAAGTTGTTACCTAAGCTTCAAGACAATCTCCTTTAATTTTCTCTCTGGTTTTCTCAAGGAAAAGATGTCTCTCCCCATAGCCACCATGATTGGGAAAGTGCTGAGTCACACATGAAACCAGCACATCTCAGAGCCTCACCCAAGGCACATGGCTTATACTACCTGGACCTCACTGTTGATTATTCAGTGAAAAAGGACTATTTTGTCAGCAAGTAATGAATGTTGCCAGGACTTGGTCCTTTCTCAGTTGATTTCCTTCTGGCCTAGGATATGTCTAGAAATGGCATCCAGGAACCAGTGCCTAAAATGAAGATCTCCCAACTCTTCCTGGTGCCAAATTTTACTGTGGCTGAGCAGGTATATAAGTTGCAAGACAAGTTTTTTTCAAAAACATTATTTGTAATACTTACAAATTATTTTAAATTATTCCCTCTCCTTTAGCAGAAATGCCCTGACAGGTCATGTACCCCTTCAAGTTCCCTGGCTCTGAGATCAGCACATCACTAGAATGTGCCTAGGAATTGTAGTCTTTGTGGCCTAGACTGAATTTCAGGTTTATTTAGGACCCTGAACTACTTTAGCGTGCCGTGGCTAGGCTTGCAGAAACTAAAGCTCTGACTGCTGAGATAGGCCATTTCCCTCTGGCTAGGGGTCCTACAAATGCTCCTTCTGTGGGCACTGGCTGAGTTCTGACTGGTTTATTTTCACTGCAACAGGATAGCACTGTGTTTCAATGCAAAGTGTCGCAATTAGTGTGTTCTCCCTCTCTCACATGCACAGATTCTCTCTCTGAGCCACACGGCTACTGCTGAGTGGGGAAGGAGTGGTGATGATAATTCAGGATTGACTTTCCTACCCTTCTTTGTGCCTCTTTCAGTGATATGAAGTTAAAATCAGGTACAGATTGCTCACCTGATTTTTGGTTCTAATAGCAGTTCCTTTTTTGATGTAGATACTTGTTAATTTTGGTGTTCCTGTGGGGAGGATGATTGGTGGATGCTTCTATTTGGCTATCTTGTTCTGTCCCATAAAAAAATAATTTTTCTAATAGAGAAGTTGGTTTTCTAAATACAAGATTATGTCTTCTGCAAAGAGAGATACAAATATTTTCTTGCCTTATTGCCTTAGCTAGAACTTCTAGTACAATGTTGAATAGAAATGACGATAGAGGGCATTTTTGTCTTATTCCTGATCTTCTTCAGTCTTTAGCATGTGAATTAATTTTGTTGGCTATCAGTTTTTCATAGATACATTTTCCCAAGTTGAGAAATTGTATTTGTATTCACAGTGTGAGGTTTTCTAAAAAATATAAATTATGCAGAGATATTGGTTTTGGTCAAGTATTTTTTGGCATCTATTGAGATGGTCATGTGGTTGTATTCTTTATTCTACTGTTGTAGTGTATTACATTAATTGACTTTTGTATGTTAGGCCAATCTTACCTTCCTAGGATCAACCTCATTTGGCATTGATGTGTAATCTTTTAAATAAAATGCTGTATTTAGTTTTTTAATTTAAAATTTTTTTTTCCTCCTCATCGGTAATTGAACTCTGGTCTCCTGCATAGCAAGTTTGCTAGTATTTTTTGAGGATTTCAGGATTTTGGTGTCTATATTCATGAAATATGCTAGTTCTAAATTAGCTATTCTTGTCATGTCTTTGTCTAGATTTAAGATGTAGGTAAGATTGGTCTCATTGGGTAAGTTGAGTGGTGTTCTTCCCTTTCTGTATTATGGAAGAGTTTGTGAAGATTGATATTAATTCCTCAAATATTTGATAGTAACTTTTTAGTGAATCCACCTGGTTCTGTACTTTTTTGTGTGGTTAAGGTTTTCTAATCACTAATTCAATCTCCTTACTTGTTTCAAGTCTCTTCATGATTGTCAGTTGCTTCTTGAGTCAGTTTTGATACTTGCACCTTTTTAGAATTTGAGAATTTTATTTAAGTTATATAATATGCTAGTATATAGCTAATAGTATTCCCTTATAATTCATTATATTTTTGTAAAGTTAATGATATGCTAGTTATTTAATTTATAATTTTTATAATTTGAATCTTATCTTTTGTTTTGTGTTTTGGAGTTTCTTTTTGGTAACTCTAGTTAATGATTGCCAATTTCGTTAATCTTTTTGATGAGTCAACTTTTGAATTCACAGATTTTCACTTTTGCTTTTTTATTTTCTATTTTATTAACTTGTGCTCTAATCTATACTGGTTTCTTTCTTCTTGTTATTTTGAGATTAGTTTTCTCTTCTTGTTCTAGTGTCTTAAGGTGAAAATTTAGGTTATTGGCTGGATTTCTTTTCTTGAGGTAGATATTTGCCTATGTAAATTTTCCTTTGAGCATTAGTTTTGCTGTACCCCATTTTGTTTCCTAAATCTCTCATGTGTTTTTTTCTCAACTTTTCTTCTGTTTTCTTTTGCTTTAAGTAAATATATTCCAGGGTAACATTTGCATTCTTTTAATAATTATTTCTCACTATAAATTTTAAAAGTTATTTTTTAGTGGTTGCTGTAGAATTACCATATTAATTTTAATTTTTTCATATTGAGCAGTTTTATATTAGCTTAATTCTAACATTATAAAATAATCCTCCTATGAAGATTTGTTTCTTTTTTGTGCTATTATACTTTTTATAAATACTGTATTATTTATTTTTATTACTATTATTTTTATTTTAACACATTTTTGTGGGTACATAGTAGGTGTATATATTTCTGAGGTACATTAGATGTTTTGATAAAGGCATGCAATGTGAAATAAGGACATCATAGGGAATGTATTCATCTTGCCAAGCATTTATTTTTTGTGTTACAAATGATCCAATTACACTTTTCAAGTTAGTTAAAAATGTACAATTTAAGTCATTATTGACTATAGTTGCCCTATTGTGCTATCAAACAGTAAGTCTTATTAATTTTTTCTAGCTTTTTTAAATTCTTTATCCCTACCGCCTTCCTGACTCACCACTACCTTTACCAGAGGCTAACAATTCTTCGACTCTCTATGTTCATGAGTTCAATTGTTTTAATTTTTAGATCCCAAAAATAAGTAAGAACATGTGATGTTTGTCTTTCTGTGACTGGTTTATTTTACTTAATATAATGATCCCCGGTTTCACCCATATTGTTGGAAATGACTGGATCTCATTCCTTTTTATGAATAGTACTCTATTGTGTATATGACCAAACTTTCTCTATTTATCTGTTGACAGACACTTAGGTTGCTACTAAATCTTAGTTTTTGCAAGCAGTGCTGCAACAAACATAGAAGTACACATATCTATTTGATATACTGATTAGGTTTTTGGGGATATATACCGAGCAATAGAATTGCTGGATCACTGGTAGTTCTATTTGTAGTTTGTTGAGGCAGGTCCAAACTGTTCTCCACAGTGGTTGTATTAATTTACATTTCCATCAATGGTGTACAAGGCTTCCTTTTCTCCACATGCTTTGCCAGCATTTGTTTTTGTCTGTCTTTTGTATGTAAGTCATTTTTACTGGAGAGAGAAGATATTTTGTTGCAGTTTTGGATTTGCATTTCTCTGATGATCAGTGATGTTGAGCACCTTTCCATGTGTCTGTTTGCCATTTGTATACCTTCTTTGGAGAAATGTCTGTTTAAATCTTTTCCCCATCTTGTATTACTTTTTTCTTGCTTTTTGTTTATTCTTTAACCATCCCTACCTCTTTCTTGGGTCATCACTACCTTTACCAGAGGTAAAGCTAAAAAAATTTATAAGATTATAATTTTTTTTCTACAGATTTGTTGAATTTCTTTTATATTCTGCTTTTTATTTTTTTATTTTATTTTTTTATTATACTTTAAGTTCTAGGGTACATGTGCATAACGTGCAGGTTACATATGTATACATGTGCCATGTTGGTGTGCTGCACCCATCAACTCGTCAGCACCCATCAATTCATCATTTATATCAGGTATAACTCCCCAATGCAATCCCTCACCCCTCCCCCCTCCCCATGATAGGCCCCAGTGTGTGATGTTCCCCTTCCCGAGTCCAAGTGAGCTCATTGTTCAGTTCCCACCTATGAGTGAGAACATGCGGTGTTTGGTTTTCTCTTCTTGTGATAATTTGCTAAGAATGATGGTTTCCAGCTGCATCCATGTCTCTACAAAGGACGCAAACTCATCCTTTTTTATGGCTGCATAGTATTCCATGGTGTATATGTGCCACATTTTCTTAATCCAGTCTGTCACTGATGGACATTTGGGTTGATTCCAAGTCTTTGCTATTGTGAATAGTGCCGCAATAAACATACGTGTGCATGTGTCTTTGTAGTAGCATAATTTATAATCCTTTGGGTATATACCCAGTAGTGGGATGGCTGGGTCATATGGTACATCTAGTTCTAGATCCTTGAGGAATCGCCATACTGTTTTCCATAATGGTTGAACTAGTTTACAATCCCACCAACAGTGTAAA
>NC_045445.1:85531939-85547443 GCF_002776525.5 Piliocolobus tephrosceles
CCCACCAACAGTGTAAAAGTGTTCCTATTTCTCCACATCCTCTCCAATACCTGTTTTTTCCTGATTTTTTAATGATTGCCGTTCTAACTGGTGTGAGATGGTATCTAATTGTGGTTTTGATTTGCATTTCTCTGATGGCGAGTGATGATGAGCATTTTTTCATGTGTCTGTTGGCTGTATGAATGTCTTCTTTTGAGAAATGTCTGTTCATATCCTTTGCCCACTTTTTGATGGGGTTGTTTGTTTTTTTCTTGTATGTTTGTTTGAGTTCTTTGTAGATTCTGGATATTAGCCCTTTGTCAGATGAGTAGATTGCAAAAATTTTCTCCCATTCTGTAGGATGCCTGTTCACTCTGATGGTAGTTTCCTTTGCTGTGCAGAAGCCAAAATTGACACATGGGATCTAATTAAAATCATGTGGTTCCTGTCTTTGGTTCTGTTCATATGCTGGATTATGTTTATTGATTTGCGAATGTTGAACCAGCCTTGCATCCCAGGGATGAAGCCCTTGAAGGTGGATAAACTTTTTGATGTGCTGCTGAATCCGGTTTGCCAGTATTTTATTGAGGATTTTTGCATCGATGTTCACCAGGGATATTGGTCTAAAATTCTCTTTTTTTGTTGTGTCTCTGCCAGGCTTTGGTATCAGGATGATGTTGGCCTCATAAAATGAGTTAGGGAGGATTCCCTCTTTTTCTATTGATTGGAATAGTTTCAGAAGGAATGGTACCAGCTCCTCCTTGTACCTCTGGTAGAATTCAGCTGTGAATCCATCTGGTCCTGGACTTTTTTTGGTGCGTAGGCTATTAATTGTTGCCTCAATTTTGGAGCCTGCTATTGGTCTATTCAGGGATTCAACTTCTTCCTGGTTTAGTCTTGGAAGAGTGTAAGTGTCCAGGAAATTATCCATTTCTTCTAGATTTTCCAGTTGATTTGCATAGAGGTGTTTATAGTATCCTCTGATGGTAGTTTGTATTTCTGTGGGGTCAGTGGTGATATCCCCTTTATCATTTTTTATTGCATCTATTTGATTCCTCTCTCTTTTCTTCTTTATTAGTCTTGCTAGTGGTCTATCAGTTTTGATGATCTTTTCAAAAAACCAAATCCTGGATTCGTTGATTTTTTGGAGGGTTTTTTTGTGTCTCTATCTCCTTCAGTTCTGCTCTGATCTTAGTTATTTCATACCTTCTGCTAGGTTTTGAATGTGTTTGCTCTTGCTTCTCTAGTTCTTTTAATTGTGATGTTAGAATGTCATTTGTAGATCTTTCCAGCTTTCTCTTGTGGACATTTCGTGGTATAAATTTCCCTCTACACACTGTTCTAAATGTGTCCCAGAGATTCTAGTATGTTGTCTCTTTGTTCTCATTGGTTTCAAAGAGCATCTTTATTTCTCCCTTCATTTCGTTATGTACCCAGTAGTCATTCATGAGAAGGTTATTCAGTTTCCATGTAGTTGAGCAGTTTTGATTGAGTTTCTTAGTCCTGAGTTCTAGTTTGATTGCACTGTGGTCTGAGAGACAGTTTGTTATGATTTCTGTTCTTGTACATTTGCTGAGGAGTGCTTTACTTTCAATTATGTGGTCAATTTTGGAATAAGTGTGATATGGTGTTGAGAAGAATGTATATTCTGTTGATTTGGGGTGGAGAGTTCTGTAGATGTCTATTAGGTCTGCTTGCTGCAGAGATGAGTTCAATTCTGGAATATCCTTGTTAACTTTCTGTCTCATTGATCTGTCTAATATTGACAGTGGAGTGTTGAAGTCTCCCATTATTACTGTATGGGAGTCTAAGTTTCTTTGTAAATCTCTAAGGAATTGCTTTATGAATCTGGGTGCTCCTGTATTGGGTGCATGTATATTTAGGATAGTTAGCTCTTCCTGTTGAATTGATCCCTTTACCATTATGTAGTGGCCTTCTTTGTCTCTTTTGATCTTTGTTGGTTTAAAGTCTGTTTTATCAGAGACTAGGATTGCAACCCCTTTTTTTTTTGTTCTCCATTTGCTTGGTAGATCTTCCTCCATCCCTTTATTTTGAGCCTATGTACGTCTCTGCATGTGAGATGGGTCTCCTGAATACAGCAGATTGATGGGTCTTGACTCTTTATCCAGTTTGCCAGTCTGTGTCTTTTAATTGGACCATTTTGTCCATTTACATTTAAGGTTAATATTGTTATGTGTGAACTTGATCCTGCCATTATGATATTAACTGGTTATTTTGCTCGTTAGTTGATGCAGTTTCTTCCTAGCCTCGATGGTCTTTACATTTTGGCATGTTTTTGCAATGGCTGGTACCAGTTGTTCCTTTCCATGTTTAGTGGTTCCTTCAGGGTCTCTTGTAAGGCAGGCCTGGTGGTGACAAAATCTCTAAGCATTTGCTTATCTGTAAAGGATTTTATTTCTCCTTCACTTATGAAACTTAGTTTGGCTGGATATGAAATTCTGGGTTTAAAATTCTTTTCTTTAAGAACGTTGAATATTGGTCCCCACTCTCTTCTGGCTTGTAGAGTTTCTGCCGAGAGATCTGCTGTTAGTCTGATGGGCTTCCCTTTGTGGGTAACCCGACCTTTCTCTCTGGCTGCCCTTAAGATTTTTTCCTTTATTTCAACTTTGGTGAATCTGGCAATTATGTGTCTTGGAGTTGCTCTTCTGGAGGAGTATCTTTGTGGTGTTCTCTGTATTTCCTGAATTTGAATGTTGGCCTGCCCTACTAGGTTGGGGAAGTTCTCCTGGATGATATCCTGAAGAGTGTTTTCCAACTTGTTTCCATTCTCCCCCTCACTTTCAGGCACCCCAATCAGACGTAGATTTTGTCTTTTTACATAATCCCATATTTCTTGCAGGCTTTGTTCATTTCTTTTTCTTCTTTTTTCTTTTGGTTTCTCTTCTCGCTTCATTTCATTCATTTGATCCTCAATCGCTGATACTCTTTCTTCCAGTTGATCGAGTTGGTTACTGAAGCTTGTGCATTTGTCACGTATTTCTCGTGTCATGGTTTTCATCTCTGTCATTTCGTTTATGACCTTCTCTGCATTAATTAGTCTAGCTGTCAATTCTTCCGCTCTTTTTTCAAGATTTTTAGTTTCTTTTCGCTGGGTACGTAATTCCTCCTTTAGCTCTGAGAAGTTTGATGGACTGAAGCCTTCTTCTTTCATTTCGTCAAAATCATTCTCTGACCAGCTTTGATCCGTTGCTGGCGATGAGCTGTGCTCCTTTGCAGGGGGAGATGCGCTCTTATTTTTTGAATTTCCAGCTTTTCTCCCCTGCTTCTTCCCCATCTTCGTGGTTTTATCTGCCTCTGGTCTTTGATGATGGTGACGTACTGAAGGGGTTTTGGTATAGGTGTTCTTCCTGTTTGATAGTTTTTCTTCTAATAGTCAGGACCTTCAGCTCTAGGTCTGTTGGAGATTGCTTGAGGTCCACTCCAGACCCTGTTTGCCTGGGTATCAGCAGCAGAGGTTGCAGAGGATAAAACATTGCTGAACAACGAGTGTACCTGTCTGATTCTTACTTTGGAAGCTTCCTCTCAGGGGTGTACTCCACCCTGTGAGGTGTGGGGTGTCAGACTGCCCCTAGTGGGGGATGTCTCCCAGTTAGGCTCCTCAGGGGTCAGGGACCCACTTGAGCAGGCAGTCTGTGCCTTCTCAGATCTCAACCTCTGTGTTGGAAGATCCCCTGCTCTCTTCAAAGCTGTCAGACAGAGTCGTTCGCGTCTGCACAGGCCTCTGCTGCTTCCCCTGTTATTTTTTAGCTGTGCCCTGTCCCCAGAGGCGGAGTCTACAGAGACAGGCAGGTTTCCTTGAGCTGCTGTGAGCTCCACCCAGTTGGAGCTTCCCAGCGGCTTGGTTTACCTACTTAAGCCTCAGCAATGGCGGGTGCCCCTCCCCCAGCCTCGCTGCTGCCTTGCGGTTAGATCCCCGCAGACTGCTGTGTTAGCACAGAGGGAGGCTCCGTGGGCATGGGACCCTCCCCGCCAGGTGTGGGGTATATTCTCCTCATGTGCCCATTTGCTTACAGCGCAGTATTGGGGTGGGAGTTACCTGATTTTCCAGGTGTTTTGTGTCTCAGTTCCCCTGGCTAGGAAAAGGGATTCCCTTCCCCCTTGCGCTTCCCAGGTGAGGCGATGCCTCGCCCTGCTTCAGCTCTTGCTGGTCGGGCTGCAGCAGCTGACCAGCACCAATTGTCCGGCACTCCCTAGTGAGATGACCCCAGTACCTCAGTTGAAAATGCAGAAATCACCAGTCTTCTGTGTCGCTCGCACTGGGAGTTGGAGACTGGAGCTATTCCTATTCGGCCATCTTGCTCTGCCCCCTGGAGTTAATTTTTAAATATGGTGAGAGAAAGCAGTCTAACTGCATACGTTTTTTATATAGTCTTATTGAAAAGAGTTTTTATTTCATTGAATACTTTTGGAAACTTTGTAAAAAACTAATTTTGTATAAAAGTTAGAGTTTATTTCCGGATTCACAATTCTGTTTTACTTAGGTATATGCTAATCCATATATCACTGTCACACTGTTCAAATGACTGTAGCTTTGTCGTAAGGTTTTGAAATGGGTTGTGTTCTTTTTAAAATTTATTTTTGACTATTCTGATTTTCTTTAAATTACATATGGAGTTTAAAACAGCTTGCCAAATTTCTGAAAATGGGCTTCTGAAATTTTGATAGAAATTGCTTTAAATATGTAGCTCAATTTGGAAATTATTGTTATATTAAAATATCATCTGCCAATCCATGGGTATGTTTTCTTTCATTTTATTTAAATTTCCTTTTGTTCCTTCAACAATGTTTTTCAATTTACAAGTTTTGCACTACTTTGAAATGTTCATTTAAATGTTTTTTAGTCTTTTTGATGTATTTTAAATAAATTTTTTGTTTTTTATTGCTAATGTATGTAAATACAATTGATGTTTGCACATTGACCTATTATCCTGAAAACTTGTTGAAATCTAGGTGATATGGTATTGTTTATATATATATACAGACACACATATATATTTTCTGCATCTTGTTCTTACCATGATCAAGTTATGATATTGGCATCTTTATTATTGCTTAATTATTTATTTCTTAAATTTTGTTCAGTTTTGCCTTATTTATTTTGGGAATTTGTTATTAGGTGCATGTATATTTATAGTTATTATATTTTTCTGACAACTATTTTTACTATAATAAAAAATTTTGTCTTAAAAACTATTTTGTCTGATATTATTATAGCCACTTGAGCATTCGTTTAGTTATTGCTTTCATGACTTATCTTTTTCCATCCTTTATTTGAAACTCTGACAGAATTTTGTGCATCTATTGTAGACACTATGAAAAATAAGGATCATCTTTTATTCATTCTGCCACTATTTGCCTTTTAATTGGAGCATTTATATCAGTTACATTTCATGCAATTTCTGTAAAGGTAGGATTTATTTTGCCATTATGCTATTTGTTTTTGATGTGTCTTATGTTATTTTCCTCTTTTTCTCCACTATGCCTTTGTTTTGTAATAAATGTATATTCCCTTATAATTACTTATTTTAAAATAATTTTTATTTTACTTTATGTAGTTTTAAAATAATTTATTAATGACAATTACCGTAAACCATTTAAAATCATCTCGTACAGCTTAATACTAAATAAACTATATGGAACAAAAAATTTTGCTCCACTATAGGTCAATTTCTTTCTCCCTCTTTATATTATTATTGTGAAAATGTATCATTATATATTAAAAGCCTGTCCAAAAGATTTACCATTATTGCTTTACACAGTTTCTTTCAAATCAGATCAGACAAAAAAAGTTATAAGAAAAGCATTTATACTAATTTTTATATTTACCTCTGTCGTTACCTTTATCAATGTAGTTACCTCTACTAATGCACTTTATTACTAATGTGTTTCAAGGTGCTCTTAATTTAATTGCTAACATGTTTCTAGGTTCCATGAGTCCCTGAAGCTCTGTTTATTTTTCTTTATTCTTTTTTTATTCTGTTTCTCGGTCTGAATAATTTAAATTAATTTATTCTCAAGTTTGTGGATTAGCTTCCTGATTCATACCTGCTATTCAGCTCATCTAGTAGATTTTTTTTTTATTTTGGTTGTTATTTTAATGCTGGATTTCTATTTTGCTCTTTGTAATAATTTATCCCTCTATCTTTGTATTCTCTATTTGCTGAAACACCATTCTCATAATTTCTTTTACTTTTTATCCATGATTTGTCTCAGTTCTTTGAGAAACTTTGTAATACCTTGTGTAAAGTCTTTGTGTAGTGAGTCCAAAATCTAGGCTACCTCCCAGTGAGTTTCTATTGACTGCTTTTTTCTCTTTGTTTTGCCCATAATTTCCTGTTTCATTGCATACTCTTTAGCATTTTAGTTGAAAATCACATATTTTAAATAATACAATATTGAAAATGTGGAAATCAGATTCTTTTATCCCCAGTATTTTCTTATTGTTTGTTTGTTTAGTAACTTCCCTGAATTAGTTCTATACATCTGTATTCCATATCATTTGTATCCACTGAAGTCTGCTTTCAGCCAAAAATTGGACAGAGTTTTCAGCCAACGATTGGACAGAGATTTTCTTAAATGTTTTGAAACAATAAATCTTTAGTCCTTTGCTAATTATGTCTGTGTGTGTGCGTGTGCGTGTGTGAGAGAGAGAGAGAGGAGAGAATATGTGTGTTTTGTGGCATGCACTCAATATGTTAGTAATATACAATTTTGCCTTACAGTTCACTTTCTTCTTGCCTGGAGCCTCAGGTCTAGCTAGAGCTAGAAGAGTGGGTCTCTGTCACATCTCTCTTGAGCATGTGCACATGTGCATGGCCTATCAGATTACAAGGAATATGTAGGATCTTTCCCACTCCCCCATGTACATTTTATTAATTTTCTTTTAATCTTTTGCCAGCCTTTTTGTTAACCAAACTTAAATCACCACCTCAGGTAGCTGCAATATTAAATGATTACCAGTGATTATTTTTGCCAAATTCCATGGATGTATGCCTTTTTGTATGAAACAGGCTTTGAGTCAAATAAAATGACAAGACCCATTAAAAGGGACTCTCTAGAGAGTTTCCAGACAAGTCAAATAGTGAAAATTTTATGGGGATAGGTATTTTTGAGATGTTCTTAACCTGGTCTCCACTTCTCAGTGGCTGCTAGGCTGCTGATTTTTACAGTTACTTTAGGTACATATATTTTTTGGCAGTATTGTCAATAATTTTATGGAGAAGCAGATTTTGGAAAGTCTCTGCCTTTCCTTTTCTTCTATATTAGATTTTCAGAAAATTTTACAGGTAATTTTTCATAAACAAATGCTTCATCAAACAATTTATCATCAATGTCCAAGATACATTCTTCATTTCTGCTTTTTCATCTTCAATTTCTTTGTTTTTGTCCTTAGGTTGGCCCTCTATGTGCATACAATGGCTGCAGAAAACCCAAGCATCACATTCTCACACAATAGAAACCAAGGGCAGAGAGAAAAAGAAATACCTTTGTGTGTCTTTTTTTGAGTGGGGAAGTTTTTTCTGGAATTTCTCTCTCTCCGTGAACACACTAGTAGCTTTTTTCTCGCATCTAGTTGTTCAGATTGCAGTACTTACCCATTCATAAGCCAATCATTGGCTATTAGAATGGGATTATTATGAGTTTCTCAGACTAATCAGATTTACCCTCTGCAGCTTGGGAAAAACCCTAAAGCTTTTCCTTTAACTTTTATTTTAAGTTAACTTTTATTTTAAGCCCACCACTACGCCTGGGTAATTTTTGTATTCTTAGTAGAGACGGGGTTTCATCATGTTAGTCAGGCTGGTCTCGAATTCCTGACTTCAGGAGATCCACCCATCTTGGCCTCCCGAAGTGCCGGGATATAGGCGTGAGCCACCGTGCTCAGCCAAAACAGACTGTTTTTCTCTTGAGTCTTATAAATTATATTAGGCAGCTGAAGCAAAAATTATAAAATTGATGTTATTTTCAATGTATTTGGAGGAAATATTTAACTTGGAGAATGTTTCCTGTGCACTTGAGAAAGATGTGCAGTCTGATGTTTTTGAGTAGGTTTCTGTATATGTCTGCTAAATCTAATTGGTTTATGGTGAGTTTTCTATCTGTTATTGAAATCGGTGTACTGAAGTTCCCTACTATTCATGTATAAGTGTATTATTTCCCTCTAATTCTGTCAATTAAAAAATATTTGCCTCATGTTTTGGAACATTAATTTCGATGTGTATGTGTTTATAATTTTCATATCAACTTAATTAATTAACCTTATTATTGTTATATAAGTTTTTGTCTACACTAACAGTTTTTTACTCAAAGTCTATTTTGTCTGATATTAGTAAAGCCAACCCAGCTTTCTTTTGATTATTGTTAACATGGATATCTTTTTTCATCCTTTCATTTCAGCCTATTTGTATTATTATATCTAAACTGACACTCTTGTACATACAACTATACAGGGTTTGTTAATGTCTTCATGTAATTCTCTTTGGGTTTATCCTAGTTTTTGGTAAATTCATATCTTTGCTCAAATTTGAGAATTTTTTTTTCATTATTCTTTCTTCAAACAATCTTTTTGCCTATTTCTCTCTCTCTTCTTCTGGGAATCCCATTATATGTATGTTTGTCTACTTGATGGTGTCTCTCAAGTCCTGCAAGTTCTGTTAACTTTTCTGTATTCAATTTTTTTCTCTGCTCCTCTGAATTTCTAATTTAAATTTTATTTTCTTCAAGTTCACTGATTGTTTTTCTGCCTATTCAAATCTTCTGTTGAAAGACAGAAACTTCACAGCCAGTCAGACTAGGGTTGGAATCCTAGTTTTGTCACTTACTAGAGAATAGTCATTAGGCAAATTACTTCATCTCTTTGAGTTTTAGTTTCCAAATCTGAAAAAAATACCCACCTATAGCAGAGACTGCTAATTATCCTCTTGCAGTTATATTCTCTGATTACATGGCAATAAAAATTTTAGCTGGTATGTAGTCACGCAGCGAAAGTTTAGATTTTTGATTCTCCTTTGGATGGATGGTATGGCTATATGACTAATGATTGGCAAATATATATGAATAGAAATGACATAAATAGCTTCTTAGTGGCTCCCTCTTTTACTGGGTAGAATACAGATGACATGGTGTGAACTGGAGCAGTTGCCTTGAACCATGATTAAAGTCCTCATTCTACTGAATACTTGGCAAGTAATTTTCCATTTCCTTTTCTTTTTTAATTATATGTTAAGTTCTGAAATACAGGTGAGGAACATGCAGGTTTGTTACATAGGTATACGTGCCATGGTGGTTTGCTGCACCCATCAACCCATCATACATATTAGGTATTTCTCCTAATGCTATCCCTCCCTTTGACCCACCCCCCAGCAGGCCCTGGTGTGTGATGTTCCCCTCCTTGCATCCATATGTTCTCGTTGTTCTGTTCCCACCTATGAGTGAGTGCATGTGGTGTTTGGGTTTCTGTTACTGTGTTAGTTTGCTGAGAATGATGGTTTCCAGCTTCACCCATATCCATGCAAAACACATGAACTCAATGCTTTCTATGGCTGCATAATATTCCATGGTATACGTGCCACATTTCTTTATCCAGTCTATCATTGATGGGCATTTGGGTTAGCTCCAAGTCTTTGCTATTGTGAATAATGCTTCAATAAACATACGTGAGCATGTGTCTTTACAGCAGAATGATTTATAATCCTTTGGGTACATGCCCAGTAATGGGGTTGCTGGGTTAAATGGAATTTCTGGTTCTAGATCCTTGAGGAATCGCCACACCGTGTTCCACAATTGTTGGACTAATTTACACTCACAGCAACAGTGTAAAAGTGTTCCTATTTCTCCACATCCTCTCCAGCATCTGTTTCCTGACTTTTTAGTGGTTGCCATTCTAACTGGCATAACATGGTATCTCATTGAGGTTTTGATTGGCATTTCTCTTACGACCAGGCATGATGAGCTGTTTTTCATGTGTTTGTTGGCAACATAAATGTTTTATTTTGAGAAGTGTCTGTTCATATACTTTACCCACTTTTTGATGGGTTGTTTGTTTTTTTCTTGTAACTTTGTTTAAGTTCCTTGTAAATTCTGAATATTAGCCTTTTGTCAGATGAATCAATTGCAAAAATTTTCTCCCATTCTGTAGATTGCCTGTTCAATCTGATAACAGTTTCTTCCACTCTGCAGAAGATCTTTAGTTTAATTAGATCCCATTTATGAATTTTGGCTTTTGTTGCCATTCCTTTTGGTGTTTTAGTCATGAAGTCTTTGCCCATGCTTATGTCATGAATGGTATTGGCTAGGTTTTCCTCTAGGGTTTTCATGGTTTTAAGTCTCACATTTAAATATTTAATCCATATTTAGTTAAGTTTTGTACAAGATGTAAGGAAGGGGTCCAGTTTCAGTTTTCTGCATATGACTACCCAGTTTTTCCAAAACCATTTATTAAATAGGAAGTCCTTTCACCATTGATTGTTTTTGTCAGTTTTGTCAAAGATTAGATTGTTGTAGATGTTTGGCGTTACTTCTGAGACCTTTGTTCTGTTCCATTGATCCATATATATGTTTGGATACCAGTATCCTGCTGTTTTGGTTACGGTAATTTTGTAGTATAGTTTGAAGTCAGGTAGCGTGTTGCCTCCAGCTTTGTTCTTTTAGATTAGGATTGTCTTGGCTATACAAACTGTTTTTTGGTCCCATATGAAATTTTAAGTAGATTTTCTAGTTCTGTGAAGAAAGTCAATGGTAGCTTGATGGGAATAGCAGTGAATCTATAAATTACTTTCGGCAGTATGACCATTTTATGATATTGATTTTTCCTATCCATGAGCATGGAATGTTTCTCCATTTCTTTGTGTTCTCTCTTATTTCCTTCAGCAATGGTTTGTAGTTCTCCTTGAAGAGGTCCTTCACATACCTTGTACGTTGTATTCCTAGTTATTTTATTCTCTTTGTAGCAATTGTGAATAACAGTTCACTCATGATTTGGCTCTCTGTCTCTTATTCATGTATAGGAATGTTTGTAATTTTTTCATATTGATTTTGTATCCTGAGACTTTGCTGAAGTTGCTCATCAGCTTAAGGAGTTTTTGGGCTGAGATGATGGGGTTTTCGAAATATAGAATCATGTCTTCTGCAAAAAGAGACAATTTGACTTCCTCTTTTCCTATTTGAATACCCTTTATTTCTTTCTCTAGCCAGATTGTCCTGGCCAGATTCCAATACTATTTTGAATAGGAGTGGTGAGAGAGGGCATCCTTGTCTTGTGCCAGTTTTCAAAGTGAATGCTTCCAGTTTTTGCCCATTCAGTATCACATTGGCTATGGGTTTTTCATAACTAACTCTTATTAATTTGAGATACTTTCCATCAATACCTAGTTCATTGAGTGTTTATAGCATGAAGGTGTGTTAAATTTTATCGAAGGCCTTTTCTGCATCTATTAAGATAATCAAGATGTTTTTGTCATTGGTTCTGTTTATGTGATAGATTAAGTTTATTGATTTGCGTATGTTGAACCAGCCTTGCATCACAGGAATGCAGCTACCTAGATCTTGGTGGATAAGCTTTATAATGTGCTGCTGGAATTGATTTTCCAGTATTTTGTTGAGGATTTTCACATCAATGTTCATCAGGAATATTGGTGTGAAATTTTTTGTTGTCGATGTTGTGTGTCTGTTAGGTTTTGATATCAGGATGATGCTGGCCTCGTCAAATGATTTAGGAAAAAGCTCCTCTTTTTCTATTGTTTAAAATAGTTTTAGAAGAAAAGGTATCAGCTCTTCTTTGTACCTCTGGTAGAATTTGGCTGTGAATCTGTCTGATCCTGGGATTTTTTTGGTTGGTAGTCTATTAATTACTGACTCAACATCAGAACTTGTTTTTGGTCTATTCAGGGATTCGACTTCTTCCTGGTTTAGTCTTTGGAGGGTGTATTTTTCCAGAATTTATCTATTTCTTGTACATTTTCTGGTTTATTTGCATAGAGGTGTTTATAGTATTCTCTGATGGTAGTTTGTATTTCTGTGTGATCAGTGGTGATATTTCCTTTATTATTTTTTGTTGTGTCTATTTGATTCTTCTCTCTTTTCTTCTTTATTATTCTGGCTAGCAGTCTATGTATCTTGTTAATCTTTTCAAAAAACCAGCTCCTGGATTCCTTGATTTTTGAAGGAGTGTGTGTGTGTGTGTGTGTGTGTGTGTGTGTGTGTGTATCTCTTTCAGTTATGCTCTGATCTTAGTTATTTCTTGTCTTCTGCTAGCTTTTGAATTTGTTTGCTCTTGCTTTTCTAGTTCTTTTAATTGTGATGTCAGGGTGCCGATTTTAGATCTTTCCTGCTTTCTCATGTGGACAGTTAGTGTTATCAAGTTCCCTTTAAACACTGCTTTAGCTGTGTCCCAGCGATTCTGGCACATTGTGTTTTTGTTCTCATTGGTTTCAAATAACTTATTTATTTCAGCCTTAATTTCATTATTTACCCAGTAGTCATTCAAGAGCAGGTTGTTCAGTTTCCTTGTAGTTGTGCAGTTTTGAGTGAGATTTTTTCCTTTTTTTCCCCCAGCAATCTAATACTTCATTTATTTATTTATGTTATACTTTAAGTTCTGGGATACATGCGCAGAACGTGCAGGTTTGTTACATAGGTATACACGTTCCATGGTGGTTTACTGCACCCATCAACATGTCCAATATACATTAGACATTTCTCCTAACATTTTCCCTCCCCTAGCCCCACACCCCTTGACAGTCCCCGGTGTGAGATGCTCCCCTCCCTGGGTCCATGTGTTCTCATTGCTCAACTCCCACTTCTGAGTGAGAACATGTGGTGTTTGGTTTTCTTTTCTTGTGCTAATTTTCTGAGAATGATGGTTTCCAGCTTCATCCATGTCCCTGCAAGAACATGAACTCATCCTTTTTTATGGCTGCATAGTATTCCATGGTGTATATGTGCCACATTTTCTTTATCCAGTCTATCATTGATGGACATTTAGGTTGGCTCCAAGTCTTTGCCACTGTGAACAGTGCCACAATGCATGTGTCTTTATAGTAGAATGGTTTATAATCCCTTGGGTATATACCCAGTAATGGGATTTCTGGGTCAAATAGTATTTCTGGTTCTAGATCCTTGAGGAATTGCCACACTGTCTTCCACAATGGTTGAACCAATTTGCACTCCCATCAACAGTGTAAAAGCATTCCTATTTCTCCACATGCTCTCTAGCCTCTGTTGTTTTCTGACTTTTTAATGATCACCATTCTAACTGGAATGAGATGGTATCTCAGTGTGGTTTTGATGTGCATTTCTCTAATGATCAGTAATGATGAGCTTTTTATTAAATGGTTGTTCGCTGCATAAATGTCTTCTTTTGAGAAGTGTCTGTTCATATACTGCACCCACTTTTTGATGGGTTTGGTGTTGTTTGTAAATTTGTTTAAGCTCTTTGTAGATTCTGGATATTAGCCCTTTGTCATATGAATAGATTACAAAAATTTTCTCCCATTCTGTAGGTTGCCCATTCAATCTGATGATAGTTTCTTCTGCTTTGCAGAAGCTCTTTAGTTTAAATAGATGCCATTTGTCAATTTTGGCTTTTGTAGCCATGGCTTTTGGTTTTTTTGTCATGAAGTCTTTGCCCCTGCCTATTTCCTGAGTGGTATTGCCTAGGTTTTCTTCTAGAGTTTTGTGGTTTTATGTCTTACATTTAAATCTTTAAATTCGCTTGAGTTAATTTTTGTATAAGGTGTAAGGAAGGGGTCCAGTTTAAGTGAGTTTCCTAATCCTGAGTTCTAATTTGATTGCACCGTGGTCTGAGAGACTGTTTGTTACAATTTCTATTCTTTTGCATTTGATGAGGAGTATTTTACTTCCAACTGTGCCATCAATTTTAGAATAAGTGCTATGTGATGCTGCAAAAAATGTATATTCTGTTGATTTTGGGTGGATACTTCTGTAAATCTCCATTTAAAGTTTGCTTGGTCTAGAGCTGAGATCAAATCCTTAATTTCCTATCTCTTTGATCTATCTAATATTGATAGTGGGGTGTTAAAATCTCCTACTCTTGTTATGTTGTAGTCTAAGTCTCTTGGTAGGTCTCTAAGAACTTGCTTATCAATCTGGGTGCTCCTGTATTGGGCGTATACATATTTAGGTTACTTAGCTCTTCTTGTTGTATTGATCCCTTTACCATTATGTAATGTTCTTCTTTGTCTTTTTTGATTTTTGTTGGGTTAAAGTCTGTTTTATCAGAGACTAGGATTGCAACCTCTGCTGTTTTTTGCTTTTCATTTGCTTGGTTAATCTTCCTCTATCCCTTTATTTTGAGCCTATGTGTGTCTTTGCATGTGAGATGGGTCTCCTGAATACCGCACACCGATGGATCTTGACTGTTTATCCAATTTGTTAGTGTGTGCCTTTTAATTGGGAGCATTTAGCCCATTTGTATTTAAGGTTAATATTGTTATGTGTAAATTTTATGTTGTCATTATGATTCTAGCTGGTTATTTTGCCTATTAGTTGATGTTCTTTCTTCATAGTATCAATGTTTTTTACATTTTGGTATCTTTTTGTAGTGGCTGCTACAGGTTTTTCCTTTCCATATTTAGTGCTTCCTTCAGGAACTCTTGTAAGGCAGGCCTGGTGGTGACAAAATTCCTCAGAATTTTCTAGTCTGTAAAAGGTTTTATTTCTCCTTCACTTATGAAGCTTAGCTTGGCTGGGTACGACAGTTGGTGTTGAAAATTCTTTTCTTTAATGTTGAATATTGACCCTCATCCTCTTCTGGCTCATAGGCTTTCTGCAGAGAGATCCACTGTTATTCTGATGGGCTTCCCTTTTTGGTTAACCAGAGTTTTCTCTCCGGCTGCCCTTAACATTTTTTCCTTCCTTTCAACCTTGGTGAATCTGAAAATTATGTGTCTTGGAGTTGCTCTTCTCGAGGAGTATCTTTGTGGTGTCCTCTGTATTTCCTGAATTTGAATGTTGGCCTTTCTTGCTAGGTTGGGGAAGTTCTCCTGGATAATATCCTGAAGTGTTTTTTTTCCAACTTGGTTCTATCCTCATCACTTTCAGGTACACCAATCAAATGTAAGTTTGGTCTTTTCAGATAGTCACATATTTCTCAGAGGCTTTGTTCTTTTCTTTTCATTCCTTTTTCTCTAATCTTGCCTTCATGCTTTATTTCATTAAGTTGATCTTCAATCTCTGCCCTTTCTTCCTCTTGATTGATTTGGCTATTGACACTTGTGTATGCTTCACAAAGTTCTCGTGCTGTGTTTTTCAGCTCCATCAGGTCATTTACATTCTTCTCTATACAGGTTATTCTAATTAGTATTTCCTATAACCCTTTATCAGGGTCTTTGCTTCCTTGTATTGTGTTAGAACATACTCCTTTAACTCAGAGGATTTTGCTATTGCCCACCTTCCAAAGCCTACTTCTGTCAATTCATCAAACTCATTCTTCATCCAGTTTTTTTTTTTTTTTTTTTTTTTTTTTTTTTTTTTTTTTTTTTTTTT
>NC_045445.1:85547453-85621738 GCF_002776525.5 Piliocolobus tephrosceles
TTTTTTTTTTTTTTTTTTTTTTTTTTTTTTTTTTTTTTTTTTTTTTTTTTTTTTCCCCTTGCTGGTGAGGAGTTGTGTTCCTTTAGAGGAAAAGAGGCATTACGATTTTTGAAATTTTCAGCCTTTTTGTACTTTTTTTTCCTCATCTTCGTGGATTTATCTAACTTTGGTCTTTGATGTTGGTGACCTTCAAATGGGGTTTTCGCCTGGTCATGCTATTTTTTTATGCTGATGCTATTGCTTTCTCTTTGTTAATTTTCCTTTAATAGTCAGGCCCCTCTTATGCAGGTCTGCTGGAGTTTGCTGGAGGTCCATTGTAGACCCTGTTTGCCTGGGTATCACCAGCAGAGGCTGCAGAACAGCAAATATTGCTGCCTGCTCCTTTCTCTGGAAGCTTCATCCCAGAGAGGCACCCACTAGACGCCAGCTGGAGCTCTTGATATACGAGATGTCTGTCAACCCCTGCTGGGAGGTGTCTCCCGGTCAGGAGGCTCAAGGGCCAGCAACCCACTTGAGGAGGCAGTCTGTCCCTTAGCTGAGCTCAAGCACTGTGCTGGAAGATCTGCTGCTCTCTACAGAACCAGCAAACAGGAATGTTTAAGTCTGCTGCAGCTACGCCCACAGCCACCCCTTCCCCCAAGTGCTCTTTCCCAGGAAGTTTGAAGTTTTATCTATAAGCCTCTCACTGGGGCTGTTGCCTTTCTTTCAGAGATGGCCTGCCCAGAGAGGAGGAATCTAGAGACACAGTCTGGCTACAGAGGCTTTGCTGTGCTGTGTTGGGCTCCGCCCAGTTCAAACTTCCTGATTGCTTTGTTTACACTGTGAAGGGAAAACTGCCTACTCAAGCTTCAGTAATGGCGGATGCCCCTCCCCCCACTAACCTGGAGCATCCCAGGTCGACTTCAGACTGCTGTGCTGGCAGCAAGAATTTCAAGCAAGTGGATCTTGGTTTACTGGGATCCTAGGGGGGGTTGGCATCCACTGAGCAAGACCACTCAGCTCCCTGGCTTCAGCCCTCTTTCCAGAGAAGTGAACAGTTTTGTCTCACTGGCATTCCAGGTGCCACTTAGGTATGAGAAAAAACTCCTGCATCTGCCCAGTCACCCAGTTTTGTGCTTGAAATCCAGGGCCCTGGTGGTATAGGCCCCCTAGAGAATCTCTTGGTCTGTGGGTTGTGAAGATTGTGGGAAAAGCATAGTATCTGGGTCATATAGCACTATCCCCCATGGCACAGTCCCTCACAACTTCCCTTGGCTAGGGGAAGGAGTTTCCTGACTCCTTGCACTTCTTGGGTGAGATGACACCTCACCCTGCTTCTGCTCACTCTCCATGGGCTGCACCCACTGTCTAACCAGTCCCAATGAGATGAACTGGGTACCTGAGTTGGAAATGCAGAAATCACTCATCTTCTGCATTGGTCTCATCTGGAGCCGCAAACCAGAGCTGTTCCTATTCAGTCATCTTTCCTGGGAATCAATTTTCCATTTTCTGCATGTGTAAAATGGGGACCATATTGACCTTTTAGAGATGTTGGTAATGTTCAGCGAGAGAAGGATTTCAAACATACATTGAAGATGGTCAAGTAATTATGATTATTTTTAGGAATAAAATACAACCTGAATATATGGAAGGAGACTTCAGATTTAAAAATCATTAAGGTCTAATTTCATCTCAGTCACTTATAAATTGTGTCATACTATGCAGAGTCCATAAAATTTCTCAGCATCATTTTTTCAACTGTAAGATGGGAAAAATCATACTTCCTCTTAAAGATATGGAAATAAATCATTGACATAGTTTCTGTGAAAGCGTTTGGCACATAGTAAGTGCTCAGTATTATTTTTTGTTTTTCCTTCTTTTATAGACATCTACTGTACACAACCCTGTCTGGGTAAAGACACTCATGGACATCGTGAAGACAATTAGATCCTGGTGGAGAAGTGAGAAATTTGGTAACATTGGAAGATGAACAAAAAGCAATTTGAACATTGGCCCATTCTGTTTTATTTTGTATAATTCCCCTTGAGCATTTGTTTTGTTCTCCTTAGCATGAACTGAGCGTTAACCTAGTAGGTCATTACTGTAGTTACTTTGCAGCATAGACACTTTTGGCAGTCTGATAAAGTGTACTGACCTTTCTTAGAATAATACTTTGAATGGATAAAATAAAATATAGAAGATTACAATGAAAACAAATTGTGTTTAAAAGTACTTATCAAATTATACAAAACAGAGTTTGTGATAAAGAAATATATATATTTCTTTATTAGTACACTAAATAGCAATATCTAATTACAGGTTTAATAACCACCATAATTTCAAAGTAGTGATGAGCACACATGATATTCCAAGATATGCAACAACAGTAGTGTGATGTGAGCATTTTGTGATGTCTACTGGCTGTAGAACTCAGACATTATCAAAACTACTCTGGTTTGTTGCGTACATTCATAATTGAAGGGAAAACTAAGTTTCAGTTAAATGTTAGTGAAAGTAAAAATGTACTTGTTTTCATTTATGTTTACAGATACCTGCCTTAACCGTCGCATGAGAGAGCCTTTACGACAAATATTTTGTAATATGGAAAAATACAACTGACAGGTAAAATTAAAAATGAAAAAAATCCTTTGAACATATTCGGTACTACATACACCAAACTGATTGATAGAAAGCAGAACTAAACTTGTAGGAGTTCTTAGAAGCTATTTATCATATCTATTCTATTTCATAGCTTATGGATGCAGAAGTGAAATGAGTTGTTTATGGTTGCACAATTAGATAGTGGTGACAAACCAGAACACAGATCTCTTCAGTCCCAGATCAATGTTTTAATTACATGAAATTAATTTTGAAATATAGATATGTGACAGTTTTGCAATCTCAGAGAGTTAAGTAATCAACAATATGAGGCAGCAATGCACTCTCTATGCATTTTATACTGGACTTAAGTCACTGATTTTATTACCCAGACTACCAGACTAAAAGTTTAATATAATCACTTGTTTAGAGGGTATCTCAATTTTGGCCCAGTGTTTGGCAAAGTATCTAAGGATATTTCTATTGATATGATTGAGAAAGAATGCACTTGACAGTGCAGTGAAGATTTGTGAATGGCTAAATCCTCATAACCAAGTAGAGTCAATTCGGTCAACCTAGTTGAAGTTTTTTAAAGTGTACTGCAGGTGTTGGTCCTTAACTCTGACTCAAAAATTTTTAAATATCTTTTGGTGAGGACTTTAATAGCATATAACAACTGCAGATGATAAAAAGCTGGGTCAGGGAGTGTAGAATAAATGAATTAGGAGATAAAGTCAGGATCCTAGAAGATGTCCACAGGCTACACAATGACAGATTGGGCAGAACCAGATGGAATTGAAGAGAGGTTTGTGTGAAGCTGCCATTTGGTCTTGAAAATTGCATAGACACAGAAAGGGAAATTCTGGGGTGGCATTGGTAAGTGAGGAAAAGTAAGAGAAGAAGGTGTTTCAGCAAAGCTCAGCAGTGGAAAGTGTAGCTATAAAAGCTATTGTGTGTGTGTGTTTAGCTAAGGTAACAACAACTGCTTTGAATAATAATTCTAAAACCTCAGTCACTTAACACAGTGATTTTTTTCACCAACAGAAAGTTTAGTAAGTGGCGACAGAGAAAGATACTGATCTTCACACAGTTACTGAGGGATTCAGACTGACTGGAGGTTCTGCCATGCTCAAAGTGTGACTCTCAAGATCTTTAATGGGAGTTAATATCTAGCTAGGAGTTTAGAAAAAAGTATGGAAGTATTTATATGCCAGGGCTAGAAGTGGTGAGTATCACTTCTACCTATATTCCATTTCCTAGAATTCAGTTAAGTAGCTACACGTGGCAACAAGAGAGGTTAGAAAATGTAGTTAAATGTGTGACAAGCAGTAAAGTAGAACATGTTAAATGAACATCCAGTCTGTCTTTGCCTTAGGCCAAAATGGCTAAAAGTGGGTTATGATGGTTCTGATCTCTTCTACCCTGACTGTGAACTTTAAAGGAGAAACAGACTAATTGTATAGGAGTAAGTAGGCTGGGGACAAAGCTGAATTTCAGATTCCAGAAATGGTGGTTGAAAGGAGCTGGGGCAGCACGTCTAGAGAAGAGAAGGTTCAGAAATGTTGCCTCTGTCTTCAGACCTCTGAAGAGCTGTCATTGGAAAGAAGAAGACGCGGTCTGCTGTGGCCTGAATGTGTTCTTCCGAATTCATGTGCTAAAACATAATGGCCAATGTGATAGTATTAAAAGGTGGAGCTTTTAGGGGATAAAATTAAGTCATGAGGGCAGAACTCTCATGGCTGAGATTAGGGCTCTTAAGGAAGGAAGGCCTTGGGAGAGCAGGTTTGTTCTCCTCTGCTCTTCACTATGTGAGAGCACAGCATTTATCCCCCTTTTGCCTTAAAAAAATTCCTTCCACCATATGGGGATGCAGCAAGAATGCCCTCACTAGGCGCTAAATGCCAGCAACTTGATATTTGACTTCCCAGGTTCCACAGCTGTAAGAAATAAATTTCTTTTGTTTATAAATTACCCAGTCTATGGTATTTCGTGATAGCAGCATGAATGGACTAAGACAGGAACTGTGTGATTGCAGGTTGTAGAGCTCAGACTTGTGGGTGAAAGCCACAGGGAGGCTGGTTTCAGCTCAATAGGCGGAAAAATTGTCATCAGATGAAAGAAGCTGCTTTTGGAAATAGTAAGCTGTTCAACACCAGAGATATGCAAAGGTTGGATGATGCATCTCACAGGGATAATGTTAAAATGATTCCTCTATTGTGTGGAAGATTGCACTACTAGATCTAAGACTCTTTCCACTTCTGAGATGCTGTAATTGTACATTTTTCCCTGCTGTAGTTTTAGGCTTATTTATCTCTTTCTAGTATGTGAAGAAGAATAATAGCTGAAGAAAATGAATAAAAATAAAAGTTTATGAAAAAAAATCAAGACAAAAGGCAATATTAGCTCACTGTCAAACTATGGGTGAATTGCACTTATCAACTATGACTAACAATAGAAAAATTGTGTCTTTTAAAGTAGAGCTTCATTGCAAATTTTAAGATAGAAATATCCAAGTAACTAATCTTTAAACAATTTGCTAATTTCAGGTCTATATTCATACCAAGTGGCTACTGGAGGATGTAACTAATTCTGAGTGCCAGATCTTAGATATCTATTGGATTTAAGCTGTCAGTTTCTAGTATACTTTATCCAGAAAAAATCAGTGATTGCAGAAGCTTACCCTAAGCAATAATATTAGAGAAATTAGTCCCTATCACATTACCAAAAGAAATAGTAAAATGGCTGCAGTAAAATGATTAGCAGAAGCCTCTGAAGTTGCATTTTCTGGCATGTCAGGACTGCATACAAGTTCAGACAGTCATGCAAGGAATCCAACCCCTTAACCATAAACATAAAGACTCAAAGGAAGATGACTTTTAGCAGGAGAATCAGGGGCACCTTTATAGAAAGGGTGACATTTAGCTTCAGTATAAAAGATGAGTATAATTTTCTCAGGTAATAAGAAGGCACATTTATTCAGTTCTTTATTAATTTAATAATACAGCAAACGTTTATCCACCAGACATTGGTAGGCTCCAGGAACACAGCTTGTCTTTGTCCTTGTGAAGCTTACATTGTAGAGAAGTAGATAGGTGAGAAATAAACAAAGAATTTCCAATGGTAATACATGCTTTGAAAAAGAATAAGGTAGAGTAATGCCTCAGGGACTATATCAGCTGGGATTTTGTAGACCACAGAAAAGAACTTAGTTATTGCTCTAAATGGGAAGGTATTGACGGATTTTAAGAAATATTTCATTTAACTGCTATTTTAAAATGTATGTTGGAGAAGGGCAAATTACAAGTGGAGGGACCAGCTGGAATACTGTAGGAGTAGGCCTGGGAGGTGAACTAATTCTGAATACAGGAATTTCTATTACTCCAACTCTTTTTAGAATAGCCACTCAGCTCCCCAAGAGGTAGCTGAATTCAGTTTCTTAACTGTTGGAGAGCTCCAGTTTATGTAATCTATGTGACACTAAGGGCACAACTTAGCAGCTATCGTCCCAGAGGCCAACTCAGGAAATACACTCAAATGCCCGTATTTGGTTTATTTCAAAGAATTCAGGGTGTAACTGGGAGAAAACTTGCCTCAGATTACTTGGTCATTAGCAGGGAAGCATATGTGAATAAGGAGAAATGCAAGTATTAGGGCTCTGAAAGTCTCTGTGGGCTCCCACAGTTCCCTGACCTCCCCTCTGAGGACATTGATCACACCATTTGGTTTTTGAATGGTTTTCAGCCTGCCTTGCCTCACTAAAGGGTAAGCCTCCCTTCAGCAGGACCTAATTTGCAAATATTTGTTGAGGGAATGCATACAACTATAAAAGAATCTTGAAATTTAACCTGCCACTTCTGCTTTGTATTATATCTACACCAGCATGATTTGTAAAGTTGTGTAAGAACTTTGCAAATTTGGCCATTCAGTGTTCTATCATACTACAACTGTTTCCTCAACTTCCCAACTCTTTAGCAAAATGTCAAATATATTATCTTTTTACTAACCAGCATTGCCTTGCTAGAGTAGCCTATTTACAAACCAGTTCATTCCTCTTTTCTTCCTGCTTATCCCCATTAAAACATTCATTAGCCTCTACTGTAATTGTCTAGTTATTTTTTATTTTTCCTGCTTGACTTGTGAGAACTTGTAGACTTTACATTCTGCGTGAGATCTGGGATCATACCATTCATTTGCACATCTCTAAAGGCTTAATGGCCTAGAGAAGATAAGGGATATTTGAACATTCTCGTACCATGCTGAGCTATATCTTCTGATATTCACACCCATTTCCTCCAGTGTCATCACATTTTCTCCTCACAATAACACTTAGTTCTCTGTCTTCACTATGGTTACCTCCTCTATGTTAGGCAGACATCATACTTCCTCTTTTTGTTGCCTAACTTCAAGGAGAAGCCTTAACTTGATGCCTCTATTTTCCACCACTGTGCTTTTCCTGTTACACAGTCTAGCTTTGAACTCCACCAATGCACTGAATCTCCATCCTTGAAGATTGTGTTTAAAGATTTCTTGTTAAGCCCAGTGTCCTGTTTTGATCATCTTTTTCTCCTAGTCTTTTGCGGTACTTGACAGTGTTAATAACCCTTGTTCCTCAAAATCTCCTGTACTGTAAAAATTTAAAATGACTTAGTAAATCTTAGCCACACTGAATGTTTGGTTATAAGGCTTAAATTAAATCATATATGTGCACAGTCACTGGCAGAAAAGGTTCATTGTCTCTAACAGCAGTAGGGCTTAGGGCAAGGATAACAAATAGAGGCCCACAAATTATTTGCTTAAATATTTAGAAGTCAATCAAGTTGACTAACTGGTAAATAAGATGTTAGCTTCCTACCTTGACAAATACATTTTTCTAACAACTTTGAAGACCATACTTAAATGTAGAATTCTTGGACGCATTTGAGTGCCATGCCAAAATGTGTTGGTATGTGGGAAAGCTATCCCTTAGCCTGCAGTTCATCCATGTTCTCTTCTCATGACTGGCTCTGCCCAAGATGAGAGAAATTTTCCATAGACATGTGTAGATCCCTGCAATGTGGCCTGAAAACAGAAGTGTAGACTCTTAATGGGCATGTTCTTTGAGTTTATGAACTCTTCACCCTATGGATAGAAGCACAGTTAGTGGAGGGTTAGGATAGGGCTTCAAAACTTGGATAATATTGTCTGACTCATTGTAGATATTCAGTACATGGTTGTTTACTTTTAATGCAGCACACATATTAGTCATCTTTTCTCCCCATCTGTTCTCCCTCTAAGTTTCTTTATTTTTGACAATAACAGCACCACTCTATCATTTAGACTAGAAATTCTGAAGTTTGTTGGGAATCATTCATTTTCTTCATTGTTTGTATCTTTTCAGTCTTTAAGTCCAGTCCATTGTATCTTCTAACTGTAGATTCTTATGTTTGGCCATCTTACTCTCAGCCTTCGCATCCAGCTGACTTGTTGCCTCAAGTCAGAATTATTTTAATGAGTGTACCTAGCATTTTCTGTTTATTTGGCATTTCTTCCTCTTGGCTGGGAACTACTTGAGATGAAGAGCCATGCCATTCATGTCTATATCCCTAGAAATTGTCTGGACACCTTTAGCCTATTCGGATATATTTTGGAGTATCCAGAGTGCTGGTGGAGTTTCTTGACAAGGGTCTCATTCCAAGAAAAATTAAGAAGCTTTATGAAAAGCAAAAGTGACTGACTACTTCTGGGGCTGATAGTCAGACCTCGTGGATAAGAACTTTCAAATATCAGGTTCACAGGTCACCCCTGTATCTTCCCCTGGCCCCATACCTCCTCCTCAGCTAAGACCTTGGCAGAAAAGTAATTCATATTTTTGAGAAGGTGAAGTACACAAGTTAGGGATTGAAAGACCATATACTGCAATAGAGAGGAGGTACTATTGGCTATTTCATGCTGAACTGTTCCTTTTAAATCAGTTTCAGTTCCCTCAAGAAAGAGGGTACTGACCATAAGCAAATGACGTAAAAGATGCCTCATTTAATTATCTACATGAAACAGAAAAGATGCTGCTGTTGTTTGTTGTCTCAAAAATTTATGTTGAAATTTAATTGCCATTGTAACAATAATAACAGGTAGGACTTTTGAGAGGGGATTAGTCCATGAGGGCTCTGTCTTTATGGGTGGAATTAATGTCATCATGACAGGATTAGTTACTTCTCCCATTTTTTCCCTCTTGCCTTCTCTTGCCTTTCTGCTATGTTAGGACACAGCAACAAGGTACCATCTTGGAACAAGGTGACATCTTGGTACTGATCAAGGAATCAGCAGCTTCAATGTCTGAAGAGAAGATTCAGACATTGAAGCTGATGATTTCTTAATCTTGGACTTCTCAGGTCTCAGAACTGTGAGGAATCAATTGCTTTTTTTAAATAGATTACCCAATCTCAAGTATTCTATTATAGTAACAAAAACAGACAAGACAGATGGCAGGCATAGTTTTATGGTTGGATGTCAAGTGTTCGAATTCAGCGTTGGAGCTGTTAAAGGGGAAAGAAAGGCCTATGAAGTGAATACAAAAATAACATTTTTCCATATTATGTGGCTTCTTTCAGTACTGGACGTGGTGCTAGATTGGCAACAATAGCAGCATGTCATGCTACTGAATACCTAAATATCCTGCAGGCCATGTAAGGACCTGAAGAAAGAAAGTGTCTTGTCAGACTAGGTAAAAAGTATGATAATTTAGCTTCAAGTAGTAGAAAGCAAAATGAAAGAGTTGTAATTAAAGACTTCTATTGGTTTGTACCAATATAAACCCTAGTCCTTTCAGCAGAAATATAATAAGGTTGGCTTCTGGATTGGCTATATCCAATCTTTGGTAGTGCCCTTAAACCAATATATGAACTTAATTTTGATAATAATTATTTATTCAAATTCAACCTATCCCAAGTCCTATTGACCATCCTTTGTTCAAACCTATCCAACTTCTACTTTTCCCATTTTTGCAACTGGCAACACCAATCACCCCACCCCTTCAGTTGAAAACTTTGGAATCTTCTTGGAATCTTTTCTGTTTCTGTATTTCTGCAGGTTCCTTGGTTGTTTCACCTCTGCATGTTGATATTTCCTTCAGTCTGGATTTTTTTGTGGAAGCAAAATGGTTGTAGCACTTCCAGGCCCATAATGTCCACAAAAAGAAAGGGTATAGCCATTGTTTGAATTTTTTTTTCCCACAAAAGTCTCCATCAAAACTTTTCTCACATTGTGTTGACATGAATTGAGTCACATGATCATTCCTGAGCCAACTGTTAATGGTTAGGAGAATGCCACTCATTTGTCTTCTTAAGCCTGGAGCTCTGAACTGACTATTGGTGCAAGGGGGATAACACCCACAGACTAGTCTACCCTGGCCCTAGTACTGAGGTTAAGGCTGAGGGGAGAGCTCAGGTTGGACTAAATTTCCCTGAAACACAGGAATGCTTGGAGGGAGAGGTGGATACTGAAAAAACATCAGAGGCATAGAAAGTGAGAAAAAGATGCCAGGTAGACAACCAATAATGTTTGCTACAGGCCCATTGATCCAGAGAAACAGTTGTCAACAGAATGGGTTTTCTAGAGATCTGGATCTAGATCAGTTGCTTTGTTATGGGTTTCTTTGTGTGTGTGCATGTGATAAGTTTGTTCACAAGTGTAAAAGTCTTTAAAGCTAGCAGAAGGTTGTCTAAGAAGGTGGGACTCCTGGCCTTCCAAGACTCTATACCACTACAGAATAATTTCTTTGCAAATTCATGGACTTTTCCTCCAAAATTATCTCTAGCTAGCTTGAATCATGTATTTTCTCCTTTAGAATAGTATTTTGTTTTCTTCCTAATTCTTGTTCAGAATTGGGCTTTTGCCTCATGACTTGATGCCTAATCTCAGCTCTCCTCTTGTTTCTGTTCTCACTCAGCTGGCTAAGATTTGCCATCTTGACTTGTCTTCTGATATCTGGCTGGGCTCAGTTTACCTGATATTTACCATCTCACTACTATTGTCATGGCCTTGAGCTCCATGGAACCCCATCCTGCTATATATCGTAATAAATGCCACAGGGTTGGGCCAGTTTGAGTAAAGGGAACAATTACTGTGAACTCAATTTCAGCTTCTTAAATAACAAATAGCAGCCACATCTGTCTGAAATGCATATTAAACTTTTAAAATATTTTCAGGTCTTAAGCTTTACAGAATCATTCTACTATATTATCACAGAGTTTAGATTACATAACAATTAAAGTTTGAGATAGATAGGGAGAATATTCATCTACTCAACAACATTAATTGAGCAAGACTCTGTCTAAAAAAAAAAAATTAAGTTCAGTGTTTTCACAGACAGCTCTCTTCCATTAATTTTGTAGGGAATCAGTCTTTCTCAATGTTTTCTCCATTCACATAACCTGTGTAATCGTCCCACTTTCCTTGGGCTAGCAAAGTCAATTACAAGTCTAGGCCCCAAGTGTTTTGTAACTTGTGCTACATCTACTGTAGAAAAACTGTGTAGGCTTCACTACTCTGAATTCAGAGGCTATAGGCACAGGAAGCCCAGTTAGAATGAAGTTTCCAAATTAGCTCCAAGTGACTTGGAGCTGCTCTAGGCATAAACTTTGCTCCCAATTCAGACCACATCTATTGCACCTGCAAGAAGGGAGGCCAATTTATATAGAAATGAGTTTTTCTATTTGAGCCCAAGCAATGCAAAGACTCTAAATAGGGGAAGTCATGGGGTATCTGTTTCTTATCTCAGATGACAAGGTAAAACAAGAATGGAGTCTTGAGGAACTCCTTAGTTACAAGGTAAGGAATATGCTGCCTGTCACTGTGAAGACATGAGCTGAGGACACAATGACCTTAGGAAGACTCTCCTGAGTCTTTTTATCAATACTTATTAAATGAGCTGGTCATCTGTGACTTCTTTAGCTTTGTACTAGTCACTGTGGCATTGTACTAGTCACTGTGGTGGGGAAGTAGAGATGAACAAGATACAATACTTTAGGAAACTCACATCATGAAATGTATAATTAAGAGCCAATTATGATAAGACTAGGGAAACGGTGGTCAGGGAGAGCTTCAGGGCTTCCTGCAGGAGGTTGTGTTTGAGTTATATCTTGAAAGAAGAGTTAGTGTTTAGAGATGTGGGGAAAATAACTGCAAAGAATGGTGGGAGCAAAGGTGCCTAGCTGAGAGTGGACACTGTAGTGACCAAGCCAAGGTGGCATAGGTGTGTGGAGAGTAAGGAAAATAGCCATTTTTGGAAGGCTGACTAAGTTGTAGATGTCCACTCCTTGATCAGAGAACACCCTTGGCCAAAAGGCAAAAGTCTAAGAGGGGCCATGAGAAGAAGAACTGTATTTTCCAGATCAAATAAACATAAACTTGAACATCAGGCTAAGCATCTTAGAAATGCAGAGACTCTTTGCCAAAAGGTAAGAACCAAAGAGAGACATGGGCCCTTGGAAACACTTTCAGGCTCTCCTTGGTTCAGAGGGGGACGAGGTGGTATCACATATGCTTAAGACAATGAGTTTTCTACTGAAATGTCCAAAGTTTATATTCCAGCTCTTCTGTATTCTGTGTGACCTCTCTGTGCCTTGGTTTTCTCATATATAAAAAGGAGGATAAAAATAGTTTCTTTCTTATAGGCTGTTCTGAGGCTTAAATTACAGAATGCACATAACAAAGCACTTAGCTCATGCTTGTCCTATAAGAAGTACTTGGTAAATTGTGGCTCCTATTATTTTTTTTTTAATTGATATTATGCTCAAGTTTATATAGTGGCCTGGTCACAGAGATGACTCTCAAATACATGCTTTTTAAAGTTTAGTACAATACTAAGGTATTTATCCTGAGAATACCCCAGGGCACACATCCACAATTTCTCCCTGGTGACTCATTCCCTGGCTGATTGATGGTGGGGAAGATATATCTCAGTATTCAATTAGATGATTATTGTGATTGTCCGCCTCTGACAGGACCCATGAAATTTCTAATCCACTCAGTTTATAATAACTGCCATTTCCAAAGTTTTTCACTGTTTGCAAAATCTTTTTATCTCTGTCATCTCGTGTATTTGAAAAACTGGGCCATATGATGGTCAGGGACAGGTGCCCTTATTTTACAAATCAAAAACTGAAGCTCAGAGACATAAAGTGATTCACCCAAGGCAACACAGCATGAGGTGACTCTCAAACTTGGATCTTTTGATTCTATTTCAGTGCTCTTTCCCTTACAAGGCCTTGACTAAATCCTCCAGGATTAAATGAAGACTCAAATTGAGCCTTTAACCTGTCAAGTTGCCCAGGCAATGTGTGTGTGTGTGTAGAAGAGCAGAGTTAGGTAGAGAGAGAAATCAGGAACCTAGCCTGGACTTGGGAGTGAGGAAGGTTTGAACCCACCTATCTAGATTGGACCCAAACGAAAAAGAAAATTTACATCCTTTTAATCTATTTTGTGAAGAAGAGAGAAGACTGGGCTAAAAAGAGCACCATGAGATATGCAATAGGCCAAACATTAGAGCAACTACAATAGATTCCCCCATCCTTGAAGGAGGCTATGGGTGAGTGTTTGGGATCTTTGATGTGGCACAGTGAAAGCTCTATCTCCCCTCTCTCTTCTGCTTCCCCAGCTGTACCATCAGCACCCATGTATTCTATCTGGCTTTATATTACTATCAACAAGTTTATTGCATTGGTACTCCAAATTCAAGAGTCCAGGCTTGTAAAAGTATTGAGGTTGGGCCAGTGCCTCCACACACTTTTGGTACTTAGGCATATTAAAGACAAGGGAATTCCCAGCACATCTATTAGACAGAGACACTTAAGCCTGAACAAGTCATGTCTCCATTCCCCTGCCCTTTGCTTGTCAATTAAGGCCTGTCTGTAGTGTGTCAGGCCAAAAAAGAATCAGCACACTGGAGGATGCTTTTTCTGGTACAATCTGAGTCTTACTACATACTAGGCTTCTGCTTCCTAGTGAGGTAGAAGGCAGTGCTCAACTTTAGAGGCAGAGCTTAGACACTGGGCCAGATTGGGGACTAGATAAAATGGCAGGGGAGGAAGCAGTTGTCAATGAAACATGCCCACCAGCATGCCATGTCAATTTACCTTTGCCATGGCAAAACCCAGGAGCTACTGCCCCTTTCCATGACAATGACCCAATGACCCAAAAGTTACTTCCTCTTCTGTGAAAATTTCTGCACAAAACATCCCTTGATCTGCATGCAATTAAAGTAGGTATAAATATGACTGCAAAACTGCCTTGAGCCCCACTGAGCCCCACTCTTTGCCTAAAGGGTAGCCTTTCTCTGGTACAGTCATCGAGCTTTAACACTGCTGGAACTGTAACACTGCCTCTTCAATAAAGCTGTTTTCTTCTACTTCTAGCTTGCCCTTGAATTCTTTCCTGGGCAAAGGCAAGAACTCTCATGGGCTAAGCTCCACTTTAGGGCTTGCCTGCCATACATCGCCAGGAGAAGGCCTCTGGGTGGACCAGAGAGTCCTGACTTGGCAGTCCACTTTGCTTCTGACCATGAACTTCTGAAGTTCCAAGAGCAGGAAGGAAAGAGCTGAGTGCTAGCTTTTGCCTGAAGCCTGGCACAGAATTCAGGCAACTCCCAGTGTCTTGGCATAGGCATGTGGGACAAAATCAGCCGTGCAGGACATATTTGGTGGTTTCACACAAATTACTGTTGTATAATAAATATACAAGAACAGAGCTCAATTGGTCTTTTAACCATAGCATTAAAGTTTTTTTCATACCTTGGTCATCCTTCTGCTCGGGCTGGGATCTCATTTATGAACCCACTAAAGGTTTGCAGGAATCAAGGAAAGCCAATCTTTCTGATATCATCTTTCCAGTGGTAAGTAAAAGGCAGGAGTGATCATTCCACTGAAGCCAATTAAGAATGTTTTATTTGTTTTAAATCCTCCAAATTTCCTTGTTCTCTTGACAAATGGGCATGGCCCTTTTGGATAGGTCGACTTGGCCAAAATTCCTCAGAAGGTTATCTGTATTACTAATTTTTGTTAAATGATGTGAGATAAGTTCTGATGAATCGTGATTCTTACTTTAGTCCCCATTATCAACCAGCCCTAGATTGATAATACCTGGATAAGTCTTGAATCCCTGACCTTATTATTTGTACCAGAACAGAAAGCACATCGCTCATGTTGAAAGAGTAAGTAGGAAAAAACTTAAATGTCAAGGTCTCTAAAAGCCTTCAGTCCCATCCTAATACAAATTCATCATGACTTGCTCTCAGTAGCGATCATGAAATGATTCTTTTTTGCGGACGGCGGCGGGCGGGGTGCGTGGGGGGCGACGAGGTGGTCCTCATGTGAGAAAAGACAGTGGTTCCAGAATCCCAAACACTCTTTTATTGAAGAATTGGCTCTTTCATTTTCATTACTCAGCCTGAGCTCTTCTCAATTGAAACCTACGAGATGCTTGGGCTTTTATACTGTAGAAAAAGATAGTTCTTTTCTTAATCAGGCAAATGGAGTGGGGATAGGTAGTAGGGAAATCCTGTCAAGAGAGAAGAATGGATAACTTAAGAGCTGGGGACATATCCTTTGAGATTTTCAAACTAAACTATTTAAGATCAAGAAGGCAGAAAATGTCACAGTCCTGGGTTGTACTTCAGATCCTTCACGTGGAACTAGTGCAATTCACAGAGGTGTATTGCTATGGGAACTTGAAACTTCATGGGATATATTTTTTGTAGTGTACAGCTGATGTGTTTCAGCTAGTTACTTTGGGCTCTAGGCTCCTTCAGCCAATTGGTGGGTTTCAAGAAGTAATTAAAAATCTCTCCTCACCACTTCTCTGTCCCCCTCGTGAAGATCAGAGTCCTAGCCAGCACCAGCATTTTGGCCAGGCATGAATTCTGTAATCCAGCACAGGAGAATAGGAAGCTCATGTGATTGCTCTGAATCATTGTGTGCATCATTCATTCCTATATTTCCAGTGTCTAGAATACTACCTTGCATATAATAGGTGCTCGTGAAATGTTTATTGAGTAAATTAAATGCTTAAATAAATATTTCTAAGTACTGTTCCTGCCAAGAACAACAAAACTAATCTTTTCTCAGAGTACCTTCCCATTTCCCACCTCAACTTTTCATGTGCTAAATTATTCCCAGTTGTATCAATGAAGAATGGACTTATGTATAAAAGTGGAAGAAGATGTGTATGGGCCATAATGAGCTCCAACTCAGAATAATTCAAAGAGGTAATTAGAACATTTGTACAGTATAAACTTCCCACTAGTGAGAAAAAGTCTTACTTTGCTCTTTCTTAAGTATTTAACAGAAGGAAAATACCCTCAAAACCAAAGTCTTGAGGTTCTACCTAAATATCTTACATTCCCCACATTTCCCAAAAACTTAACAACTCATCCTTGGAGTCTGTTTCACTCTCTAGCCAAGTCACACAGGCATACAAAGCATTCCATAAATAATTGATTGCATAGAATGATCAAGTGTCAAAGCTGAAAGGTAATTTAGAAAAGTCAGAGCCCAACTCCTTCCTTTTATAAGTAGGGTACACTGGAACCCAGAGAGTGGAAGACATTGGAAGCTTGGTCTGTTGACCACCAGGCTAGTGTTTTTCTCATCACACCACATGATTTCCAAGTGTTGGTCAATTTTACAAAAGGATTACAACCCCCCTCCCTTCCTTGTAGGGTTATAGAATACAGGTTTCTAGGTTGGAAACACTACATGGACAGGAATAAGAGGGCCTGTGTTGCATTCAAGAACCACATTGAATGCAAATTGTAGGTTCACTTTGGCCCAGAATGTGCTATTGATGTGCTCCTATAGAAGGGCCAGAATCCATGGGCTCTGTCTCCTCCCCCCAGTAAGCTAAGCCAGGTGTGCCAGGGCTTGTTGACACAGCACCCTTGCCCATGCATTGTTTTTCTGGAACACAGACCTCATGCCAAATATATATTAATGCAGCTATGCATAGTATCTAGGGTTCTCAGTTCTAGAACTGGGAGGAAATGAGGCCGGGCAGAAAAGAAACCAGACTGTGAGGGAAGAAGATCTGTAATGAAAGATGAGAAAACAAGCCTCAAAGCAGTTAAGAAGAGCACTGGGCTTCCAGGACTCACATTATTAATGGCTGACCCTAGTCAGGATACTTAACTTCTCTGATCTTGGTTTTCTCATCTGTATAGTGGAGGAAAATCAGATCTGGTTCAACTATTTGGATGGAACTATGAAAGTTATTTGGAAGTGATGATGTTATGCAACAGTTCCTTGTGACTGGATCTGAACGTTTTTAATCCTTTGAGTCAAGTAACTCCAGTAGAAGGTATCACTGCCTTTATACAGATAAATGTTTGAAAGAAAATCATAGAATGATTAATGAGTGATCGTGGGCTTACTTTGAAATTAAATATGGTGCAAAACATATGTTTCTAAACACACTGGTGTTCAGACACGCTAAGAAGAATCACTAGGAAAATGTTTTAAAAATCCAGATGCTTAGGCTCTACCTTGGATCTGAGGTTCAGAATTGAAAAGGGAAGAAGTATGAGTTAGGCAGGACATCTGTATTTCCAACTATTAATCCCTAGAAGATAGTAATATTTAATCAATTTGGAAATCAGTGATCCAGTAGACTGATTAAAGTAGTAAGATACAGGAGAAAGAGGCCAGGTTCTGGCTCCAGGCAGACAAAGTTCAAGTCTTGACCTGGAGTGAATCACATCCCTTCACAGAGCCTTCAATTTTGCATCAACAAAATAGAATTATGTACCTAGAGGTTACTGTGGGGATTAAAGGTGATAATGTAGGTAATGTATCAGGCACTCAACAGTGTTCTCTCGTTTATTGGCCTGTCCTTTCCTTATTTTGGCCTGGTTTGTTGTGAACTCCTACATGACATGGACCCCATCTGTTCAACTCATTCTGTATGATGCTCAAAGACGTAGGGTGAGAGTAGGCAGAGTTATGCAGAAGTAGCAGCTTCATAGCTGCTTTGTGATTGTTTCAGTCAGGGGCAGAGAACTTCAAGTAAAAGGGAGTTTATTACAAGCATATAGGAGACATGACATAGAAGAAGTTAACCTAAGAAGCTACAGAGACTTCAGTAACTAGGAGTCATAAATGGCTTTCATTAATGTGATCCAGTTGTCCTCTGTTTCTTTCAATTACCTTATAAACAGGATCTCCAATAACTTCAGTGTGAACACAATACAAGAACATTTTCTGCTCCAACTCAATCTGATGGCTTTCAGTTGAAGCACCTACTACTACTTGGTATTTTAAAAAATATGCCCTAGTTCCAATATGAGAGTCAGAGAGAATCTGATTGGCGCAGCTTATCTTTTTGTGACAAGACAACTTATAGGTTCCAGGTCTGCTTAAATATTGGTTGCCCTTGGGTCGGATTCAGTTGGAGTGAGGACATTTGGTGAAAAACCTGGCAGCCCAGGTTTTAAGAACAGTTTATCTTGGAGAGAGATACGGCTTAGGTAGGTACCATAAGACAGGATTGGCATAACACTGTCCTCTGGGGTTGAATAGTTGAGGAGACATGAACAGGGACTTGACAGTGCATGTATACTGATTAGGTAATGCCATGACATCTCTGTTTTGGGTGGTAGTGTAGTAACCATTCTCTGGGATGTAACAAAGCTATCTATTTCCTGGACATGGTATAGCTACCCATTCTCTGGGCTTTGTGTCTAAACCAGCTGCAGTAAAGACAAGGAGAATATCTAAATAATGGAATCTAACTTCCAGACTGCACAGAATGATAACCCATCAATGTTTAATGAGGGCCTTGGTAGAAGGACAAATCCTTCCCTTTTCTGGTAAAGAAATTCAGTATTAAAAGAGAAGCATCTCAGAGCTAAGAGCTAGAAGTCAAACGTGGTCTGTCTCTCTCTCGGTTCCATACTCTCTCCATTTTACCCAAGTTTGGTCTTCCTCATTATAAATCTGAGAAGCTAGAATGACTTATGCTAGTTCCCATTTTACAGGTAGAGAAACTGGAGCATAAGGAAACACCATGGCTGGATGTGTACTGACAAATTAAGGTAGATAATTGACAGCTTTTTTGGGAAAATTCAGATGAAGTTCCCACTTTCATTGCATTTACCTTAAGATACACTGGATTTCCTTGGAGGGCTTGTTAAATACAGATGGCTAGGCCCTACTTTCAGAGATTCAGATTCTGTAGGTCTGGGATGGAGACAGGGGATTTACATTTTTAATAAAATCCCAAGTAACGCTTATGCTGTTGATCCAGGAGCCACACTTCGAAAACTGCTGTTGTAAGCAATGTATTGGTTTAAATGACTGGTTTATGACATCAAGCTTTCATGCACTAGCCACTAGGATGAAGTAGTTAAAAAATATTTATATGTGAGATCCCAGGCCGTCTCTGTTAAAGACATCTGATGCTACCCATGACCTTCTTTTCCATAGACTCTAGCAAACACAATGATGAGTACCTAGGCCTTGATGTCAGACAGATGGGGAACAATTTCCTAGCCATGTGACCTCAAAAAAATTATATGACTTCTCTGAGTCTCAGGTTCTTCATTTTTAAAATGGGGGTAATGATGTTGCTACATAGGGCTGTTGTGAAGATCACAGAAACCAATGCATATAAAACCCTTGAAAACAAGAAGGTTTTGCATCAGTTGAAAGACATTTTTAAAAAGAGTAACAGATTTCTTTTTCTGGACCACCTCTAATCTTGGCATTTTAAGACTCCTTGGGTGCCTGTACTTTTGTTGTAGAAGGTGGGAGACAGGAATGTCTGTAAGTGGCTGTGGAAGAGCCATCCTAGATGCTGTAGGTGTTTATTCATCCCTATTAACACAGGGTAAATTCAGGTTTCCTATGTTCTTAGCCCTGGATCCTTTTAATATGATGCCTCCAAAAGCCAAGCTGCTGTTGTTCCAAAAGCCTGAGCAACGCAGATGGTCCTGTAAATCTTACCAACCATTTTTCATTTTTAGAGGACTGAGCGTTTCAAAAAAAAAAAAAAAAAAAAGGGAATTCCTTAAGAGGTAGACAGAAGATATAGTCTTGTACAACTGTCCGATTGTTTTCTGTTAGAGAGTACAGTGAAAAGGCAACTAGAGTTGGGAAATATGGGTCCGAGAAAATGTTCTGCAACTGACTCACTGTATGGCCTTGTATAAATCTCTCCTGCTTTTCAGGCCTCAATATGTTGTCTGTAAGATGAGGTACAGTACTCAGATTCAGTGGTCTTGAAGGGCCCTGCAAGATCTAAATTCTAGATTCAGCAAGACAGAAGACTTGCTCCTAGCCATAGCTATATGTATGAGCTCATTATGTGACAGAAAATCCCTTCTCATCTCTGAGCATTAGTCTTCTCAGTTACAGACTTGGGAATAATTATAAACCATGCCTTAAATCCCATCAAATATTTATGCTAAGAACCTAATATGTACTATTCATAATATCTAGTATTATCTAATAATAAGTTGATATTCAGAATATATAAAGAACTCCTACAACTCAACAATAGACAAACAAATTTACTAAAAATTTGTCCAGGAACTTGAATAGACATTTCTCCAAAGAAGATACACAAATGATGGACAAGCACATGGAAAAATGTTTGACACCATTGATGCAAATCAAAACCGCAAGGAGATACCACCTCATATCCATTAAGATAGCTACTATGAAAACAAAACAGAAAATAACAAGTGTTGGCAAGGGTGTAGAAAAATTGGAATACTTGTGCATTGCTGGTAGTATTACAAAATGGCACCACTACTATGAAAAGAGTATGACAGTTCATTTAAAAGTTAACAATATAATTACTATATATAATCCAAAAATTCTACCTCTGGATATATACCAAAAGTGATTAAAAGAAGGCTCTTAAAGAGATATTTCCATACCCATGTTCATAGTGGCATTCAAAATAGCCAAAAGTGAAATCAACCCATGCCCACTGACAGATGAGTGGATGAAGAAAATGTGGTACAGACATATGAAGGAATATTATAAAGTTTTTTAAAAAGAAGAAAAGTCTGACACATGCGGCAGCATGAAAGAATCTTGAGGACTTTACACTAAATGAAATAAGCCAGTCGCAAAAGGTCATATACAATATGATTCCCTTTATATGAGGTGCCTAGAGTAGTCAGATTCACAGATGATGGGGGTAGCGGGGATTGGACTGTTACTGTTTAATGGATAGAGTTTCAGTTTTGCAAGATGAAGGGGCACTGGAGATGGATGGTGGTGATGGTTGCTCAACAATGTGAATGTACTTAACACCACTGAATTATACACTTAAAATAGTGAAGATAATAACTTTTGTATTACATGTATTTTGCCATAATTAAAAATAATAGATTTCTTTGAAAACTGACAAGTGCTCTATAAATTTGGGAGTGTAGTTTGCTCATCAAGTTTATCAATTTTTTTATGTTTTGGGAATATAACTTCACTTTCATTCATTTTATAATTCTTTTAAATTGAAATATAACTGACATACCGAAAACTGTACATATTTAATGAATACATGTCGACGAGTTTGAAAATACATATATACCCATAAAACCATCATAAAAAATGCCATAAACATATCTATGATCTGTAAAATTTCTGTCCTCCCTCTTTTTTTTGTGACAAGGACATTTGACAAACAATCTAACCTCTTTACAAATGTTTCAGTATACAATACATTATTGTTAATCACATGCATTGTGCTGTACAGTTGATCTCTAGGAGGTTTTCATCTTGCAAAACTGAAACTAGGTACTCTTTGACCAACATCTCATTTCCCCCAACTCCCAAATCCTGGCAACCACCATTCCACTCTCTGTTTCTATTAGTTTGACCATCTCAGGTTCCTGATACAAAAGGGATTATGTAGTATTTGTTGTGTGTCTGGCTTATTTCACTTAACATAATGCTCTCCAAGTTGATCCATGTTGTCACAAATGGTAAAATTTCCTTTTTTATTTATTTTTAAATTTTATCTCAATAGTTTTGGGGGTACAGGTGGTTTTGGTTACATGGATGCATTCTTTAGAGGTGATTTCAAAGACTTTTTTTGCACCTGTCGCCCAAGCACTGTATACTGTACCTAATATGTAATCTTTTTTATTCTTCACCCCCCCCAACCTTCCCTCCTAAGTCTCCAAAGTCCATTATATCTTCCTTATGTTTTGCGTCCTCGTGGCTTAGCTTCTGCTTATAAGTGAGAGTATATGATGTTTAGTTTTCCATTCCTGATTTACTTAGAATAATGGCCTTTGGCTCCATCCAAGTTGCTGCAAAAGACATTATTTTATTCCTTTTTATGGCTAAGTAGTTTTCCATGGTGCATATATACCACATCTTCTTTATTGACCCGTTGGTTGATGGACGCTTAGGTTGGGTTCATATATTTGCAATTGAGAATTGTGCTGCTATAAACATACTTGTGCATGTGACCTTTTCATGTAATGACTTATTTTCCTTTGGATAGATACCCAGTAGGGGGATTGCTGGATTGAATGGTAGTTTTTTAGTTCTTTAAGGAATCTGCATACCATTTTCCATAGTGGTTGTACTAATTGACATTCCCACCAGCAGTGTAAAAGTGTTCCTTCTTCACCACATTCATGCCAACATTTATTATTTTTTAAATTTTTAATTATGGCAATTGTTGCAGAAATAAGTTGATATCTCATTGTCATATTAATTTGCATTTCCCTGATGATTAGTGATGTTGAGCATTTTTTCCATATATTTGCTGGGTGTTTGTATATCTTCTTTGATAATTGTCTGTTAATGTCATTTGATCATGTCTAGATGGGATTTTTTTTTTTTTTCTTGCTGATTTGTTTGAATTTCTTGTAGTTTCTGGATATTAATCATTTGCCAAATGCATAGGTTGCAAATATTTTCTCCTATTCTGTGGATTGTCTGTTTACTCTGTTGATTATTTCTTTTGCTGTGTAGAAGCTTTTTAGTTTAGTTAGGTCCCATTTATTTATTTTCATTTGTGTTGCATTTGCTTTTGGGTGCTAAGTCATGAAGTCTTTGCCTAAGCCAATGTCTAGAAGAGTTTTCCAATGTTATCTGCTATAATTTTTATGGTTTCAGGTCTTAGACTTAACTCTTTGATCTTGAATTGATTTTTGTATAAGGTGAGAGATGGGGATCCAATTTCATTCTTCCTCATGTGGCTTGCCAATTTTTCCAGCATCATTTATTGAATATGGTATCCCTTCCTCACTATATGTTTTTGTATGCTTTGTCAAAGATCAACTGTATGTAAGTATTTGGCTTTATTTCTGGGTTCTCTGTTCTGTTCCACTGGTCTACATGCTACCACAACCAGGAAATGACATAAAAAATAAAAGTACGAACCAGTGTCCCTGATAAACACAGATACAAAAATTCTCAAGAAACTACTAGTTGGCTGAATCCAACAACATACCAAAAAGATAATTCATCATGATCAAGTGGATTCATACTAGAGATCAAAGAATGGTTAACATACACAAATCAACAAATGTGATACATTACATAAACAGAATTAAAAACAAAAACCATGTGATCCTCTCAACAAATCCAGAAAAAGCATTTGATAAAATACAGCTTCCCTTTATGATTAAGACCCTCAACAAAAACCATGGAAGAAACTTACCTCAAAGCCATCTATGGCAATCTCATAGCCAACATCATACTGAATGAGGAAAAATTGAAAGCATTCCCCATGAGAACTAGAAAAAGACCAGGATGCACACTTTTACTGCCTCTATTCAACATAGTACTGGAAGTCCTGGCCAGAATAACCAAAAAAGAAGAAGAATAAAGGGCATCCAAATTGGGAAAGAGGAAGTCAAGCTGTTACTGTTTACCGATGATATGATTATATATATCATCAGTGAACAGCTTTTTGTTTCATTTATTTTTTGTAATATCTTTGGTTTCAATTTTATTTAGTTCTACTCTGTTCTTTTTTTTTTTTTCTACTGGGTTTGGGTTTGGTTTGTTTCTGTTCCAATAGTTCTTTGAGATGTGACATTAGATTATTTATTTGTGCTCTATCAGACTTTTTGATGTAGGCATTTAATGCAATAAATTTTTCTCACTTTTGCTATATCTCAGAGGTTTTGATAAACTGTGTCACTATTATCAATCCATTCTCATTTTTTAATTTCCATCTTGAGTTCATTGTTGACCCAAAGATCATTCAAAAGTAGACTATTTAATTTCCATTTATTGGTATAGTTTTGAGGGTTCCTTTAGAAGTTAATTTCATTTTATTCCACTGTCTTCTGAGAGGCTACTTGATATGGTATTTATTTTCTTAAATTTATTGAGACTTGTTTTGTGGTCTTGATATCGTATGGTCTATCTTGGAGAATATTCCATATGCTGATGAAAAGAATGTACATTCTGCCATTGTTGGGTAGAATGTTCTGTAAATATCTGTGAAGTCCATTTATTCTATTGCGTAGTTTAAGTCCATCGCTTATTTGTTGACTTTCTGTCTTGATGGACTGTCTAGTGCTGTTGGTGGAGTACTGAAGTCCCCCACTATTATTGTGCTGCTGTCTATCTCATTTCTTAGGTCTAGTAGTAATTGTTTTATGAATTTGGGATTTCCAGTGTTAGTGCATATATAATTAGAATGGTAATATTTTTGTTTCAGACTAATTCTTTTATGATTATATAATGTCCCTCTTTGTCTTTTTTCATTGTTGCTGCTTTAAAGTCTGTTTTGTCTGATATAAGAATAGCTGCTCCTGCTTGCGTCTAGTTTCCATATGTGTGGAATGTCATTTTCCACCCCATTTACTCTAAGTTTAAGAGCCATTATGTATTAAATGAGTCTTTTGAAGACGGCAGATGCTTGGCTCATGAATTTTTACACATTCTGTCATTCTGTATTTTTTTAAGAGAAGCATTTAACTTACTGAAATTCAATGCTAGCTTTGAAATTTGAGGTAGTGTTCTATTCATCATGTTAGTTGTTGCCTAAATACCTTGGTATTTTTCATTGTGTTATGTTTTATAAGCCCTGTGAGCTTTATAAGTAGGTTCCACTTGGTGTAGTTTGAGGTTTTGTTTTAAGATTTAGTCCTCCTTTTAGCATTTCCTGTAGTGCTGGCTTGGTAGTGATGCATTCTCTCAGCATTAGTTTTTCTGAAGAAGACTTTATCTTCTCCTTCGTTTATAAAGCTTAGTTTTGCTGGATAGAAAATTCTTGGCTGACAATTACTTTGTTTAAGGAGACTAAAGATAGGACCTCAATCCCTTTTGCCTTTAAGGTTTCTCCTGTGAAATCTACTGTTAATCTGATAGGGATTTTTAAGAGGTTACCTGATGCTTTGGTCTCACAGCTGTTAAGTTCTTTTCTTCATCTTGACTTTAGATAAACTGATGACTATGTGATTTGGTGACAATCTTTTTGGGTTGAATTTCTAAGGAGTTCTTTGAGTTTCTTTTGTTTGGTTGTCTAGATTTTTAGAGAGGCCAGGGAAGATTTCCTCAATTATTCTCTCAAATAAGTTTTCCAGACTTTTAGATTCCTCTTCTTTCTCAGAAATACCAATTATTCTTAGGTTTGTGCTGTTTAATTTAACATAATTCCATATTTCTTGTAGGTTTTGTTAATTTTTAAACTCTTTTTTTCTTTTTGTCTAATGTGGTTAATTTGAAAGTCTTGTGTTTAACCTCTGAAGTTCTTTCTTCTCCTTATTTTACTCTGCTGTTGAAACTTTCTACTACATTTTGTATTTCCCCAAGCCTGTCTTTCATTTCCAGAAGTTGTGATAGTTTTTTCTTTATTATACTTATTTCCCTGGAGCATTTGTCATCCATATCCTATATTACTTTTTAAATTTCTTAAAGTTCATTTTTGCTTTTCTCTGGTACCTCTGTAAGGAGCTTAATAATCAACCATCTGAATTATTTGTCTGGAATTTTAGAGATTTCTTCTTTGTTTAAGTCCATTGCTTGGGAGCAACTGTGATCTTTTGGGGGATATAGAACTCTGTTTTGTCATACGACCAGAATTACTTTTCTGGAGTCTTCTTGGAAAGACATGTAAGTAGCCATTGGTAAAGACACAGAGAAAACCTAGAAAGTTTTATTAAAAATTGGGGGAAAAATTCAGAGAGAGAGAGGTATCTCCCATGGTTTGAGGCAAGTAGACTGTATATATATATATATATATATATATATATATATATATATATATATATTATTGTAAATGTAATTGCTTTCTTAATTTAATTTTGGATTTGTTTTTATAGATAGATAGATAGATAGATAGATAGATAGATAGATAGATAGATAGATTTGATTATTTTATACAGATGTTGTATCCCCAAATCTTGTTGAACTTGTTTAATATTTCTAACAGTTTTTTGTTGATTATTTACCAATTTCAACGTACAATATTATGTCATCTGTGAAGAGATAGTTTCATATATTCCTTTCCAATCTTGGTGTCTTTAAAAATTTTTTTCTTGCTTACATGCTACAGCTTCCACTGTAATGTTAAATGAAAATATTCTAGAGTGGACATCTTTGTCTTCTTCCTGATAATAGGGGTTAGTTTTTAATCTTTCATCATTAAGTGTGACACTAGCTATGTAGTTTTCATTGATGCTGTGTATCTAGCTGAAGAAGTTTTCTCCTATTTCTAGTTTGCTGAATGTTATAAACAGCATGGTGTGGAATATGACCATAAACACATTTTTGTAATTTCTCAAGGTGGAATTATAGGGTATAAGAAGATAGCCATTTTGAAGGTATTTGGTACATATTGCTGAAATCTGACCAGGGTGGGGAATCCATTTTTCCTTCTTCCAGTAGTGGAAGTGACACTGGGTCTTGGTAGTAAGGCCTACAAATGAGTAGACCCATGTGAAACACTGAATCCTTGCATGGGGTCTACCTTGCAAATGCCTTTGTAGTAGTTATCTAAACTAGGGAGCTTTAGAATAGACATTCCTAGCAATTACCGCTCTGAAGAACAATAGGTCAGAATACTTACTTAGTACAAGGGAAGCTTTTAAGAAAGTCTTCTTGCCTTATGAGCAGTTGGGAGAACAAGTAGACCTTCATGCACTATATATAGGCCTTTCAACCACAGATAATTTGGCTTGATGTTGAGAATAATTAGTTCAATATGGAGCCACATAAAAATACATAACTAAAACTAATTTATCTTGGAATGAGGAAATGCCATTTCCCATTTTTCTTGCTTTTCAACCTTGTGCAAATTACTTTACTTTCATGAGTAAATTTTTAAACCTATCAAATGGTAGTGTTGGCGGTGAGTAATGACCAATACCACTCATGTTGTGAGGCTCAGGTGATTAAATAAATGTGAAAGTATTTTAATAATTATGAGTAAAGGCAAACATTGTGGGGATACTACAAAAATATTTATGCATGAAATAGTTTGTTGTCAGGCTCTGACGTCCCTTTCCCTCTCCTTCACTTCTATTGTCAACCTTTTATGAAATTCTGTTGGTTCTAACTCCAAAATATATTCTGCATTTATCTATTTGTTTCTACCTTTACTTCAACCCTGGTACTCTAATCCAAGCCACCATCACCTGCATTGATCTCTCTTCTTCCAATTCTCCCTCTTCCTCTCCTCACTGCAAAGTCAAAGGAAGCATTAAAATCAAGTCATATCCTGTCACTTCCCTGCTTAAAACCTTCCTCTGGTACCACATCACAATTAGAATGCACATCAAATTTTTTTTCTTGCCAATAGCCCCATGGCTTCTATCCTCATCTCACACTTATTGCCTCTCCACTTTTTGCATGTACTACACCCTTAACACGCTGGCTCTTATTGTTTTCTCTAATGCACCCTGCTCCTCATCACAGTAATTTAGAATGTGTGTTCTCTTTGTATGGAATGTACTTTTTCCCTTGTTTACACAGTTAACTCTTTAGAACTTCAGCTCAGTCATAATTTCTCCTAAGAAACCTTTTCTAAACCAATTAGATAAAATCTCCTTCTTATAGGCTCCCCTAATTTATAGCTAAATTGGCTACAAAACGTAAACTTACAGTGACAGGACAGTAAGTATATACTTACAGTGATAGGAGAGCCAAGAGCTGCATCTGGCTCTAAGCTTTATGAATTGAAATTTTATATTTATATGAAAATACAATATTCAAAATTAAAAAAAAAAAAAACTTCATGGATGGGCTCAACAGGAGAACGGACAAATCAGAGGAATGAATGAGAGAACTTGAAGATAGACTAGATTATATTACCTAATCTAAACAACAGATAAAAAATAGACTTAAAAAGATGAATAGAACCTTAGAGACCTGTGGAAGTACAACAAAATATTTTTGTCATCAGAGTCCCAAAGAAAGAGTAGAAGAAGGATGGGTCTCAAAAAGTATTTGAAGAAATAATGACTGCAAAATCCTCAAATTTAGCAAAAAAATATAAACATATATCTTTTCAAGAAGCTGAGTGAACTGAAATGGGATGAACACAAAGGAATTTATGACAAGACACATCAGAGTCAAACTTTTGAAAACTAAAGACAAAAAAAAAAAAAAAAAGAATATTTTAAGGGAGAAATGACACTTTACCAAAATGAATGAGAGGATTTATCATCCAAAATCGTGGAGGCCAGAAAGAAGAGGCCACAACATTTTTCAAATTCTGGAATAAAAGGTAACTATCAACCTGGAATTTTGCGTATACTAAAATATCCTTCAGGAATAAAAGGTAGAACAAGATATTCTAAGAGGAAAAGAAACTAAAAGAATTCGTTGCCTGCAGACTTTATTTAAAATATTGGTTGGGTAGATCATGGCAGACAAGAGGCAGGACTAGACTGCAACTCCAGATAGAGCAGCATTGCGCAGGCTTTCATTGTGAATTTTAGCTTCAGATCCACTGCAAGAACAAACCAGCAATCCTGAAAGGACCCACACACCCTCTGAAGGAAGTGGACTGCTCCTGCAGAATCTGGGAGACACCACAAATACTATGAGTGCCCCAGCTGCAGAAGTGGAAGAGGGAGACCCTCCTGTCCCGAACACACACCCCCCACTGGAGAAGCTGAAGGTCTGTTTGCAGGAGATGTTCCCTACTTTCCCCGGAGCTGAATCAACTTAGACAGCCAAATCCAGTGAAATACAGCGGTGGAGGAGGCAGCAGGGAGGTCCTGGAAGCTTGCTGAATCCGCAAGTAGCTCATTCCTGCTTGGCACCACAGGGATCCATTAGGAGGGAGGCCAGAGGAGCAGGGCATAAAACCCCACCTGGGAGAAGGACTTCTGAGCTGAACTTTGTAACAGTTTGAGCTGGGCAAGAAGCCCCCTGGCAGGAACTTGGGGAAGGGTACAAATCCCACTTGCAGATTTCACAGATGGGGGAAGAACTAAAGCCCTTTTCTTTTGCAGCTTGGAGGTGGAAAGTGTCGGGCAAGTTTTCTTTTTTCTTTTTCTTTTTTATTATGCTTTAAGTTCTAAGGTACCTGTGTACAATGTGCAGATTTGTTACATATGTGCACGTGCCATGTTGGTGTGCTGCACCCATTAACTCGTCTTTTACATTAGGTATTTCTCCTAATGCTATGCCTCCCCTCTCCCCCAACCCAACATCAGGCCCCGGTGTGTGATGTTCCCCAATCTCTGTCCAAATGTTCTCATTGTTCAGTTCTCACCTATGAGTGAGGACACACGGTGTTTGTTTTTCTGTCCTTGCATTAGTATGCTCAGAATGATGGTTTCCAGCTTCAACCATGTCCCTACAAAGGACATGAACTCATCCTTTTCTATGGCTGCACAGTATTCCATGGTGTATATGTGCCACATTTGCTTCATCCAGTCTATCATTGATGGACATTTGGGTTGGTTCCAAGTCTTTGCTATTGTGAATAGTGCTGCAATAAACATACGTGTGCATGTGTCTTTATAGAAGCATGATTTATAATCCTTTGGGTGTATACCCAGTAATGGGACAGCTGGGTCAAATGATATTTCTAGCTCTAGATCCTTGAGAAATTGCCACACTGTCTTCCACAATGGTTTAACTAGTTTACACTCCCACCAACAATGTAAAAGTGTTTCTATTTCTCCACATCCTCTCCAGCACCTGTTGTTTCCTGACTTTTTGATGATCACCATTCTAACTGGTGTGAGATGGTATCTCATTGTGGTTTTGCTATGCATTTCTCTGATAGCCAGTGATGATGAGCATTTGTTTCATGTGTCTGTTGGCTGCGGCTGCATAAATGTCTTCTTTTGAGAAGTGTCTGTTCATATCCTTTGCCCACTTGTTGATGGGGTTGTTTGATTTTTTCTTGTGAATTTGTTTAAGTTCTTTGTAGATTCTGGATATTAGCCCTTTGTCAGATGAGTAGATTGCAAAAATTTTCTCCCATTCTGCAGGTTGCCTGTTCACTCTGATGGTAGTTTCTTTTGCTGTGCAGAAGCTCTTTAGTTTAATTGGATCCCATTTGTCAATTTTGGCTTTTGTTGCCATTGTTTTTGGTGATTTAGTCATGAAGTACTTGCCCATGCCTATGTCCTGAATGGTATTGCCTAGGTTTTCTTCTAGGGTTTTTATGGCTTTAGGTCTAATATTTAATTCTTTAATCCATCTTGCATTAATTTTTGTATAAGGTGTAAGGAAGGGATCCAGTTTCAACTTTCTACTTATGGCTTGCCAGTTTTCCCAGCACCATTTATTAAATAGGGAATCCTTTCCCCATTTCTTGTTTTTGTCAGGTTTGTCAAAGATCAGACAGTTGTAGATGTGTGGTATTATTTCTGACTGCTCTGTTCTGTTCCATCAGTCTATATCTTTTTTTTAGTACAGTGTCGGGCAAGTTTTCAAGACTGCCCTCCATCTCGGAACAAACTCAAAGCTGTTGCTTGTGGCATGATGGGAGTGAAACCAGCCCTTCAGTTTCCATGGGAGGTGGGTGAGGCCTGTGACTGTCAGCTTTTCTCCACTTCCCTGACAACCCGCATGACTCAGCAGAGGCAGCCATAATCCTCCTAGGCACACAACTCCAGTGACCTGGGAATCTCATCCCATCCCTCACAGCAGCTGCAGCAAGACCTGCTCAAGGAGAATCTGAGCTCAGACACACCTAGCCCCACCCCCACCTGATGATCATTCTAAAGCTAACAACTCTCACAGAGTCCATTGCACCCTCCACCACCTCCACTGGAACAGGCGCTGGTATCCATGGGTGAGAGACCCACAGATGGTTCACATCACAGGACTCACCCCCCCAACACCAGCCAGGAGCTGGGTAAACTTATTGGATGGCTAGACCCAGAAGAGAGACAACAGTCACTGCAGTTCAGCTCACAGGAAGCTACAACCACAAGAAAAGGGCATGAGTACTATATCAAGGGAACACCCTGTGAGACAAAAATATCTGAACAACAGCCTTCAGCCCTAGACCTTCCCTCTGACAGAGCCTACCCAAATGGGAAGGAACCAGAAAAACAACCCTGGTAATATGACAAAATAAGTCTCATTAACACCCCCCCAAAATCACACTAGTTCACCAGCAGTGGATCCAAATGAAGAAGAAATTCCTCACTTGCCTGAAAAAGAATTCAGGCGGTTAGCTATTAAGCTAATCAGGGAGTGACCAGAGAAAGATAAAGACCAGTGCAAGGAAATCCAAAAAATGATACAAGAAGTGAAGGGAGAAATATTCAACAAAATGGATGGCTTAAAAGAGAAAACAATAAAAACTTCAGGAAATATTGGACACACTTTTAGAAATTTGAAATGCTCTAAAAGTTTCAGCAATAAAATTAAACAGATAGAAGAAAGAAATTCAGAGCTCGAAGACACGGTCTTTGAATTAACCCAATCCAACAAAGACAACGAAAAAAGAATAAGAAAATATGAACAAAGCCTCCAAGAAGTTTGGGATTATATTAAATGAACAAACCTAAGAATAAATGGAGTTCCTGAGGAAGAAGACAATCCTAAAAGTTGGAAAACATATTTGGGGGAATAATTGAGGGAAACTTTCCTGGCCTTGCTAGATACCGAGACATGCAAATACAAGAAGCACAAAGAACACCTGGGAAATTCATTGCAAAAAGATCTTTACCTAGACACATTGTCATCAGGTTATCCAAAGTTAAGACAAGAACCTTAAGAGCTATGAGACAGAAGCACTAGGTAACCTATAAAGGAAAACCTATCAGATTAACAGCAGACTTCTCAACAGAAACCCCACAAGCTAGAAGGGATTGGGGGCCCATCTTCAACCTCCTCAAACAAAACAATCTTTAGCCAAGAATTTTGTATCCAGCAAAATTAAGCATCATATATGAAGAAAAGACACAGTTGTTTTTAGGCAAATGCTGAGAGAATTTGCCTTTACCAAGCCACCACTACAAGAACTCCTAAAAGTTCCTCTAAATCTTGAAACAAGTCCTAGAAACATATCAAAACAGAATCATTTTTTTTTTTTTTTTTTTTTTTTTTATAGAGACGGAGTCTCGCTCTGCCACCCAGGCTGGAGTGCAGTGGCCGGATCTCAGCTCACTGCAAGCTCTGCCTCCTGGGTTTACGCCATTCTCCTGCCTCAGCCTCCTGAGTAGCTGGGACTACAGGCACCCGCCACGTCTCCCGGCTAGTTTTTTGTATTTTTTAGTAGAGACGGGGTTTCACCGTGTTAGCCAGGATGGTCTCGATCTCCTGACCTTGTGATCCGCCCGTCTCAGCCTCCCAAAGTGCTGGGATTACAGGCTTGAGCCACCGCGCCCGGCCAACAGAATAATTTTAAGGATAAAGCACACAGGACCCATAAAACAGAAATACAAGTTAAAAAGCAAAAACAAAAAGCAAAGTATGCAGGTAACAACAAGCATGATGAATGCAATGGTACTTCACATTTCAACACTAACATTGAATGTAAATGGCCTAAATGCTCCCCTTAAAAGATACAGAATTGCAGAATGAATAAGAACTCACCAACCATCTGCTGCCTTCAGGAGACTCACTCAACACATAAGGATTCACAGAAACTTAAAGTAAAGGGGTGGGAAAAGGCATGCCATGCAAATGGACACCAAAAGTGAGCAGGGATAGCAATTCTTATATCAGACAAAACAACTTTAAAACAACAGTGGTCAAAAGAGACAAAGAGAGACAATTATATAATGGTAAAAGGCCTTGTCCAACAGGAAAATATCACAGTCTTTAACATATATGCACTTAACACTGGAGCTCCCAAATTTATAAAACGATTACTAATGACATAAGAAATGAGATAGACAGCAACACAAAAATAGTGGGGTACTTAAATACTCCACTGACAGCACTACACAGGTCATCAAGACAGAAAGTTAACAAAGAAACAATAGATTTAAACTATACCTTGAAACAAATGGACTTAACAGATACATACAGAACACTTCACCCAGCAACTGCAGAATACACATTCTATTCAACAGTGCATAGAACTTTATCCAAGATAGACCATATTATGGGCCATAAAATGAGCATCAATAAATTTAAGAAAATTAAAATTATAACAAGCACTCTCTCAGACTATAGTAGAATAAAATTGGAAATCAACCCCAAAAGGAACACTCAAAGCCATGAAAATTCATGGAAATTAAATAACCTGCACTTGAATGAGCATTGGGTCAATAATGAAATCAAGATGGAAATTAAAAAAAAAATCTTCAAACTGAATAACAGTAATGACACAGCCAATCAAAACCTCTGGGATACAGTTAAGGCAGTGTGAAGAGGAAAGTTCATAGGCCTAAACACCTACATCAAAAAGTCTGAAAGAGCACAAACAGACAATCTAAGGTTATGTCTCAAGGAACAAGAACAAACCAAATCCAAACCCAGCATAAGAAAGGAAATAACTAAGATCAGAGCAGAACTAAATGGAATTGAAAGAAAAAAAAAATTACAAAAAATAAATGAAACAAAAAGCTGATTCTTTGGAAAGATAAATAAGATTGATAGACCACTAGCAAGATTAACAAAGAAAAGAAGAGAGAAAATCCAAATAACCTCACTGAGAAACAAAGAAGCAGATATTATAACTGACACCACTGAATACAAAAGATTATTCAAGGCTACTATGAACACCTTTATAAACATAACCTAGAAAACCTAGAAAGAGATGGGTAAATTCCTGGAAAAATGCAACCCTCCTATCTTAAATCAGGAAGAATTAGATAACCTGAACAGACCAATAACAAGCAGAGAGATTGAAATGGTAATTAAAAAATTACCAACACAAAACAAATCCAGGACCAGACAGATTCACAGCAGGATTCTATCAGACATTCAAAGAAGAATTGGTACCAATCCTTGTGATACTATTCCAATAGATACAGAAACAAGGAACCCTCCCTAATTCATTCTATCAAGCCAGCATCACCCTAATACCCAAATCAGGAAAGGACACAACCAAAAAAAAAAAAAAAGAAAGACAAATACAAACGGATATCCTTGATGAACATAGATGCTAAAATCCTTAACAAAATACTAGCTAATGAATCAAAAAACATACCAAAAAGATAATCCACCATGATCAATAGTTTCCATAGCAGGGATGCTTTAACATACGCAAGTCAATATTTGTGATTCACCGCATAAAGAGAATTAAAAAGAAAATCACATGATCATCTGGATAGATGCAGAAAAAGCATTCGACAAAATCCAGCATCCTTTTATGATCAAAACCTTTAGTAAAATTAGCATATAAAGGACTCACCTTAATGTAATAACAGACATCTATGACAAACCAATAGCCAACATAATACTGAATCGGGAAAAGTTGAAAGCATTACTACTGAGAATGGGAACAAGACAAGGATGCCCACTCTCACCACTCCTCTTCAACTGGAAGTCTTAGCGAGAGCAATTTGAAGTAAGAGAGATGAAGGGTATCCAAATAAGTTAAGTGGAAGTCAAACTATCCCTGTTTGCTGACAGTATGATTGTTTACCTTGAAAACCCTAAGGACTCCTCCAGAAAGCTCCTAGAACTGATAAAAATAATTAAGCAAAGTTCCCAGATACAAGATTAACATGCACAAATCAGTAGCTCTTCTATACACTAACAGTGACCAAGCAGAGAATCAAATCCTGAACTCAACCCCTTTCACAATAATTGCAAGGAAACAAACAAACAAGCAAAAACCTTACAAATCTACATAATGAAGGAGTTGAAAGACCTCTACAAAGAAAACTACAAAACACTGCTAAAAGAAATCATAGACAACACAAACAAATGGAAACACATCCAATGCTCATGAATGGGTAGAATCAATATTGTGGAAATAACCATACTGCCAAAAGCAATCTACAAATTTAACATAATCCCTATCAAAATACCATGATCATTTTTTACAGAGTTAGAAAGAACAATTCCCAAATTCATATGGAACCAAAAAAAAGAGCCTGCATAGCCAAAGCAAGAATAAGTAAAAAGAACAAACCTGGAGGTATCACACTACCTGACTTCAAACTATACTATAAGGCCATAGTCACCAAAACAGCATGGTGCTGGTATAAAAATAGGCACATAGACCAATGGAACAGAATAGATAACCCAGGAATAAACCAAAATGCTTACAGTCAACTGATATTTCACAAGGCAAACAAAAAAATAAATTGAGGCAAGGACACCCTTTTCAACAAATAGAGCTGGCATAATTGACTAGCCACATGTAGGAGAATGAAACTGGATCCTCATCTCTCACCTTATACAAAAATCAACTCAAGATAGATTAAAAACTTAAATCTAAGACTTGAAACTATAAAAATTCTAGAAGATAACTTTGAAAAAAAACCCTTCTAAACATTGGCTTACAAAAGGATTTCCTGACTAAAAACCCAAAAGCAATTGCAAAATAAACAAAGATAAATATCTGAGATCTAATTAAACTAAAGAGCTTCTGCATGGCAAAAGGAACAGACTGCAGAGTAAACAGACAACCCACAGAGTGGTAGAAAATCTTCACAATCTATACATCTGACAAAGGACTAATATCCAGAATATACAACTAACTCAAACAAATCAGTAAGAAAAAGACAATCAATCCCATCAAAAAGTGGGCTAAGGACATGAATAGGCAATTCTCAAAATAAGATATACAAATGGCCAACAAACATATGAAAAACTGCCCAACATTGCTAATGGTCAGGGAAATGCAAATCAAAACCACAAAGCGATACTACTGTACTCCTGTTAGAATTGCCATTATCAAAGAATCAAAAAACAGTAGATAGTAACTCAGGAATGGAAAACCAAACATCGTATGTTCTCACTGATATGTGAGAGCTAAGCTATGAGAATGGAAAGGCATAAGAATGATGATAAGAATGATGCAATGGACTTTGGGGACTTGAGGGGATGAGTGGGAGGTGGCCAAGGGATAAAAGACAACAAATATCGTGCAGTGTATACTGCTAAGATGATGGGTGCACCAGGTTCTTACAAATCTCCACTAAAGAACTTACTCATGTAAACAAATACCACCTGTACCCCAATAACTTATGAAAAAAATAAAATGCTGGCTACAGAATGTTATCTAAATAGATAAGATAGAATCAAGGAAGAAGCCTTGCAACATCAGGTGGAAGAAATAAACAACAGAAAGTGCAAAAATATGTGTAAAGACAATGGACTTTTCTTCTCCTTTTGAGTTGTCTAAATTATGTTTGACAGGTGAAGCAAATATTATTATACTCTCTAATGTGGTTCTCGATATATACAGAGTAAATTTTTTTGAAAATTTATTGAAAATCAAAGAGGGTAAAGGCATGTAAAGGGAGGTAAGGTTTTTATATTTTATTTGAACTGGTAAAATGTTGATATTAATAGACAGAATGGGTAATTTATATATAATGTAATGTATAGAGCAAGAAAATTATATGAAAAAGCTATGCAAAGAAATATACTTAAAAACTCCAGATAAATCAAATGGAATTTTAAGAATGTTCAAAAAATTCACAGGAAGGCAGGAAAAAAAAAATAAAAATAAAAAAAAATAAACACAGAAACAAACAAAAAACAGAGAACACAAACAGAAAACTAAAACTAAAGTGACAGACTTAAGCCATAAAACACTATAAATTACATATAATGTAAAGGACCAACATACACCAATTAAATACAGAGATTGGTAAAGGAGATTGAAGACAAATATCCAACTATATGCTGAAGGGAGTGGGGGACTAGGGGATGGATACCATTAGGAGAAATATCTAATCTAGATGATGTGTTGATGGGAGCGGCAAACCACCATGGCATGTGTGTACCTATGTAACAAACCTGCACGTTCTGCAAATGTACCTCAGAACGTAAATAATAATAATAATAATAATAATAATAATAATAATAATAAATACAACAGGGATACAATCCACAGAACTCAGACCTGAGGGAAATGCTACAAGACAGACAGACAAACACAAAAACAAAAGCCAAAAAAAAAGTAAAAATCACCCATTTCTTCAACAAATACATTTTAAGGAAGGAAAAAAATGAATAGCTGTGGGTCAAAAAAAAGTTAAGAGCCATATCTGCTAACAGTAGGTATGGACCTTACTGGATTTGGATCATGGAAATCTTTAAAAACAATTAAGAGATAACTAGGCAGATTTGTACACTCACTAAATATTAAGTGATATTAAGGAATTAGTGTTCTTTTGGGGTGTGATAATTATATTGTTACTATACCTTTAAAAAGAGTCTATACTTTTTGGAAACACCAAGAAATATATAAATGGAATGAAATAACTGCATCAAAAGAGTCTGCGGGAGAGGCAAAGGGTGTGGGTAGGGGACAGAGGAAACCAGATTGTCTGCTGAGGTGTCGTAACATGAAACTGGTGATGGGTATGAGGATTTATTCTGTTGCTGTCTGTACTTCTGTATATTTTAAAAATATTCTATAATAAAAAGTTTTAAAAAACAATTGCACTTATAGGCATTTATCCCAGAGAAATGAAAATGTATGTCCATGCAAAAATGTGTATACTATTTTTTACAGCAGTTTTATTAGTAAATTCCAAAACTGTAAAGAACTAAAATAAAAACTTGGATGGATCTCAGTCATTGTTCTCTTGAAATGACAAAATTATAGAGATAAAAAACATTAGCGGTGGCCAGGGGTTAAGTATGGTCAGGCAGGGGATGATTATAAAAGGGTACCATATTTGAGATATTTGTAGCCATGAGAAAGTTTTGTATCTTGATTTCAGTGGTAGTTACAGGAATCTAAATATGTGATAAATTGATATAGAACTCTACACATATATTGTACCAATATCAATTTTTCTGATATCATAAATAGTTATATAAAACATAACAACTGGGGGAATGGTACACAGGGCCTTGCTGTATTTCTTTACAGTTTCCTGTGAATCTATAATTGTTTTTTTAAAAAAGTTTACAAAATGGCAGTCCCTGCTTTAACAGAAGGGGAAAGTACATGTAATTTTCTGAGGTAGAGGAGAAAGCATAAGTGAGAGAGGAGAAAATTCTTCTGGATGAAGGAGATGATGGTTGGGTTTTTTTCTGAAAGGTTAACATTTTTGAGTTGTAGAAATTGGAGGCCTGGCATTCTTAACCACAGCAAAGTTTTCTCTGCTCCTTAGATGGTGTTGAAACCACAGAAGCACTGTACCTGAATGGAACATGTGAGCTAGAATGACAGGCGTTTCAATTGTACCTACTGTTGACCAAGTACCGGAGCGTTTTCCTTGTATTTTGCCATGTCCCAAAGCCTCCCAGAACCTTTGAACCTAGAACTGACTCCAGTCATGACTATACTCAAATTGCCAACACAAATTGATGCACAAAATTAGATTTCATTTAATTTACAAGAAATAAAGTAATTTCAACCATTTATTTATTAAACTAACAACTGTTTATTGTACACCTAATAGGTTCCTGGCACTGAGCTAGATATGGTCCCTGCCTTCATACACTTCTGTGTATGATAGACATGATTCTGAGGCTGGGTGCTCACCGTCCTGTCTGCATATCTTCCAATTTTCCATGAAGGGATGTTGCTGGTGTACCCTTCTCTCTTCTTTATCTACTATAAGGTTTCAGCTTCAGGTGCTGGTGACGTTGCAGAGATAAAGGAACACTATAGACTGTTTGTGGGAGTAAAAATTAGTTCAATCATTGTGGAAGACATTGTAGCAATTCCTCAAAGACCTAAAGACAGAAATACCATTCAATCCAGCAATCCCATTATTGAGTATATACCAAAGGAATATAAATTGTTTTATCATAAAGACAGATGCACATGTATGTTCATTGCAGCACTATTCGCAATAGCAGAGACATGGAATAAACCTAAATGCCCGTCAGTGTTATACTGGATAAATAAAATGATACATATGCACCATGGAATATTATGCAGCTGTTAAAAAGAATGAGATCATGTTCTTTGCAGGAACATGAATGGAGCTGGAGGGCATTATCTTTAGCAAGCTAAAACAGGAACAAAAGACTAAATACTGCATATTCTCACTTGTAAGTGGGAGCTAAATGATGAGAACACATGGACACATACGGGGGAACAATACACCCTTGGGCCTCTCAGAGAGTGGAGGGTCGGAGGAGAGAGAAGAGCAGGAAAAATAACTAGTGGGTATTAGGCTTAATACCTGAGTGACAAAATGATCTTTACAACAAATCCCATGAAACAAGTTTACCTATATAACAAGCCTGCACATGTACCCCGAACTTTAAATAAAAGTTAAAAAATAAATAAATATTAAATTGCATGTCTTTCTGAGTAGCATGATAAAATCTCGTGCTGTCCTACTCCATCCCCCTGGCACATGAATCATCCTTTTTTTCCAGTGTATCCATGCTTTATACGCTACTTGCTTATTAGTCATTGACATCTTCTGCTCCTGTTCTCCTCCTGACATGTAACCATTGACATCTCCATGGCTTGATGATCCAAGATTACCTGATGCTGATGATCCTACTTCTGACCTATTGTCAGAAGGTCGATAGTAACCTAATGCTTCATCAAAATTTCTATGTCATTCCTAATCACATAGACATTTTATTATTTTACATCATCACGAGGAGTCTGAGTACAGTAAAGTAAGATATTTTGGAAGACAGAGACTACATTTACGTAACTTTTACTATAGTATATTGTCAAAATTGTCCTATTATTAGGAGTTGTTAAACTCTTACTGTTCTTAATTTATAAATTAAACCTTATAGATATGTACATATAGAAAAAACAAAGTACTGTGCATAGTACAGTATTATATACAATACATAGTATAGTCATACAGTGCATAATGACAACAATAGACTACATATATGACTGTGGTCCCATAAGATTATAATGGAGCTAAAAAATCTCTCATCAAAATGCATAACTCATGTGTTTGTGGTGATGCTGGTGTAAACAAATCTACTGTGCTTCCAGTCATATAAAAGTATAGCACATACAATTATGCACTACATGAAACTTGATAATGATAATAAATGATTATGTTATCAGTTTATGTATTTACTATATCATAATTTTTATCATTATTTTAGAATGTACTCCTACTTACATATAAAAAAATAAACTGGCCCGGTGTGGTGTCTCAGGCCTCTTACCCTAGCACTTTGGGAGGCCAAGGTGGGTGGATCACTTGAGGGTCAGAAGTTCGAGACCAGCCTGGCCAACACTGTGAAACCCAGTCTCTACAAAAAATACAAAAATTAGCCGGATGCGTGCCTGTAATCCCAGCTGCTCAGGAGGCTGAGGTGGGAGGATAGCTTGAACCCGGGAGGCAGAGGCAGCAGTGAACCGAGATTGCACCACAGCACTCCAGCTTGGGCAACAGAGCAAGACTGTCTCAACAACAACAACAACAACAAAGTGAACTGTAAAACAGCTTCACACAGGCCCTTCAAGAGGCATTCCAGAGAAAGGCATTGTTATAATTGGAGATGACAGCTCCATGTATCATTGTTCTTGAAGGCTTTCCAGTGGAACAAGATGTGGAGGTGGATAACAGTGATATTGATGATCCTGATCTTCTGTAGGCCTAGGATAATGTGTGTGTTTGTGTATTAGTTTTAACAAAAAAATTAAAAAGCAAAAAAATAAAAAATGAAAATAGGAAACAGCTTACAGAATAAGGATATAAATGAAAATATTTTTGTAGTGGTACAATATGTTTGTGTTTTAAGTTGAGTGTTATTAGAAAAGTATAAAAAAATTTAAAAAATTAAAAATTTATAAAGTAAAAATGTTACAGCAACCTAAGTTTAATTTATTATTGAAGAAAGAAAATTTTAAAATAAATTTAGTGTAACCCAAGCATAAAATGTTTATAAAATTTACAGTAGTGAATAGTAACATCCTAGGCCTTCACATTCACTCACCACTCACTGATTCACCAAAAGCAGCTTCCGGTTATGCAAGCTCCATTCATGGTAACTGCCCCACATTGGTGTACCATTTTAAAAAACCTGGTATATGGTATTTTTACTATATATTTTGTATGTTTAAATATATTTAGACACTCAAATACTTAGCACTGAGTTATAATTGCCTACACTATTCAGTACAGTAACATGCTGTATAAGTTTGTAGCCTAGGAGCAATGCCCATACCATATAGCCTAGGCATGGAGCAGGGTATAACATCTATGTTTGTGTAATTACACTCTATGATGCTTACACCATGCTGAAATTGCCTATGGGTGCATTTATAGGATGTATCCATGTTGTTAAGTGATGCATGATCATATTAGGTGATATGCACCTGAAGTTATGAATGACCATATAAGGTCACATCTGTGGTTTCAGGCATCCACTGGAAATCTTTGAACATATCACCCACAGATAAGGGGGAACTACTGTATTACAAATTCTAGGGAAATCACTAAAAACAGTTTAAAAAGATATATAACTAATATGCTAAGGGTAAAGACAAAATGGAATCATATAAATGCTCAATAGTGAAGCCTTAGGGTTTTCCATATACAGTATAAGATAATACCATATGCAAACGAGTATACTTTTATTTCTTCCTTTTCAATTTGGGTGCTTTTTATTTCTTTCTCTTGCCTAATTGCTCTGGCTAGAACTTCCAGTACTATGTTGAATAGAAATGATGAGAGTGGACATTCATGTCTTGTACCTAATCATAGAGGAAAAGCTTTTGACTTTTCACCATTGAGTATGATGTTAGCTGTAGGCCTGTCATGTATGGCATTCATTGTGTTGAGGTACGTTTCTTCTACACCTAATTCATTAAGAGTTTTTTTTTCATGAAAAGGGTGTTGAATTTTGTCAGATTTTTTTCTGCAACTTTTGAAATGATCACATGGCTTTCATTCTTTATTATGCTAATGTGCTGTGTCCCATTTATTGATTTGTATATGTTGAACCCTCCTTGCATCGTGGAATTAGTTGATCCATTTGATCATGAGAAATTATCCTTTTAATGTTCTTTTGAATTTTGTTTGCTAGTACTTTGTTAATGATTTTTACGTCTATTTTCATTAGGGATATGGGCCTGTAATTTTCACTTTATTTTAGTGTTCTTGTCTGGCATTGGTATCAGAATAATGCTAGTATCATAGTATTAGTTTGTGAGCATTTTATCTTCTTTAATTTTTTGGAGGAGTTTGGGAAGGATCGGTATTAGTTTTTCTTTCTATATTCGTCCTATGTTTCTAATTCAGCAGTGAAACTGAGTTCAGGTCCTGAACTTGTTTTGATAGGTGACTTTAAATTATCAGTTAAATCTTACCCATTATTGTTCTGTTCATACTTTCTGTTTCTTCATGATTGGTAGGCTGTATGCTTCTTGGAACTTACCTAGTTTGGAACTTACCTATTTCTTCTAAGTTATACAATTTGTTAGTAAATTATTTGAAGTAGTTTTATATTTTATGATCCTTTGTATTCATGCAGTATCAATTATAATGTCTTCTTTTGCATTTGTGATTTTATTGATTTGAGTTTTTCTGTCCTTTTCCTTGGCTAGTGTAGCTAAAGGTTTGTTCATTTTATCTTTTAAAAACTCAACTCTTAGTTTTGTTGATCTTTTCTCTTGGATTTCTAGTTTCCATTTCATTTATTTTTGCTATTTTTTTAATTATTTTCTTCCCCTTTCTTCTACGAAGTTTAAGCTTCAGTTTATTCTTCTTTTTCTAGTCCTTTGAGGTGTCATGTTAAGTTGTTTGTTTGAGATACTCTCTTTTGATGTAGGTGTCTATTGCTATAAACTTTCCTCTTAGAACTGCTTTTGCTGCATTTCATGTGTTTTGGTATGTTGTCATTCAGTTTGCATTTTTCTCAAGATGGTTATTAATTTCTTGTTTAATTTCTTCTTTGGAACTGATTATCCAGGAGCATGTTGCTTAATTTCCACGTATTTGTGTGTTTTCTTCAATTCCTTCTTTTACTGATTTTGAGTTTCATAATATTGTGATTAGAAAAGATAATTGATATGACTTCTATCTCTTGAAATTTAAGACTTGTTTTGTTGCCTAACATATTACCTACATTGAAGAATGTTCCATGTGCATTGGGGAAAAATATATATCCTGCTGCTATTGGATGGAATACTCTGTATATGTCCTTTATGTCCATATGGTCTAACATATAGTTTAAATCCAATGTTTTCTTATTGGCTTTCTGTGTGGATAACTTTCCCATTGCTGAAAGTCAGGTACTGAAGTCCCCTATTATTATACCGTTGCAGTCCCTCTCTCCCTCTGAATTTATTAATATTTGGTTTGCATATTTAGGTGGTCAAATGTTGAGTACATATTTATTTACAATTTTGTATACTACTGAATATTTGACTTTTATTATTATATAATGGCCTCATGCGTCATTTTTTTAAATTATACTTTAAGTTCTGGGATACATGTGCAAAATATACAAGTTTGTTACATAGGAATACACGTGCCTTGGTGGTTTGCTGCACCCATGAACCCATCATCTACATTATGTATTTCACCTAATGCTACCCTTCCCTAGCCCCCCAACCCCCAACAGGTCCCTGTGTATGATGCTCCCCTCCCTGTGTCCATGTGTTCTCATGGTTCAACTCCCACTTATGAGTGAGAACATGTGGTGTTTGGTTTTCTGTTCCTGTGTTAGTTTGCTGAGAATGATTGTTTCCAGCTTCATCCATGTCCCTGCAAAGGACATGAACTCATCCTTTTTATGGTTGCATAGTATTCCACGGTGTCTATGTGCCACATTTTATTTATCCAGTCTATCATTGATGGACACTGGGATTAGCCCCAAGTCTTTGCCATTGTGAACAGTGCAGCAATAAACATACGTGTGCATGTGTCTTTATAGTAGAATAATTTGTAATCTTTTGAGTATATACCCAGTACTGGAATTGCTGAGTCAAATGGTATTTCTGGTTCTAGATCCTTGAGGAATCGCCACACTGTCTTCCACAATGGTTGAACTAATTTACACTCCTACCAACAGTATAAAAGTGTTCCTATTTCTCCACATGCTCCCCAGCATCTGTCATTTCCTGACCTTTTAATGATTGTCATTCTAACTGGCATGAGATGGTATCTCATGATGGTTTTGATTTGCATTTCTCTAATGACGAGCGACGATGAGCTTTTTTTCATATGTTTTTTGGCTGCATAAATGTCTTCTTTTGAGAAGTGTCTGTTTATATACTTTGCCCACTTTTTGAAGGGGTTGTTTTTTTCTTGTAAATTGTTTCAGTTCCTTGTAGATTCTGGATATTAGCCCTTTGTCATGTGGATAGATTGCAAAAATTTTTTCCCATTCCGTAAGTTGTTGGTTCACTCTGATGATAGTTTCTTTTGCTGTGTGGAAGCTCTTAAGTTTAATTAGATCCCATTTGTTAATTTTGGCTTTTGTTTCCATGGCTTTTGGTGTTTTAGTCATGAAGTCTTTGCCCATGCCTATGTCCTGAATGGTAAGAGTCACACAGTGGAAGCATGCTGGGCTCATTTTTTTTTTATAATTCATGAATTAAAATCAGTTTTATCTAAGTATAGATTCCCTTGCTATCTTTTGGTTTGCACTTGCATGGAATAATTTTTTTTAATTTTTTTTTCACTTTAAGGCTGAGTGTCCTTAAAGGTAAAGTGAGTCTTACAGACAAAATAGAGTTTAGATTTCTAAAAATTCTATTTATTCACTCTTTAACTCTTGATTGGATAATTTAATCTATTTTTATTCAAGGTAATTATTGATAGGTAAGGACTTTCTATTGACATTTAGTTACTTTTTTTCTGAATATTTTATGTAACCTTTGTTCTTCATTTCCTCTCTTGCTGCCTTTCTTTGTGATTAAATGATTTTTTTTTTAGTGATATACTTTGATTTCTTGCTTTAGATATTTTGTGTCTTTACTGTAGGATTTTGGTTTTTTGTTACCATGAAGTTCACATAAAACATATTATAACTGGCTATTTTAAGTTGATAACAACTTAACTTTGATCGCATGTAAAAACTCTACACATTTACTCCCTCCCCAACATTTCATGTTTTTGTTGTCATTGTTTAGATATTTTTATATTATATAATTCCTGAAGACATTTTTGTAGTTGTTATTTTTAGTTATTTATAATTGTTACATTCTTTGGAAGAATTTCTTCCTTTATCACTATATAGTGACCTTCTTTGATTTTGAGTGAAAGTCTATTTTGTCTGATGTAAGCATGACTACTTCTTTTTTGATTACTGGTTGCATAAAATATACTTTTCCAACCCTTCACCTTCAGTCTATGTGAACTCTGTCATATACTTAGGTCTCCTATTTTTAAACATTTATTCAGTCACTCTGTGTCTTTTGATTAGAAGCTAATTCAGTGATGTTGAAAGTAAATACTGATAGATGAAGGTTTATACTTGCAATTTTTTAATTGTTTTCTATCAGTTTGATAGTGTCTTTGTGTCTTCATTCTTGCTTTTCTGTCTTTCTTTGTTATTTGTTGTTTTTTCAGTTTTATGTTTCAATTTTTTTCTTTATTTTTTGTGCACCTACTAGAAGCTTTTTAATTGCATCATGAGACTGAACAAAACGTTTTATAGTTATAACCATCTATTTTGAGCTGATAACAATTAACTTTAATCAAATAAAAAATCTCCACACTTTTATGTTTCTCTATTCCACACTTTATGCTATTAATGTCACATTCTACATCTTTTCATGTTGCATAACCATTAACAAATTATTGTAACTATAAAATTTTTTCATATTTTTGTCTTTTAACCTTTATGCAAAAGATATAAGTGATTTACATACCACCATTACAACATTAGAGTATTCTGAAGTTGACTACGTACTTACTTTTATTAGTGAATTTTATACTTATGTATGCTTTTATGCTATTAAGAGTCATTCTTTTCTTTCAACTTGGAGAACTACCTGTCAAATTTTTTGCATGGAATGTCTAGTGTTGGCAAATTCACACAGCTTTTTTCCTTTGGGAAAATTCTTATCTATTCTTTATTTTTGAAGGTGAGACTTGATGCATATAGTATTCTTCTTTGGCAGATGTTTTCTTTCAGCACTTTGAATATATTATCTCAACTTTTGCTGATCTGTAAGGTTTTTACTGATAAATCTCCTGAGAGTCTTAGGGAATTTCCCTTGTATGCAATGAGTTGGTATTCTCTTGCTGCTTTCAAAATTATTTCTTTGTCTTTGATTTTGATAGCTTGATTATAATGTGCCTCAGTTTGGATCTCTTCATATTTAATTTACTTGGGATTCTTTGGATCTAGATGTTCATTTTTCTCTCATATTTGGGACACTTCTGTCATGATTTCTTTAAGCTTTTTACTCTTTTATTGTTTTCTGTTCTTCTAGGATACCCGCCATGTATACATTCGTTAGATTGATGGTGGCCCATAAGTGCCATATGCTTTCTTCATTTAAACATTCTTTTATTTTGTTCTTCTGTCTAATTTCAAATGATCTGTTTTTTAATTTACTGATTCTTCTGCATCTTCAATCTATGAATTTTCTCTATTGATTTTTTTTTTAGTTCTGTGATTGTATTCTTTAGATCTAGAATTTGTGTTTGGGTCTTTTTTATGGCTTCTACTTCTTTATTAATCCTCTAATTTTGCTCATATATTTTTTCCTTAATTATATTTAGTTGTCTATTTCTGTTTTCTTACATTTCACTGAGCTTTTTCATTATGATCATTTCGAATTATTTTTGAGAAAATTAGGTCTTTTTTTTTTTTGGATTGGTTACTGGAGTTTTGTGTTTCTTTTGATGGTGGTGTATTTGTCTGATTCTTCATGATCCATGTAGCCTTGCACTGGTGTCTGTGCATTTGAAAAGAAAAACACCTTTTCTAGCCTTTACATAGAGGTATTGGCAAAGAAAAAACTGTCTGTTGGGTCCCTGGGCTGATAGGATTGCCTCATAAGCAAAAAGGATTGGAGCCAGGTCACACAGCTTCTTCTGTGTCTTCAATATGGATCATGGTTAGCAGTACTATTACCAGGGGCTTGGGCAAGTTTGGATCCTGTCTGTTCCCTGAGAAGACTGGATTGCCTCTAGGACCTGGGACATTTGGGCTGGACCTAGGACATAGTTCTGCCTGAGCGGATACCAAGGGGTCTACAGACAGTAGGCCAATTATCAGTTGTGTAAATAGATAAGGTTCCCGTCAGGTCCCTGAGAAGGCACCTTATAAATCACTGGGTAGGTTCCTATGTGGGCAGAGCTGCCCCTGCACCATGGCTAAGAGATTCTAGAGCTGAGTTACAGGAATGCATCAGGATCTCCAATTGGACTGATGTCAGCAAGGCTGCCACTGGGGGCATGGGAAAGCATATCTTCCAATAGGCCCGTGGACAGGCAGAAATGCCCGATAACACAACTCAGAAGGGGTTGGAACTGGGTAACGGCTGTTTCAGGATATGTTTTGGAGCCCAGGTCAAGAGATCTGCCAACTTGGGCATAGATAGACATGTATCCTGACAGGTACCCAGGTGTGAAGAACCACTCCTGGATCACAGACGAGAGGAACTAGAACTGAATTAGGTGGTCATTGCAAAATCTGCTGTGGGACAGGCTTGTTGGCCTGCCTCTTGGGACATGGACAGTGAGTGGGTCCCCGTGCAGGCAGGACTTCTCTCTGACCATAGCTAAGAGGAATTGGAACCACTTTAGGGTTCATAGCTGAAACTGAGGTCAATGGGCCTGTTACCCAAGACATAGATGGGCATGGCTACTCCCAGGTCTCTTGATGGATCATGTAAGTGGCAGGACCAAGGCCAAATGGGTCTGTAACCAAGTTAAGAAGGTGAGGCCAATTCCAGGTCTGTATCCAAGACTATGGTCAATGAGCCTGCCACTTGAGTGTGGACACTCCTATTCAAAATGACTTTCCTCAGTCTTGAACTCAACCAGAGCTTCACAACCTCTTACCTATATCCAAAGTTCCCAGGAAAGCACTTTTGTCTGTGAATGGCTGTCAAATTATTGTTGATGTTGGGGGATATGAGAAGGCACTCGCTTATTCTGCCATCTTACTGATATCACCTACATTATTGAAACTTTCAAATAATATAAATAAACAAAAATAATAGCACATACGTATGTAGTGCCCATTTGTGTGTAAGATATAAGCATTTAAAATAGACATCTATAGGATAAAAATTGCAAAAGCTCTTAAGCTCCTTTACCAACATCTCCCCCCTTACCAATTACATTCTTCTCCTCAGAGGTAACCACTATTTTACAATTGGCTTGTATTCTTCCAGGCTTTTTTCTGTACATTAAAACTATATGTGTTTTGCATTTGTTAATATGTAAAGTTTATACAAATAGACTCATACTATTCGTATTGTTCTACAGTACTTTTTTATTTTACTCATCTTGGAAATTGTTCTCTCAGTCCATATTGAGCTACTTCACTCTCTTACAGGTCAGTATCATATTCCATTATTTGGCTATACCATAAAACATCTAACGAATCCTCAGTTGATGGATATTAAAGTTGCTTAAAATATTTTGTAATTACAGTATTGTAGGAAATAGCCTAGGAGACATCTTTTTGCACATGTGCAAATATTTCCATAGGATAGATTTCCAGGGGTAAAATATTGAGACATATAGTATGAACCTTTCTCATTTTGCTATTCTTCCAAAGTGACATCACAAAACAGCTGTACCAATTTACTCTACTATCAAAAGGCCTTTGCCAACACTGAATATTGTTATTTAAAATATTCATTAGTCTGATGCATTAAAAATAACTCATTGTTGATCTAATTTGCATTTCTTTGCTCACTAGTGTGTTAAAGTTTCTTCTCATATGTTAATTGGCCACTTGCAATTGTTCTTATGTAAATTGCTATTTTTCCTGTTTCTCCTTTTTCTTTTTCCTTTTCTAGGCTTTTTACTTTTTGCCTTTTATATTTATTAATCTTTTCTATGTTAATAACATCGGAACTTGAGTTTCTCAGTCTGTTGCTCATTTTTAAATTTTGTTTTTAATCTTCATGGAAATATGTCACTAAAAAAATATGCCTCCTGGGATTAAGCCTTAAAGACTTTTCCACTACGTGATGCTGATACCCTTCTCTTTTATTTTTCTTTTACTACACTTTGCTTTTTTGCTTCCTAAATTCTTATTTTTAAAATCAACAGTATACATTTTAGAGTATGCTGTAATGTAAGTGTCTCACTTTTTTTTAATGAAAGAATAAGTAAGTGTTCAAATATCATTTATTGTATAGCCTATCCATCCTTCTTTACACTCATTTGGAATATTGCCTTCATCACTAGCAAATTCTCATATATGTGTGAAATAGCTTCTGAACTCTATTCTGCTCTCTCTGTGTGTTTATATCTCTTTAATTTATTAGGGTTCCAAATATGAAGAAAGTTTGTTATAAGAAAATTTCTTCCTTCTAAGTTTTTAGGGGGGTAGTGAACACCTCAGCACTACCTCAGTGACTTCTCAATCTTACTGATCATCCAAATCAACTGGGATGCTCTTGCAAAAGTTCCACTTCTCATGTGCCATGGTCTTGAGTGGATCCCATAATTCTTGTACAGTCAGGTTTGGAAACCATTGGCCTAAATGATTTTGAATAATCTATTTAGATCCTCTGATTCTCTGCTTTTCTTTCCTTCACTGAATACTGAATTTTTAGCAGTGCAGTGAAGTAGGATCAGAACAGACCACAGGTTTTTTTCCTAGGTCTGTTCATCCCAACATCATACCATGTAGTCAAGGCTGCTTATGAATTGTCTGGTAATTGGCAACCACTAGAAGGGTCCCCATCCTCTACTACTCATTTGTCCTTCCAGGAATCCTTTGACGAATGTAGAATGAAGCTCATTTTTCTTTCTGCTTACTGTGCTGCAAGGAGGCTAGTATTTTCAGTATAATGGTCATGTGACAGGGTAGCTCACAGCCACAGTACAGTCAATGCCTGGAGCCATGCTTCTCAGCCTTCATCATGACCTACTTTGTTAGGTGGGGTGCTGGCTCTTGCTCTGCTCCTACTCTAAATTATCCAGAAATTGCTGCTGGATGTTCCAGCTTATCCTGAGATAACCCTGACATCTCCCATCTAGAAAAAAAGTCTGGGAATTAGAAGATTCTGGTAGGTTTCCTGTCTGTCATTGTAAGTGTGGAATGAGACTTTGATCATGTCTGTTAAAAACAGTTAATATTTAATAATAACTAATGATATACCTAAAATTTTCTGAGTAGCTAGTATGTGAAACTCTTTATGTATATTATTTCCAGTCCTCATAATAACCCTGTGAATTATAAATTACTAACTTCAGTGTAGATATAAGATAATTGATATTCAGAGAGGCAAAGTCACTTGCCTAAGTTCACACACTTAGAAGCCAAAAGAGTGAAAGGATACAGTGTGATTCCAGTACAAAAAAACATGAACTTTGGGACCAAGCAGAGTGGAGTCAAACTTTAGCTCTGCCACTTGCTACATGAGTGACCTTGGATAAGTCACATTCTTTTCCTGAGTCTCAGCTTCCTTATCTGTTGAATGAGAATCCCTACCTTGCCTCCTCATACAGCAATTGTAAGGATTAAATGTAATAATAATGAATGTAAAGCACCTGATCCAGAGTAGATTTTTTAAAAATAGTAATTTTTATTACTCAAAGTCACCATGACCTGGATTACTACCCAGGCATTTGGATCCCACCCAGCCTCTGCATCTTTGTATTTTAAAACCAGGAAAAGCTTCTGCCTATTTTAATATGAAGAGAAATGGCCAGGGAGGGACTCTATTCAAAGCAAGAGAACCATTTCTCCTGAACTAGTGCCTTAGACCTATTAGAAAGATGAGTGTTGAAAAGCTTGCATATCAGCAAGAGGCTAGATTTGATTGGTATGGAAATGAAAGCACACTCACTGATCTGTAGCTTATCTTTCAGCCTTATCTTCCCTCTTGTTCTAAATAGTCTTAATTCAGTGTAGCTAAGAGACACAAAATACCTACTGTATATAAAGCTCTGTATTGAAATTATTTATTGTATATTTTCTCATGTAATCCTCAGAGTTCTCTGAGATGTAGATAGTCATTATTACTTTCATTTAATTTCTGACAAGTGACTTGCCTGAGGTCAAATAGCTAGTGATTGATGGATAGAGCTGGAATTCGAATGCTAATTCTTGCTTCTCAAACTGCTCCTTATGCTAATCTTAGTCTCCCCAGCCCCTTTTGTTTAAATTAAGAGCCTCCTAGGATTCTTCTTCTACACACTCAAAAACACACAAATACACAGTCCAAGAAGCCTTATAAATTTAGGTGACTAAAATGTATGTTTGTTACTCCTAATCCTCTGCCTATCAATCATTATGCTTGGGGACCTCCACTGAAGTATGGTTTTTAGGGTGCACAATTCTTGTGTGAGACAGGGCTTGGGAATATTTAAGTTCAGACAGACATGAATTTGAATTCTAGCTCTCCCTCTTATGTACTATGTGACTTTCTACAAATGGAATTCAGAGTCTAACACTTCTAGGTTTAAAGCCATACAGCATCTTCTTAACATTGCTTTTGTAATAAAATCCAGTCTGTATTAGCCCACAAGGTGCTGTATGGCTTAGGTCTTTCTGAATTCATACTATCCTCCCCTTTGCTGAGAGTTCTTGAGACACACTGGTGTTCTTGAAATACAAAAACCTCATCCAACCTCAAAATCTTTGCATTTAAAATTTCTCCTCTCTGGCACTCTTAACGTGACTAGCTTTGTCTTCTATGTTCAGGTCTCAACTTCAACATCTCCTATTTAGAGAGGGTTTCCTCAACCAAGTTATGTAACTCATTCCTGGCCTCTATCCCGTTACTTCGTGTTCATTACTTCATTGTTTTTTCCATAGTGTTTATTGCTATTTGACATTTTATTATCTGTTTAAGTGTTTAGTTATTTATTTTCTGTTTCTGTTGTATGTTTATGACAGCAGGGACTTTTCTGAGCAATTCACTGTTATATTTTCAAAACTCCAAAAAGTGCTTGCACCAAAGCAAATGCTGAATAAATCGGTATTAAATCAATGAACGAATGAATTTCTCCTAAATCTAATCTATGAAACAAGATAATCATGCCTGGGTTTCTGTGAAGTACTTAGTATAGAGTGAAACCAAACAATTGTAGTTTTTATTATGCTGTGTTCTTAGGTTTGCTATGCAAACTCAGCCTTGTTGAACTGACTTGTCCAGGGTGTCATAGTTCCTTGAGGTTTTCTTTTAGGCCCAAATACCTGCACCTATCCTCACCCTTTCATACATGCAGCTGTCATCTTTGGGTATTTACCATGGCAGAGGAGGCAGAAGGGCTTTCACCAAATGGCAGTGTTGTAAGAAATAGGACATCATGACTAGCCATCAGAGAAATGCAAATCAAAATCACAATGAGATATCATCTCACACCAGTTAGAATGGCAATCATTAAAAAGTCAGGAAACAACAGGTGCTGGAGAAGATGTGGATAAATAGGAACACTGTTACACTGTTGGTGGGGCTGTAAACTAGTTCAACCATTGTGGAAGACAGTGTGGCGATTCCTCAAGGATCTAGAACCAGAAATACCGTTTGACCCAGCCACCCCATTACTGGGTATATACCCAAAGGATTATAAATCATGCTGCTATAAAGACACATGCACACGTATGCTTATTGCATCACTATTCACAATAGCAAAGACTTGGAACCAAACGAAATGTCCTTCAATGACAGACTGGATTAAGAAAATGTGGCACATATACTCCATGGAATACTATGCAGCCATAAAAAAGGATGAGTTCATGTCCTTTGTAGTTACATGGATGCAGCTGGAAACCATCATTCTCAGCAAACTGTCACAAGAACAGAAAACCAAACACCAAATGTTCTCACTCATAGGTGGGAATTGAACAATGAGATCACTTGGACACAGGAAAGGGAATATTACACACTGGGGCCTGTTGCGGGGTGGGGAGAGAGGGTAGGGATAGCATTAGGAGATATATCCAATGTAAATGACGAGTTAATGGGTGCAGCACACCAACATGGCACATGTATACATATGTAACAAACCTGTACCCCAGAACATAAAGTATAATGAAAAAAAAAGTGCTATATAGTATGAGGTATTAAGAATAAGAATTAAAGCTTTATCTAAAAATTTTAAAAAAAGAAAAAACAAGAAATAGGACATCACGGCTGGGCGCGGTGGCTCACGCCTGTAATCCCAGCACTTTGGGAGGCCAAGGCGGGGGAATCATGAGGTCAGGAGATGGAGACCATCCTGGCTAAGACGTGAAACCCCGCCTCTACTAAAAATACAAAAAATTAGCCGGGCATGGTGGCTGGTGCCCGTAGTCCCAGCTACTCGGGAGGCTGAGGCAGGAGAATGGCATGAACCCGGGAGGCAGAGCTTGCAGTGAACCAAGATCGTGCCACTGCACTCCAGCCTGGGCAACAGAGTGAGACTCTGTCTCAAAAAAAAAAAAAAAAAAAAAAAAAGGAAATAGAACATCATGCAGGAAATCCCAATCCCCATTTATTGATAAGCAAACTGAGGCCCTAGGAAGGGAAGGAATTTTCTTTAGGAACACCAAGATTATATTTAAAATGTCCCACCCCTGGTCCAGTGGTTGGAGCTAATTTGTATTCTCTACAAATATAGTACTCATGTTTTCAGGACTTCTTTAAAGTATTTATGCAATGCGATGAATCTGATGTTGGCAATAGAAAGGAGATGTGTAGTTTGATGAAAGATATTTGAAAGGCTTATTAAAAGGAAATTTGGACAAAATTTTCTGAAAGTGGAAACTACCCAGAAGCTAGAATGATAATGCATATAAAGTCCATGAGTTAAAATGTTGAAATACATGGTAATTCAAAGGCCCCCCTACACTTCTAATAGCTATATCTAAAGGAATAATTTTTATTTGTATAGTAATGGCTTTTAGAGGATTTTCATATTGAATTTTCTCATTTGATCATCAAAGCAGGCAGTACTGTGACCCTTGCCATATACTGGCATTTATTCCTATAACCTTCTTTCAAAATAATCATCATAGTTTATTGCTGTAATGTGTTTTTCTTCACCAATACTGGCCTTTATCACTATTTCCCCAGCACCTAGCACAGTGCCTGGTACTTAATAGGCATTCAGTGTGTGTGTGTGTGTGTGTATATACAGTTTTTTTTTTTTTGAGATGGAGTCTCACTCTGTCACCCAGGCTAGAGTGCAGTGGCACAATCTTGGCTCACTGCGACCTACACCTCCCAGGTTCAAGCTATTCTCCTGCCTCAGCATCTAGAGTAGCTGAGATTACAGGCATACACCACCATGCCTAGCTAATTTATTTTGTATTTTTAATAGAGACGGGGTTTCACCTTGTTGGGTAGGCTGGTCTTGAACTCCTGACCTCAAGTAATCCACCCACCTCGGCCTCCCAAAGTGCTGGGATTACAGGCATGAGTCACTGCGACTGGCCTCGGTATATATTTGTTGAATTAAGGAAGTAATTTCTGTCTTACAGATGTACAAATTAAGAACAAAGGCCGGGCGCGGTGGCTCAAGCCTGTAATCCCAGCACTTTGGGAGGCGAGACGGGCGGACCACGAGGTCAGGAGATCGAGACCATCCTGGCTAACACGGTGAAACCCCGTCTCTACTAAAAATACAAAAACTAGCCGGGCGAGGTGGCGGGCGCCTGTAGTCCCAGCTACTCCGGAGGCTAAGGCAGGAGAATGGCATAAACCCGGGAGGCAGAGCTTGCAGTGAGCTGAGATCCGGCCACTGCACTCCAGTCCAGGCGACAGAGCGAGACTCCGCCTCAAAAAAAAAAAAAAAAAAAAAAAAACAAACAAACAAAAAAAACAAATTAAGAACAAGAGAGGAGAAATGTTTTGCCTAAAGTCAAATAGCGTCAAAGTGGCAGAGCAAAGGTCTCTAACTCATGTCTCCTGATTTCTAGCCAGATCAGGGATCTTTCTGTCAGTGACTATACGGTAATAGTAGGAACAATAACTATCATTGATACCAGTTGCTATTGACATACCAGGTATAATACATTATTCAAGAAAACTAAGTAACATCTTTAGAACTTTACAGCTGATCCTTCTGCCTAGAACACATGTCTATTTGTCTTGTTTCCCTTCTACTCATTTTTAAAGAGAATTTCAGGGAGTTTTCTCTAGGAAACTTTCTCTAATCCTATCTACATAAGATTATCACTTTTACCTCTGTACAAACTTCTGTCCTAGCACTTGTCCCACTATATTGTCATTATTTATTTTATCTACTTTGACTATGAGGCTATTAAGAGTAGGCATCATGTTTTATTTACTCACAGAGACCAGCTTATGTCATCAGAAAATATTTCATACATAAATAAATGATTAAATTTTCATTCTCCTCTTCACTCCTTGGGAAAAGTAGCAGGGATTATTTTTCTAAGACAATGGGCCTCACACTTTATTGTACATTAGAGCACTTGGCATGCTTTTTAAGCATAAAGATTTCCAGTGTCTCTTCCCTCACCATAAGGGAGATTCAGATTCAGATTCAGTAGGTGTGGACCGTGGACAGGAATTTGTTTTTCTAATGCAGGCAGTTCTTGGAACATATTTTGAGAACCCATGGACCAGGGTAAAATTGTGAGTTGTCCTATCCGTGGAAATAGTTCTGGTAGGTTGGTGGACCCGAATAAATAAGCGAGGATGCGGTGACAACTTTGTCCAGTGTTGCAGTTTGTAGCTGTAAATTTCAGAGGCTATCTAGAAGATTGACTGCTGCAGACACCCTTGAAAAAGGCTCCTCTGTTCACCACCCTCAATATTCTTCCTTCCTTGAGATATCATGGTTTGGTGGAGGGCATATTGTTCTGGAAGTAAGGCCATCAGGGTGATGACTGGGTAACCTGAGGCATGTCTCTCATGATCTTTGAGTCTCAGTTATGCATCCGACAAATGGTGTCTATTGTTTTGTTTTGTTTTGTTTTTAATGTAGTACCTACCTCACAGGAATGTCTTGAAAATAACATGAAATAAAATAGATCAAAAAGCTAACACAGTGCCTGGCACAGTATGGGGGCTCAGTACTTGAGAGTGAAATGTAAAAAACCTTATCATCCCAGAATTGCCTTTAATAATTGAGCCTTTTCTGTGTTCCTCAGTTTCTCTGTCTGTTGATGTAAGGAGGCATCAGCAGGATGATTTTCAAAGCATGTTTCAGTCTCTTGCTGTGATTCAGATCTCAGTCTTGCATTGTGAGTTGTGAAACAGGGTTCGATCACAGGCTCATTGCAGGTTATTTTTTTTGTTGTTGTTTGTTTGTTTTTAAATAAGCCATCATCTTGTCACCGTGTAATATTGCCAACAAGCTCTGATTTGATGCATTGCCCTCAACTTTTCCTGTCTCCTTGTTCTTTGACCTTGTTCTCCATTCTGCCTGAGAACGGCACATGTTATTTTGAAAGCAGGCAGAAAGAAGGAGTTTTACAAGGCAGGAGAAAGAACAATGGAATCAGTAAAAGATGAAATATTTCCTTTTCTGTCATTTTGATTACAATCTGAGTAATTTCTTATAAAAGGTGCGTTGGTTGGTGTCTCAAAGCCTCCTAGGAGGTTTGCTTGGGTAGTTGCATTGAATACTAACTATGATATTAATTCTTGGAAGAGGAGAGAGGTCAGGAAAGAGTGAGTGATTTGATTGTGAAACTATTTGCTTTATAGCTCCAAACAGGCAGTGGCTTAGAAATCATTGCAGAATTGGTGGAGTTGAACATTGTGGATTAATGCTTATTAAAAGGGGTTTCAATGGGTCAGAAGATCAGAAGCTAAAAAAAGGGTCAGCATTCCCATGCACACTCCAAGAAAGAATGACGTTGCAACATAATGTTAATAATAGCCAATACTAAATTTCTATAGTGCTTTCCCTGTGCTAGGCACTAGTCTAAACATATTTCCCCATATTAACTTTTAAACCTAATAACAATCTATGGGGTAGATCACTTGAATATTCAGATGAAGAAACTGAAAGATCTAGTGATTTTCCCTGGGTTATATATAATGTAAGTCACTGAGTATAGATTTGAACCTAGAATATCTGGTTCTAGAATATATGCTCTTGCCACTGTGCTATACTGCCTCTTATGCTTGGGTAAAACCCGTCAGGAGGCACAAGAATAATGTACTGCTGTTTCAGGGTACTTTTAAATCCCTGATAAGGTCCAGTTCTCCTCTGTCAGTCTTCATTGACTGCCTTTTCCCTGACTGTTTCTTCCTCCTCTCTTTCCCTCCATATAACATGAGCTAGGCAAGCAGTTATATCCTTTGGGGAATTTCTTTCACCTAGGCTCTCTAAATGTTAACTATCTCTAACAGGTGCACAGAACTTCCATATATATTCTCTCATAGGTCATGTGCCCCTCAACAATTTTGTAGGGTAAGCTTAGCAGGAAATATTGTCATATCATTTTACAAATAGGACAATTGAAGCCCAGAGAGAGTAAGTGACTTGCCCAAGGTTCACACAATAAATTAACAGCAAAATGTAAGTCAGTAAGCCCCATGTACTTATTACACACTTATTAGGTACCAGGCATTGTTCTAGGCACAGTTTTCAGGATGTCTGACTTCAAAATCAGTGCCCTGGCAAATAAACCACTCTCTCTCTCTCTGTCTTGGAAGCCATTCAGAATGATCACCTAGGTCCCTTGATTAGGGAAAAGAACAAGCATTTGTTGAGCCTCTACCATGACAAGTACAGGAGTTTTATTTTCATTTTTTTTTTGTTGTTGTTGTTCTACTGAATCCTTCTGCCAACCCTGAAAGTTTGGGATTTGAATCTTCATTTTCAAATAAGAAAGCTGACAAGTAAGGTAGACCCCAGTTTGAGCTGGCTCCCTTTTTCCTCTCTAGAGCTCCATGTCAGGCTTCGGTTGCAGCACTGGAACATCCCTCTGGCAGACTCTGCTGAAAACATTCCTAGGAATGCTGAGGCCAAGATGAACACATCTTTTCATTTATCATTTGCTGTTGCCTTAGGTCTTTCAGCAGAACCATAAACAAGCAAGTAGAAAGCAGTCAGGTTAGTAAGGGAAAAAGGAAATGAGGCTTAGTCCTTGGGCTATATTCTGCTTCCCCCAGCCGACTAATGCCCTCCCAGCCCAGGTCACAAATGGATGGAAAGGGTCTTCTGCAGCAGTCCTCTGAGGCCTGGCCTAGTTCTGATGCACAAGACTCTGCTGGCTATTCCAGCTGCTGCTTCTAATTCCTCAGGCCTGGCCAGCACTGTTAAGAGGAGGAGTTGAGAAAGACAAGAGCATGTGTAAAAAGAGGTTCGCTCACCACCAGATCACGCTTCTTAAGGGCATGGAGTTTGGTTCTGTTGAGAAAGCTTCTCTTGTTTACTTGTGAAAAAGGCCTGAGGGTCAGTCTCCTGCTGACATTTTCTCTGGTAGTGGCCAGACTTCAGAGGATGACAGAATTGGGGAAATGACATGTCTCAGTTCAGGTTGCTTACTTGCCTTTACTCTCACTAACTGGGAAATCTCCTTCTTCTCAGTCCTTGGACCTTTTTACCTTAAACTTTAAGAAAAGTTGTAGAATCATGTAGTCTTTTGGCCAAAAGAACCTGCTACCACTTACCTAAGAGCATGATTCCCTTTGAGTATTCATGTTTACATGTCTTCATTCTGCTCACAAAGATCCTATCAAAAAGTGATTCTATAGCTTCCTTTGATTAATCCAACAACCTCCACACTTTGAATGCCTTCCTTGCATGCATCTTGTTTCCTCTTGCTCTCAATTAGCATCATTTCTTTTTCAGGTCTTCGAAAGTTAGAACTAGAAGGGGCTGTTAGTATTATATGAGAATCTTTTCAATCCATAAAGAGCTACACAGATGTAATTGATTATTATTGCTATTTAGTCCAGTCTCTACATTTGAAAAATGAGGTAACTAAGACCCCTTGGGATACAGTGATTTGCCAAAAATTACACAGTTCATAGGAGACAGCTCCAGGCCTCAAATGTAAGTTTTCAGGGTCAATTACCATGTTGTTTTCACTCTTCTCACTGACTATTTTCCTCTCTTAGGACTCGGGGAAGAGCATTTCACTGCATCCTAAATATTTACAGTGGTATGTTATGATTTCACTGCTTGACCTTTTCTTTCTAAGGCTAAATCAAGGGAGTATAAATATTTTTTATTCCAGTGACTTATTTCCAACTCTTCAGTCTTCCAGTTCTCTGAGGAGGAGCTGTGTTCTTCAGTAGCAAACAGATGCACATTGGGTTGGTGTAGAAATGAGTTGGGATGTTTCTCGTTTCTTAAGAAGTATACAATGCTGATGAGGAAAGTAGGAGTTGTAATCTTTCCTCAGGCACCAGGAACTCTTGTGCCTTCAGCATACTAAAACTGCTGTTAGATTTGGGGAGACAGAATAGACCATAGCCTAGGATACAATAACAGCTACCATTTACTGAGTGTTTAAAATATGCCAGTTACTATGTTAGGTCCATTGTAAACATCATTTTACTTAATCCTTACAATGACACTGAGAGGGAGTTATTATGAGCACCATTTTTTAGATGAAGAAACCAATGCTCAGAGAGGTTATGTAACTTGTCCATATTTACATAGTTACTAAATATTTGACACAACATTTAAATCTGGGTCTCCCTGACCCAATGCCCAGGTTACTTTCACTACAGTAAGAATCTTCTGTGAATAATAACATTTCCCCTTTGAGATGCGGGCTTAGAGGTGTGAGAAAGCATTCCTTCTCCATAAACTTAAAATAATCAACATACCATGATTTTATAGTTTCTGAAAATTTACAATTAGAGACTTGTTGTTTTCTAGTGGAAATTACAATGGACCAGGAGTTAGGATTCCTGTGTTTTAATAACAGCCTTACCACTGAGCAACTGTGTAAATTTAGACAAATTATTCCCTCACTTGGTGCCTCAGTTTCTCCCTCTGTGTAATGGAAAATATAGTAGTCCTCTTCATTCTCTGAAATCCTGCAATTCTTTAAAGATAGTAAGCCAATTCTTCCAGACTATTTTCTCCAGAAAAGAACATATTGGAAGTATGAAGAAGCTTCCTGTCAAGTAGTGGTTAATTGAAGTATCACTTTTCATAATCAGCCTGTCTACAAGATGCTCCACCTCCACCCCACCCTCCACCTAACTTGTCCACATGGAACCAGGAACAATATTTTGACTGGTCCTTATTGCCTTATATATTTTTTGAATGGAATGAGAACTGTAAATGAGAGCTAGAGATTCATCTGATACCAGAAGTAACATACCTCAGATTCAAGTTCCCCTGGCCCGAGTCAAATGGACCCAGGTTTAATAAGTAACCTCAGGTGCTCTAATGCACTGTGAGGTTTGAGACTCATTGTCTCAGGAAAATATAATTTCTATTACTTTTCTTAAGGAATGTGTATAAAGATAAAAATGAAGCTCCGTGTATGTATGTATGTATATATTATCTTTCATGTAACAGGTATTTACTTAGCACATCTGTGCCAGGGTCTTTGAATAAATAAGACATTTTTGCTATTCACAAGAACACAAAATATAGTGGGAGAGACAAAATTAAACTAATAATGACAAGACATGGGGTTAATGTTATAACTGAGATATGTACAAAGGCTAGAGAGGTCCTAACTCACATAGGTGAGATTAGAAAAGGATCCTTGGAGGAGGTGGGGCCTGAGACAAATCTTAAGGGGTAACAGTAAAACAGAACAAGGGAGATAAGGTGAGAGTTTAGCTGTAAGTTCTAGAGGTGTTATTTATTCTGATGTACAGTACCTTGGTGTATTCTAAAACACTAATAACTCTTATTACCATTATAAGATTGTATTATATTTTTGCTTCTCTGACATCTGGTAGCCAGACTCCATCCAAGAGAACTTAAGACTTGAGGAATTCAGCAAGTTCAGCCAGAAAGTTTAGTAGAGAACAGAGGGTATTCCCCATTCCACTGTATTATCAATAGCTCCAGTTTAAACCAGTTCAATGATTGACCACAAAATCTCTATGAGTCTGCAAGAACAGAAGTATTACAGGACTTGGGGTGCCTTCCGATGCAGATGTCTTCAGTAACCAAAACTTAGATCACAACACCAAAGTTCCTTTGAATACCTGAAAAGCCTTTCTAAGAAGGACAGGTTCAAAGAAGCTCAGACTGTGAAGACTAGAATAAGTAAGTAGCTCTTCAATGCCCAGACACTTAAAAACATCCACAAGAATTAAGACCATCCAGGAAAACATGACCTCACCAAGTGAACTAAATAAGGCACCAGTGACCCATTCTGGAAAGACAGAGAAATGTGACCTTTCAGACAGAGAATTTAAAATAGTTTCTTTGTGGAAGCTCAACATCCAAGATAACACAGAAAAAATTTTTGGAATTTTATCAGATAAATTTAATGAAGAAGTTGAAATAATGTTTTAAGTATTTAAGCAGAAATTCTGGAGGAGAAAATGAAATTGGCATATGGAAGAATGTATTAGTATCCTACCAAGATAATTGAGCAATCAGAAGAAAGAATTAGTGAGCTTGAAGACTATATATATATATATATATATATATATATATATATAGAGAGAGAGAGAGAGAGAGAGAGAGAGAGTCAGAGGAGACAAAAGAAAAAGGGATAAGAAAAAAATAAGCATTCATACAAGTTCTAGAAAATAGCCTCAAAGGCAGGTGGATCACGAGGTCAAGAGATCGAGACTATCCTGGCTAACATGGTGAAATCCTGTCTCTACTAAAAATACAAAAATTAGCTGGACATGCTGACGTGTGTCTATAGTCCCTGCTACTCAGTAGGCTGAAGCAGGAGAATTGCTTGAACCTGGGAGGTGGAGATTGCAGTGAGCCGAGATCACGCCACTGCACTCCAGCCAGTCTGGCTAAAGAACGAGAGTCCATCTCAAAAAAAAAAAAAAAAGAAAGAAAAAGAAAAAGAAAAAAGAAAATAGTCTCAAAATGGCAAATCTGAGAGTTACTGGCCTTAAAGAGAAGAGAGAGAAATTTTATTCATAGGGAAAGTAACAGAGAACTTCTGAAGCCTAGAGAAAGATATCAGTATTGAAGCACGAGAAAGTTATAGAACACCAAGCAGATTTAAAGCAAATGAGACTTCCTCAAGACACTTAACTATCAATAGCTCTTCTAGCTGTTTTAAAATAAATACATGTGCTGTTAACTATAGTCACCCTACTCTGCTCTTGAATATTAAAACATATTCCCTTTAGTTTATTGTATATTTGTGCTAATTGACCAATTTCTCTTTGTCCCTCACACCACATACAAACCTTTCCCAGACTCTGACATCTATTATTCCACTTTCTACCTCTAGAAAATCAACTCTTTAAGCTCACACAAATAAGTGAAAACATGCAATATTTGTCTGTGCCTCACTTATTTCACATTTAGCATAGTGACTTTGAGTTCCATCGTGCTGTTGCAGGAGACGTAGTTTAATTATTTTATATGGACGAATAGGGTATATATACACACATATAACTATTTTATGTATATATATTATATATATATAGAGAGAGAGAGTGTGTGTGTATATATATATATAGATAGATAGGTAGATAGATAGATAGATAGATAGATAGATAGATATAGATATAAAACACAATTCCTTTATCTAATCATCCATTGATAGACGCTTAATTTGATTCCGTATCTTTGCTATTGCAAATAATGCTGTGATAGAGAGACAAGTGCAGGTATCTTTCAAATATAATGATTTTATTGTCTTTAGGTAGCTACTCAATAGTGGGAGTGCTAGATCAAATGGTAGTTCCACTTTAGGTCTTATAGAAATCTTCATACTCTTTTTCATAGAGGTTGTACTGATTTACATTTCCACTAGCAGTGTATAAGCATTCCCCTTGTTTCTCAACCTTAGTAACATCTGTTATTTTTTGTTTTATAAACAATAGCCATTCTGATTTGTGTAAGATAATATCTCATTGTGGTTTTATGTTGCATTTTACTGATGAATGGTGATGATGGGTTTCATATGCTTATTGACCATCCGTGTTTCTTCTTTTCAGAGATGTCTACTCATGTCCCTTGCTCATTTTTGGTGAAAGTATATTTTGTTGAATTGTTTGAGGTTCTTGTGTTTTCAGGATACTAGTGTCTTCTTAAATCACTAGTTTGCAAATATTTTCTTGTATCCAACAGATTGTCTATTCATTCTATTGATTCCTTCTTTTGCTATGCAGGAGCTTTTGAATTTAATATCATTTCATTTGTCTAATATTGTTGCCTCTGCTTTTGAGACATTAACTGTAAAATCTTTGCCTGGACCAATCCCCTGAAGTTTTTCACCTGTTTTCTTGTAGTAGGCTTACAGTTTTGAGTCTTACATTTATGTCCTTAATTCCTCTTTTTATAACTTTTATTTTAAATTCAGGGGTACATGTGCAGGTTTATTATATAGGTAAACCTGTGCCATGGGAGTTTGTTATACAGATTATTTTGTCACTCCAGTATGAAGCCTAGTTCCCATTAGTTATTTTTCCCCATCTTCTCCATCTTCCAACCCTCCACCCTCATAGGTCCCAGTGGGTGCTGTTCCCCTCTATCTGTCTATGTGTTCTCATCAATTAGCTCTCACTTATAAGTGAGAACATGTGGTATTTGGTTTTCTGTTTCTGCATTGGTTGGATAAGATGATGGCCTCCACATCCATCCATGTCCATGCAAATGATATGATCTTGTTCTTTTTTATGGCTGCATATTATTCCATTGTGTATATGTACCACATTTTCTTTATCCAGTCTATAACTGATGGGCATTTAGGTTGATTCCATGTCTTTCCTATTGTGAATAGTGTTGCAATTAACATAAGCTTGCATTCATCTTGAAAATAGAACAATTTATATTCATTTGGGTATATACTCACTAATGGGATTACCATGTTAAATCTTTAGATCTTTGAGGAATCGCCACATTGTCTTCCACAACGGTTGAACTAATTTACACTCCCAGCAATAGTGTAAAAGCATTCCTTTTATTTCACAACCTTGCCAGCATCTGTTGTTTTTTGACTTTTTAATAATAGCCATTGTGACTGGTATGAGATGGTATCTCATTGTGGTTCTGATTTACATTTCTCTAATGATCAGTGAGGTTGAGATTTTTTTCAGGTGAATGTTGGCTGCAGGTATGTCTTTCTTTGAAAAGTTTGTGTCCTTTGCCCCCTTTTTCATGGGTTCTTTGTTTTTTTCTTGTAAATTTGCTGAAGTTCCTTATAGATCCTGGATATTTGTCAGATGCATAGTTTGCAAAAACTTCTCTCATTCTGTAGGTTGTCTGTTTACTCTGTTGATGGTTTCTTTTTCTGTGCAAAAGCTCTTTAGTTTAATTAGATCACATTTGTTAATTTTTGGTTTTTTTTGCAATGCTTTTGACATCTTCATCATGAAATTGTTGCCAGTGCCTATGGCTTGAATGGTGTTGCATAGGTTGTCTTTCAGGGATTTACAGTTTTGAGTTTCACATTTGAGTCTTCAGTCCATCTCGAGTTAATTTTTGTATATGGTGTAATGAAGGAGTCCAAATTTAATCTTCTGCCTATGGCTATCCAGTTATCCCAGCACCAGTTATTGAATAGGGAATACTTTTCCCAGTGATTGTTTTTATCAGGTGTGTTGAAAATCAAATAATTATAGGTTTGTGGTCTTATTTCTGGGTTCTCTATTCTGTTCCATTGGTCTATGTGTCTGTTTTCTTACTACTACTATGCTGTTTTGGTTTCTATAGTCCTGAAGATTAGTTTGAAGTCAGTTAGGGTGATGCCTGTAGCTTTGTTCTTATTGCTTAGGATTGCCTTGGCTATTCAGGCTCTTTTTGGTTCCCTTTGAAATTTTTAAATTTTTTTTCAACTGCTCTGAAGAATCTCATGGTAGTTTAATAGGAATAGCATTAGATCTATGAATTGCTTTGGGAATTATGACCATTTTAATGTTACTAATTCTTCCTATCCATGAGCATGAACTGTTTTTTTCATTTGTTTGTGTCATCTCTGATTTATTTAAGCAGTAGTTCATAATTCTCCTTGTAGAGATCTTTCACCTCCCTAGTTAGCTGTATTCCTAGATATTTTATTCATTTTGCGGCAATTATGAATGAGAGTTTCTTTCCAATTTGGCTCTTGGCTTGAGTTTTCTTGAAGTATAGAATGCTGGTGATTTTTGAATATTAATTTTGTATCTTGAGACTTTGCTGAAGTTGTTTGTTGACTCAGGGAGCTTTTGGGCTGAGACTATGAGATTTGCTAAATATAGGATAATGTGGTCTGCAACCAGGGATAGTCTGACTTCCTCTCTTCCTATTTGGATGCTCTTTATTTCTTTCTCTTATCTGACTGCTCTGGACAGGACTTCCAATACTATGTTGAATAGGGGCAGTGACAGAGGACATCCCTGTCTTGTGCCAGTTTTAAAGGTTTTAAGTTTTGTCCATTCAGTATGATGTTGACTGTGGGTTTATTATAGATGGCTCTTATTATTTTGAGGCTTGTTTCGTCAATATCTAGTTTATTGAGAGTTTTAAACATGAAGAAGTGTTGAATTTTATCAAAAGCTTTTTCTGCACCTATTGAGATAATTATGTGTTTTTCATCTTTAGTTCTGTTTATATGATGAATCACATTTGCTGATTTGTATATGTTGAACCACCCTTGCATCCCAGGGATAAAACCTATTTGATAATGGGTAGATAATCTTTTTGATGTGCTGCTGAATTTGGTTTGCCAGTATTGTGTAGTGAAATTTTTTTGCATCAATTTCATCAAGGATATTGGTCTGAAGTTTTCCTTTTTCACTGTATCTCTGCCAGGTTCTGATGTCAGGATGATTCTGGCCTCACAGAATGAGTTAGAGTGGAGTCACTACTGCTCAATTTTTTGAAACAATTTCAGTAGGAATGGTACAAGCTCTTCTTTGTACACCTGGTAGGATTCAGCTGTGAATCCCACTGGTCCTGGGCTTTTTTTGTTGGTATGGTATTTATTACTGCCTCAAATTTAGAGCTTATTATTTGTCTGTTTGGGGATTCAACTTCTTCGTGATTCAGTCTTGGAAGGTTGTATCTGTCCAGGAATTTATTCATTTTTTTTTCTAGATTTTCTAGTTTACGTGCATAGAGGCATTCATAATATTGTCTGATAGTTATTTGTATTTCTGTGGGGTCAGTGGCATTATTCCCCTTGTTTCTGATTGTATTTATTTGAACTTTTTCTTTTCTTATTTATTAGTCTAACTAGAGATCTATCTATTTTATTATTTTTTTTCAAAAAACAAGTTCCTGAATTCATTGACCTTTTTATTGTGCTTTTATTTTGTATGTGTCTCTGTCTCCTTCAGTTCAGCTCTGATTTTGGTTATTTATTGTCCTCTGCTAGCTCTGGGGTTTGTTTTCTGTTGCTTCTCTAGTTCCTTTAGTTGTGATGTTAGGTTGCTAACTTGAGATGTTTCTAACCTTTTGATGTGGGCATTTGTTGCTATAAATTTCTCTCTTAACAGTGCCTTAGCTGTATCCCAGAGATTCTGGCATGTTTTATCTATCCTCTCATTACTTTCAAATAACTTCTTCATGTCTGCTTTATTTTAAGTATTTACCTGAAATTAACTCAGAAGCAGATTCATGTGCTCATATTCCATTTCCATGTAATTGTATAGTTTTGAGTGAATTTCTTAGTCTTGATTTTTAATTTGATTGTGTTGTGGTCCAGGAGACTGTTTGCTATAATTTTACTTCTTTTGCATTTGTTGAGTAGTATTTTACTTATGAATATGTAATCAGTTTTAGAATATGTGCCATCTAGCAATGAGAAGAATGTATATTCTGCTGTTTTTAGGTGGAGTTCTGTAGATATCTATCAAGTCCACTTGATCTACTACTGTGTTCAGGTCCTGAATATCTTTGTTAATTTTCTATCTCCATGGTCTGTCTAATATTGTCAGTGGGGTATCATAGTCTCTCACTAATGTTGTGTGGGAGTCTAAGTTTCTTCGAAGGTCTCTTAAAACTTGCTTTACAAATCTGGGTGCTCCTGAGTTAGGTGCCTATTTATTCAGGATAGTTAGCTTTTCTTACTGAATTAATCCCTGTACCATTATGTAATGCCCTTCTTTCTCTTTTCTGAACTGTCTGTTTTGTCAGCAACTAAGATTTCAACTTTTGCTTTTTGCTTTTATCCATTTCCTTGGTAAATTTTTCTTCATACCTTTATTTTGAGCCTATGTATGTCATTGCATGTGAGATGGGTCTCTTGAAGACAGCATACCAATGGGTCTTGGCTCTTTAGCCAGCTTGCCACTCTGTTTATTTTAATTGGGGCATTTGGCCCATTTACATTAAAAAATGGTATGGATATATGTGGATTTGATCCTGTCATCATGATGTTAGCTGATTATGTTGCAGACTTATTTTTGTGATTGTTTTGTAGTGTCACTGGTCTGTGTACTTCAGTGTGTTTTTGTAGTGGCTGGTAATGGTCTTTCCTTTTCATTTTTAGTACTTCCTCTACTAGCTCTTGTAAGGAAGGTTTGCAGATAATGAATTCCCTCAGCATTTGCTTGTCTGAAATCATCATATTTCCCCTTTGTTTATGCTTAGCTTGGCCAGAAAGGAAATTCTAGATTACAATTTCTTCTCTTTAAGAATGTTGAATATTGGCCCCCAATCTCTTCTGGCTTTTGGGGTTTTAACTGAGAGGTCCACTGTTAGTCTGATGGGCTTCCCTTTGTAGTTTCCTGACCTTTCTCTCTAGCTGCCTTTAAAATTTTTTTTATTTCTACCTTGGAGAATCTAATATTTATATGTCTTGGGCATGATCTTGTGAAATATCTTACTGAATTTCTCTGCCTGTCCTGAATGTGAATGTTGGCCTCTCTAGCTAGGTTGGGACATTCTTATGGATGACATCCTGAAATATGTATTTCAAGTTGGTTTAACTCTTCCTATCTTTATCAGGAACACCAATGACCTGTATATTTGGTCTCTTTACATAACCTCATATTTCTCTGAGGCTTTGTTCATTCGTTTTATTTTTTTCTCTATATTATTGTCTTCCTGTCTTATTTCAGAAATCCAGTCTTTAAGCTCTGAGATTCTTACTTCTACTTGGTTTATTTTTCTATTAATTATGCATTATGAAATTTTCAAAGTGTGTTTTTCTGCTCTATCAGGTCTATACTGGCTATCTTTCTTTCCCTGTCATCTCCTGCAATGTTTTATCATGATCTTTACCTTCCTTACATTGGGTTTTATTTATTTATTTTGAGACAGAGTCTCTCTTTGTTGCCCAGACTGGAGTGCAGTGGTGTGATCTTGCTCACTGCACACTCTACCTCCCAGGTTCACACCATTCTCCTGCCTCAGCCTCCTGAATAGCTGGGACTACAGGTGTCCACCACCACGTGAGGCTAATTTTTTCTATTTTTAGTAGAGATGGGGTTTCACCATGTTAGCCAGACTGGTCTCAATCTCCCGACCTTGTGATCCACCTGCCTCAGCCTCCCAAAGTGCTGGGAGTATAGGTGTAAGCCACCATTCCCGGCCTGCATTGGGTTTTAATGCCCTTCTGTAGCTCCATTAACTTTGTTCCTACCCATATTTTGAATTCTACTTCTTTCATTTCAGCCATCTCAGCCTCAGCTCAGTTCCAAATCCTTGCTGGGGAAGGGATGTGGTCATTTGGAGGAAAGAAGGCACTTTGGCTTTTTAAGTTTTCAGTGTTCTTGTACTGATTCTTTCTTACCTTGTGGGCTTATCTGCGATCAGTCTTTGAGGTTGCTGACCATTAGATTTTTTTTTCCTATTGTCCTATTTGATGTCCTTGAGAGTTTGATTATGGTATAAAGTGGGTCAACTGGCTTCATTTCTGGGAGATTTTAGGGGGCCAACACTCAGCTCTCAACTCCTAGTCTGTGTGCTCTAACTCTGGGAGACTTTTACTGAGTGCAGGTAGATTCAAGGATACCTGCCTCCATGTGGGCATTCACCACGGTGGCAGAGGCAAAACAGCTGGAGGGGGAAGCAGGGGCCTCTGCTGGGGCCCTGTGTGCATGATTGCACTGGAGGTGGTGTTAGCTTGGGGTGGGGTGCTAGTCAGAACAGGTCTGGGTGCCTTCTCTGTGTCTCATGAGCAGGAGTAATCACTCAGGGTGTGCAAGGATCTTCTGTTCTCTGTGCAGCTTTAGTGCAAGGTTTGGGTGTTTTTGGGGGTAGGGCTTGCTGGCTCTGTGTCCACCAAGGCTTCATCTGCAATGGTAGTCAGCAGGGGTGGGGGCACATACTGTACTCTTGCATGTTGGTGGGACAAGTAAAACAAAACCCACCCATGCAGATGAACACCAGCAAAATGATGTGGGGAGGTGCTGTGGGCTTAGAGGATTTTGCAGTATGGCAAGAGAATGTGCCAGCTAACACACAGCTACAGGGGCTGCCTCACTAGAGGTCTCCACCAGTCGGGCCTGCCACTCACCATGGGAGCTCCATCCTAGGGAGCCCTGAAACCTCTGTCAGCCAAAAATCATTGGCTAGGGTAGGCAGAAACCCCAGTTTGGAGGTTCCACCTGGTGACAAATGGGATTTAGGACCTACTTAAGTCATCAGTCTGGCCACATTTTCATAGGGCAGTTGTGCTGTGCTGAAGGACTGCCTCTGCTCCCAGTTGGCTTGGACTTTCCAAAGCCCAAAGGCTTGAATGGCTAAGTTTCCCAAACAGCAAAGATGGTGGCCCATTCCTCCCTGTGAGGGATCTCTCTCAGGGACTTTTCAAATCTTTGTCAGCTGGGGAACACCAGGAGGGGTGGCTGGAGGCCTTGGTTGGAAGGTACTGACCAGGGAGGAGGAAAGGGAACAGGCACTTGCTTAAAGAAGCAGCCTGGACACATTTTGATAGAGCAGCTAGGCTGTACAGGGTACTGTTTCCACCCCTGGTTGGCTTGAACTTTCCAATGCCCAAAGGCTGGAACAGCTAAATCACCCAAATAGCAAAAATGGTGGCTCACCCCTCTCTCTGGGAACTTCATCCCAGGGAGGTTTCAAAACGATGTCAGGTAGAAATCACTGGCAGGTGTGGCTGGAGACCCTGGTTGGGAGGTCCTGCTCAGTGATGAGGAGAAACAAGATTGGGTACCCACTTTAAAAAACAGTCTGGCCACATTTTCATAGAGCACCTCTGTTGTGTTGGAGGATCCCTTTCACTTCCAGTCAGTTTGAACTTTCCAAAGCCCAAAGGCTAGAATGGCTACATTGCCCTGACATGAAAGATGTCAGTGTGCCTATCCTCCTGGGATCTCCATCCCAGGGAGGCACAACACTGCTACAGGTGACTGGCTGGAATTTCAAACCAGTGGGTTTTATCATGTGTGGTGCCATGGAAGTGGGGCCCACAGGCGGTCACTGCTCAGCCCCCTGAATTCCACCTCTTTCGTAGGGCTATGCATAGGGGTGTAACACCCCATTTTGCCAGAGTTGCAACTACTTTTGCTGGGAAGCTCATAATGCCAGAGTATCTAAGGCTCCTGGGCCTTTGCACATGCTTAAGGAGCTGCTCTTCTGAGGCTCCACATCATTCTGTCAGACTGAAGGCCCTGGTGGAGTGGGTTCACAAAGAGATCTCCTGACCCAAGGGTTATAAAGATCTATTGGAGAAGCATGGGTTCCCAGGGATGCACGTTCACCATGGCTTTCCTGGGCAGGGGAAGTTCTCTTGGCTCTGTGTCACTCCTAGGTGGGTGGCCATCCTGCCTTGTTTTACTTCATTTTTCATGGGTCAAGTAGTTTCTTTGATTACTACCAACGTGAGTACCTGAATGTTTCAGTTTAAGGTGCTGTATTTACTTGCTCCTTCCATTCTTCTCTATTAGAGCAACACACAATAGCTATTTCTAGTTGGCCTTCTTAGCTACACCTCTAATTCACCTTTTGTTAGGTGTTTTACATGGTGAGATACAACCTCAAAAAGACAAATCTAAGAAGTAATGGTCATAGAGAGAAAGTAGAGAGAGAAATTATGATAGAAAGTTTGTTCAAAGAGATGACAACAGAGAACTTCTGACCTAGATAAAGATATTTATGTTCAAGTACAAGAAGGTTATAGAACACCAGGCACACTTAATCCAAACAAGACTACTTCAAGACAATCAACAGTCAAACTCCCAAAGGTCAAGGATAAAGAAAAGATCCTAAAAGCAGCAAGATAAAAGAAACAAACAATGTACAATGGAGCTCCAATACATCTGGCAGCCTACTTCTTCTTAGTGGAAATCTTACCAGCTAGGAAAGAGTGATATTACATATTTAAAGAGCTGAAAAGTAAAAAAAAAAACAAACAAAACAAACAAACAAACAAACAAACAAACAAACAAACAAAAAACCTTTTATCCTAGAGTAGAATATCGGGTAACAAGCCTTTTCCAGACAAACAAAAGCTGAGGGATTTCATCAACAGCAGACCAATCTTATAGAAAATGCTAAAGGGAGTACTTCAGTAAGAAAGAAAAGGACATCAATGAGCAATAAGTAATCACCTGAAGGCACAAAACTCATTGATAATAGTAAGTATACAGAAAAAAACAGAATAATATAACACTGTAACTGTGGTGTATAAACTACTCTTATCCTAAGTAGGAAGAGTAAATGATGAGCAAGTCAAAAGCAATAACTAGAACAACATTTTAAGAGAGAGCCAGTAAAAGGAGATACAAATAGAAAAAAACTAAAAGTTTAAAAAGCAGGTTGATAGAGTTAAGGCATAGAGTCTATATTAGTTTTCTTTCTGCTTGTTTGTTTTTCATGCAAAGAGTATTAAGTTGTTTTCAAGTTAAAATAATGGATTATACAATAATGTTTGCAAGCTTCATAGTAACTTCAAACCAAAAGATACACAATGGAGACAGAAAATGTAAAAAGAAAGAAGATAAATTAAATCACCTGAGAAAATCATTTTCACTAAAGAAGACAGAAAGGAGGGCCATTATGAAATGCCAATTAGAACCTATTATTTGAGCCCATTACTGGAAATTTGCCTGTAAAACTCTGTTCAGATGCAATAATGATTTAGGCAGGTCTGACTTCCCAGAAATGAAGAGAAGTGCTGAAAATAAATAGAAGATAATAAATCTCTTAATGATGCAAAGGGGAAAAATAAAACAAATTATGTTTTCTCTGGCCAAAGAAGAAGAAGAAGAAGAAGAAGAAGAAGAGGAAGAAGAAGGAGGAAAGGAAAGGAAAGAAAGAAGAAAGTGAAGACTACAAAGCAGTTAGAAAATAAATAACAAAATGGCAGGGGAAAATTATTATTATATAATATCATGATAATAATATTGAATATATATAGACTAAACTCTCCAATCAAAAGACATAGAGTGGTTGAGTGGACAAACAAACAAGACTTATTGATCTATTGCCTACAAGAAATATATTTCACTTATAAAGACACACATAGACTGAAATAAGCAGATGAACAATTGTTCCATGACAATGGAAATAAAAAAGACTAGCAGGAGTCACTAAACTTATATCAAAAAATTATAGCAGGATTCCTTATGCTTATATCATACAAAATATATTTCAAAACAAAATGTATAATATGAGACAAAGACAGTCACTATATAATGATAAATGGAGCAATTCAGCAAATGGATGTATACAACAATTTTAAATATATATGCACCCAATACTGGAACACTCAGCTATATAAAGCAAATATTATTAGAACTAAAGAGAGAGACAGGCTGCAGTTCAATAATAATGTGAGACTTTAAAACTCCACTTTCAGCATTGGACAGATCATCCAGACAGAAATTCAACAACAACAACAACAGCAAAAACATTAGACATAATCAGCACTTTAGACGAAATGGACTTAATAGACATTTGCAGAACATTTCACCAAATGGCTGCAGAATACGCAATATTTTCCTCAGGACATGGGTCATACTCAAGGATGATATGTTAGGTCACAAAACAAGTGTTAAAACATTCAGAAAATTTAAATAATATCAAGCATCATTTCTGACTACAAGGAAGTGAAAGTAGACAAAATTCTGGAACATGTACAAATACACAAAAAATTAAACAGTATGGTCCTGAATGATCAGGGAGTTAATAAAAAATTAAAAAGAAAATTAAAAGACTTCCTGACACAAGTAATAATGGGAACACACTATACCAAAACCTGTGAGATACAGCAAAAGCAGTTCTACCAAGTAAGTTTGTAGTTATAAGTTCCTACATCAAAAAAGAGAAAAAATCTCAAATGAAGAACCTAATGTTGCATAATTAAGAACTAGAACAGCAAAAGCAAACCAAACACACAATTGGGTGAAGCAAAGAAATAATAAATATCAGACCAAAACAAACAAACAAAAACAATCAAAATTAAAAAAAAAATAAAAAAATAGTGAAACAAAAAGTTGATCTTCTGAAAAAATTAAATAAAATTCACAAACCTTGGGCTGGGCACAGTGGCTCATGCCTGTAATCCCAGCACTTTGGGAGGCCAAGGTGGGCAGATCATGATGTCAGGAGTTCAAGAACAGCCTGGCAAAGATGGTGAAACCCCATCTCTACTAAAAATACAAAAATTAGTCAGGTGCAGTGCCAGGCATATGTATTCCCAGCTACTCAGGAAGCTGAGGCAGGAGAATTGCTTGAACCCAGGAGGCAGAGATTGCAGTGAGCCGAGATCATACCACTGCACTCCAGCCTAGGTGACAGAGTGAGATTCCAAAAAAAAAAAAAAAAAAAAAAAAAAAATAGCCAGACTAACAAAAAAGGAAGACAAAATACAAATAAATGGAAAAAAGGAAGAAGATACAAATAAATGAAATCAGAAATATATAAGAAATCATTACAACTGACACTGTAGATATTAAAAAAGTTATTAGTACAAACTATGGGCAACTATATGCCAACAAATTGGAAAACTGAGAAAAAACAAATTAATTTCTGGACATATATAGTTTACTAAGAAGAAATTTAAACTTGAACAGAGTAGTAGCAAGTAATGAGATCAAAGCTGTCATAAATAGAAAAGCCCAGGAGCCTTTTCTTTTTCTACTAAAGGGTAGCCCAGGAACTGATGGCTTTATTGCTGAATTCTATCAAACATTTAAACTAATACTAATTGTACTCAAATTATTTTGAAAAATCGAGGAAGAGGGAA
>NC_045445.1:85626738-85651914 GCF_002776525.5 Piliocolobus tephrosceles
CCTTTAGCTGAGCCCTGTCCCCAGAGGCGCAGTCTACAGAGACAGGCAGGTTTCCTTGAGCTGCTGTGAGCTCCACCCAGTTCCAGCTTCCCAGCGGCTTTAGTTACCTACTTAAGCCTCAGCGATGGCGGGCGCCCCTCCCCCAGCCTCGCTGCTGCCTTGCGGTTAGATTGCCGCAGACTGCTGTGTTAGCAAGGAGAGAGGCTCCGTGGGCGTGGGACCCTCCCGGCCAGGTGTGGGATACAATCTCCGGTGTGCCGGTGTTACAGCGCAGTATTGGGGTGGGAGTTACCCGATTTTCCAGGTGTTGTGTGTTTCAGTTCCCCTGGCTAGGAAAAGGGACTCCCTTCCCCCTCGCGCTTCCCAGGTGAGGCGATGCCTCGCCCTGCTTCAGCTCTCGCTGGTCGGGCTGCAGCAGCTGACCAGCACCGATTGTCCGGCACTCCCGAGTGAGATGACCCCAGTACCTCAGTTGAAAATGCAGAAATTGCCGGTCTTCTGTGTCGCTCGCGCTGGGAGTTGGAGACTGAAGCTGCTCCTATTCGGCCATCTTGCTCCGCCCCTCTTGGACCCTCTCGGAATATTTTTAAACTCATTCTATAAGGCCAGTATTACCCTGATACCCAAACCAAACAAAGACACATCAATAAAAGGAAACTATAGGCCAGTATCTCTGATGAATATTGATCCAAAAATTCTGAACAAAACACTAGCAAATGAAATTTAACAATATATTAGAAAGAACATGAATCAAGTTGAAGTGGGATTTATCCCTGCGATGCAAGGCAGGTTCAACATATACAAACCAATCAATGTGATACATCTTGTCAACAGAATGAAGAATAAAAAACATATAGTCATTTCAATTGATAATAAGAAAGCATTTGATAAAATTCAACATCCCTTAATGAGGAAAACCTTAAAATAACTGGGGATAGAAGGAACATACCCCAGCATAATAAAAGCCCTATGTGACAGATCCAGTCTACTAGTATCATACTGAATACCAAACAACAACAACAGCAAAAACAAACCTGAAAACATTTTCTCTAAGATCTGGCACACTACATAAGTGTGCACTGTCAACATTGTTATGCAACCTAGGTACTTGAACTCTTATCTACAGCCATCAGACAAGAGAAAGATATAAAGTGCAACCAAATTGGAAAAGAGGAAATCAAGTTATCCTTGTTTGCAACTGATATAATATTATATTGCAAATACTTGTACCCCTCACAAGAAAATTATTAGAATGGATAAACAAACTCAGCAAAGTGGTAGGATACAAAATCAACATGCAAAAATCAGTAGTATTTCTGTATGCTAACAGTGAACAATGTGAAAAAGAAATTAAAAATGTAATCCCACAATAGACACACATAAAATTAAATACCAAGGAATTAACCTACCCAAAAAGGGAAAAATATCTCTGTAATAAAAACTATAAAAGACAGATGAAATAAATTAAAAACAATACCAACATAATGAAAAAAAATTCTATGTTGATGGACTCAGAATTTCAATATTGTTATAATGCCCCTAACCACCCAAAGCAATCTATGTATTCAATGCAATCCCTGTCAAAATACCAATGACATTCATCACAGTAACAAACAATCATAAAATACATATAAACCCAAAAAACCCAGAATAACTAAAGCTATCCTAAGCAACAAAAAAGAAAACAAAACAAAGCACAACAAGAAGAATCACATTACCTGACTTCAAATTATACCACAGGGTTACAATAACAACAAAACAAGCATGGCACTGGCATATAAACTGATATATAGACCAATGGAACAGAATAGAAAACCCAGAAATAAATCCACACACCTACAGTGAACTCATTTTTGACAAAGGTGCCAAGAACATACACTAGGGAAAAGACAGTCTCTTCAATAAATGATGTTGGAAAAACTAGATGTCCATCTGCAGAAGAATGAAGCTAGATTCCTATCTCTCACCATGTACAAAATTAAAATCAAAATGGATTAAACACTTAAATATAAGATCTCAAACTATAAAATTACTACAAGAAAATATTTGGGAAATTCTCCAATACATTAGACTGGTCCAGAATTTTTCAAGCAATATCCTACAAGCATAGATAACCAAAGCAAAAATGGACAAAGGGGTTAACATACAGTTAACAAACGTCAGCACAGAAAAGGAAAAAAGCAAAACAGTGAAGAGACAACCCATAGAATGGGAGAAAATATTTTTAGACTACCCATCTGACAAGGATTTAATATCCAAAATATATAAAGAGTTAAAAAAACTATCAAAAAAATTATAATTCAATCAAAAGATAGGCACAAGATTTGAATAGACATTTCTCAAGAGAAGATATACAGAAGGCAAATGTGCATATGAAAAGGTACTCAACATCACTGATTATCAGAGAAATGCCAATTGAAGCTACAACATAATATCATCTCACCATAGTTAAATGGCTTACCTCCAAAAGACAGGTAAAAATAAATGCTGGCAAGGATGCAGAGGAAAGGGAATCCTTATACACTCTTGGTGTGAATGTAAATTTGTACAACCACTCTAGAGAATAGTTTTGAGATTCCTCAAGAGACTAAAAATAGAGCTACCATATGATCTATCAGTTCTACTGCAGGGTATATACCCAAAAGAAAGAAAATCAGTTTATTGAAGATATATTTGTACTTTTATGTTCGTTGCAGCCCTGTTCACAATAGCTAAGATTTGGAAGTAGCCTAAGTGTCCATCAACAGATGAATGGATAAAGAGTATGTGCTGCACTGACACAGTGGAGTACTATTAAGGCATAAAAATGAATGAAATCCAATCATTTGAAACAACCTACATAGAACTAGACATGATTATATTATGTGAAATAAACCAGGCACAGAAAGACAAACATCATATATTCTATCTTATTTGGTGGAACTAAAAATCAAACAACTGAACTCATGGACATAGAGAGTTGAAGAACGGTTATGAGAGGTTGTGAAGGATAGTGTGGGGCTCATGGGGAGGGAGTGAGGATGGTTAATTGGTACAAAAAAATAGAAAGAATTAATAAGACCTAGTATTTGATAGCACAATAAGGTGATTATAGTCAATAATAACTGAACTGTACATTTTAAAATAACTTGAAAGTGTGGCTGGTTATTTTGTAACTCAAAGGATAAATGCTTGAAGGGATGAATAACCCATTCTTCATAAAGTGCTTATTTCTTATTGCATGCCTGTTTCAAAACCTCATGTACTTTATAAGAATATACACCTACTATGTACCAACAAAAATATAAAAAAAACAAAAGACACAACAAATACAAAAATAATAAAAAAACAAGGAGTCAAAACGTACCATCTGAGAAAATTACTTTCACCAAAATAAAGACAAGAAGAATGGAAAGAAGGGGAAAAAGACCACAAAACAGCAAGAAAACAAACAACAACCAAAAAATGGCAGGAGAAAATCCTTTCTTATGATTAATAACATTGAATGTAAGAGGATATAACTCTCCAATCAGATATACAGTGGTCAAAGTAATTAAAAAAAAACAAAAACAAAAAACAAAAAACAAGATCCAATGATCTACTGCCCACAACAAACACACTTTACCTGTAAAGACACACATAAACTGGAAATAAAAGGATAACAAATGATATACAGTGCAAATGAAAACCAAAAGAGAGGGGAAGTAGCTATAGACATAGTAAATTTCAAAACAAAATTTATAAAAACAGATTTAAAAAGTTATTAATGATAGAGAAATCAATTCAGCAAATATACCAATATGAAATATATATGCACCCAACACTAGAGCACTCAGATATATAAATAACATATTATTAGATTCAAAGAGAGAGATAGATCCCAATACAACAAAAACTAAATACTTCAACACAGCATTGTCTGTATTGGACAGATCATCCAGACAGAAAAATCAGCAAGAACACATTGCGTTTAATCTGCACTATAGAACAGTGGACCAAATAGATATTTATAGAATATTTCATCCAATGTCTGCAGAGCATATATTTTTCTCCTCAACACATACAATATTTTCAAAGAGAAGTAATATGTTAGACTGAAAAGCAAGTCTCCAAAAATATAAATAATTGAAATTATGACACATATCTTCTATGACCGCAATGGGATAAAACTAGAAATCAATAATGAAAAATTTGGGAACTTATACAAACACATGGAAATTAAAGAATACACTCCTGAATAACCAGTGAGTCAATGAAAAAATTAAGAAGGTAATTAACAATGTTTTGAAATAAATAAAGATATCAGAATCCACCTCTGGGGACAAGGCATAGCTAAATAAAAAGCAGCAGAAACCTCTGCAGATGTAAAAGTCCCTGTCTGACAGCTTTGAAGAGAGCAGTGGTTCTCCCAGCACAGAGGTAAAGATCTGAGAATGGACAGACTGCCTGTTCAAGTGAGTCCCTGACCCCTGAGTAACCTAACTGGGAGACATACCCCACTAGGTGCAGACCAACACCTCACACCTCACACGGCTGGGTACACCCCTGAGACGAAGCTGCCAAAGCAAGAATCAGACACCAACACTCGCTGTTCAGCAATATTCTATCTTCTGTAGTCTTCGCTGATGATACCCAGGCAAACAGAGACTGGAATGGACCTCAAGCAAACTCCAACAGACCTGCAACTGAGGGTCCTGACAGTTAGAAGATAAAGTAACAAACAGAAAGGACACCCACACAAAAATCCCATCAGTACATCACCATCATCAAAGATCAAAGGCAGATAAAACCACAAAGATGGGGAAAAAGCAGTTCAGAAAAGCTGGAAATTCAAAAAATAAGAGCGCATCTCCCCCTCCAAAGGAACGCAGCTCATTGCCAGCAATGGAACAAAGCTGGATAGAGAATGACTTTGATGAGTTGAGAGAAGAAGGCTTCAGTCGATCAAACTTCTCAGAGCTAAAGGAGGAACTACATAACCAGCGCAAAGAAACTAAAACATTGAAAAAAGAATGGAAGAATGGATACCTAGAATAACCAAGGCAGAGACGTCCATTAACGAACTGATAGATATGAAAACCATGACACAAGAACCACGTGACAAATGCACAAGCTTCAGTAATGGACTCGATCAATTGGAAGAAAGATTATCAGTGATTGAAGATTAAATGAATGAAATGAAGTGAGAAGAGAAGTTTAGAGAAAATGGAGTAAAAAAAAAAAAAAAAAAATGAACAAAGCCTCCAAGAAATATGGGATTATGGGAAAAGACCAAATCTACGTCTGATCGGTGTGCCTGAAAGTGACAGGGAAAATGGAACCAAGCTGGAAAACAGTCTGCAGGATATCATCCAGGAGAACTTCCCCAACCTAGTAAGGCAGGCCAACATTCAAATTTAGGAAATACAGAGAATGCCACAAAGATACTCCTCGAGAAGAGCAACTCCAAGAAACATAATTGTCAGATTCACCAAAGTTGAAATGAAGGAAAAAATGTTAAGGGCAGACAGAGAGAAAGGTCGGGTTACCCACAAAGGGAAGCCCATCAGATTAACAGCAGATATCTTGGCAAATACTCTCCAAGCCAGAAGAGAGTGGGGGCCAATATTCAACATTCTTAAAGTAAAGAATTTTCAACCCAGAATCTTATATCCAGCCAAACTAAGTTTCATCAGTGAAGGAGAAATAAAATCCTTTACAGACAAGCAAATGATGAGAGATTTTGTCACCACCTGACCTGCCTTACAAGAGACCCTAAAGGAAGCACTAAACATGGAAAGGAACAACCGGTACCAGCCATTGCAAAAACATGCCAAAATGTAAAGTCCATTGATGCTAGGAAGAAACTGCATCAACTAAAAAGCAAAATAACCAGCTAGTATCATAATGACAGGATCAAGTTTACACATAACAATATTAACCTTAAATGTTAATGGACTAAATGGTCCAATTAAAAGACACAGACTGGCAAATTGGATAACGAGTCAAGACCCATCAGTCTGCTGTATTCAAGAGACCCATCTCACATGCAGAGACACACATAGAATCAAAATAAAGGGATGGAGGAAGATCTACCAGGCAAATGGAAAGAAAAAAAAAAAAAAAAAAAGCAGGGGTTGCAATCCTAGCCTCTGATAAAATAGACTTTAAACCATCAAAGATCAAAAGAGACAAAGAAGGTCATTACATAATGGTAAAGGGATCAATTCATCAGGAAGAGCTAACTATCCTAAATATATATATACTCAATACAGGAACACCCAGATTCATAAAGCAAGTCCTTAGAGACTTACAAAGAGACTAAGACTCCCATACAATAATAATAGGATAACTTAACACCCCATTGTCAACATTAGACAGATCAATGAGACAGAAAGTTAACAAGGATATCCAGGAATTGAACTCAGCTCTGCACCAAGCTGACTTAATAGACATCTACAGAACGCTCCACCCCAAATCAACAGAATATACATTCTTCTCAGCACCACATCACACTTATTCCAAAATTGACCACATAGTTGGAAATAAAGCACTCCTCAGCAAATGTAAAGGAACAGAAATTTTAACAAACTGTCTCTCAGATCACAGTGCAATCAAACTAGAACTCAGGACTAAGAAACTCAATCAAAACTGCTCAACTGCATGGAAACTCAACAACCTGCACCTGAATGACTACTGGTTACATAACGAAATGAAACTAGAACTAAAGATGTTCTTTGATACCAATGAGAACAAAGATACAACATACCAGAACCTCTGGGACACATTTAAAACAGTGTGTAGGGGAAATTTATAGCACTAAATGCCCACAAGAGAAAGCAGGAAAGATCTAAAATTGACACCCTAACATCACAATTAAAAGAACTAGAGAAGCAAGAGCAAACAATTTCAAAAGGTAGCAGAAGGCAAGAAATAACTAAGATCAGAGCAGAACTGAAGGAGATAGAAACACAAAAAACCCTCCAAAAATTCAGTGAATCCAGGAGCTGGTTTTTTGAAAAGATCAACAAAATTTAAAGACTCCTAGCAAGACTAATAAAGAAGAAAAGAGAGAAGAATCAAATAGACACAATAAAAAATGAGAAAGGGAATATCACCACTGATCCCACAGAAATACAAACTACCATCAGAGAATACAATAAACACCTCTACGCAAATAAACTAGAAAATCTAGAAGAAATGGATAATTTCCTGGACACCTACACTCTCCAAAGACTAAACCAGGAAGAAATTGAATCCCTGAATAGATCAATAGCAGGCTCTGAAATTGAGGCAATAATTAATAGCCTACCAACCAAAAAAAGTCCAGGACCAGATGGATTCACAGCTGAATTCTACCAGAGGTACAAGGGGGAGTTGGTACAATTCCTTCTGAAACTATTCCAATCAATAGAAAAAGAGCGAATCCTCCCTCACTCATTTTATGAGGCCAACATCATTGTGATACCAAAGTCTGGCAGAGACACACACAAAAAAGAGAATTTTAGACCAATATCCCTGATTAACATTGATGCAAAAATCCTCAATAAAATACTGGCAAACCAAATCCAGCAGCACATCAAAAAGCTTATGCACCATGATCAAGTGGACTTCATCCCTGGGATGCAAGGCTGGTTCAACATATGAAAATCAATAAATGTAATCCAGCATATAAACAGAACCAAAGACAAAACCCACATGATTATCTCAATAGATGCAGAAAAGACCTTTCACAAAATTCAACAGCCCTTCTTGCTAAAAACTCTAAATAATCTCAGTATGGATGGAATGTATCTCAAAATAATAAGAGCTATTTATGACAAACTCACAGCCAATATCACACTGAATGGACAAAAACTGGAAGCAGTCCCTTTGAAAACTGGCACAAGACAGGGATGCCCTCTCTCACCACTCCTATTCAACATAGTGTTGGAAGTTCTGGCTAGGGCAATCAGGCAAGAGAAAGAAATCAAGGGTATTCAGTTAGGAAAAGAAGAAGTCAAATTGTCTCTGTTTGCAGATGACATGACTGTATATTTAGAAAACCCCATTGTCTCAGCCCAAAATCTCCTTAAGCTGATAAGCAACTTCAGAAAAGTCTCAGGATACAAAATCAATGTGCAAAAATCACAAGCATTCTTATACACCAGTAACAGACACAGAGCCAAATCATGAATGAACTCCCATTCACAATTGCTTCAAAGACAATAAAATACCTAGGAATCCAACTTACAAGGGATGTAAAGGACCTCTTCAAGGAGAACTACAAACCATTGCTCAGTGAAATAAAAGAGGACACAAACAAATGGAAGAATATACCATGCTCATGGATAGGAAGAATCAATATTTTGAAAATGGCCATACTGCCCAAGGTAATTTATAGATTCAATGCCATCCCCATTAAGCTACCAATGACTTTCTTCACAGAATTGGAAAAAACTGCTTTAAAGTTCATATGAAACCAAAAATGACCCCGCATTTCGAAGACAATCCTGAGTCAAAATAACAAAGCTGGAGGCATCACGTTACCTGACTTCAAACTATACTACAAGGCTACAGTAACCAAAACAGCATGGTACTTTTTATCAAAACAGAGATATAGACCCATGGAACAAAACCGAGCCCCCAGAAATAACACCACACATCTACAGTCATCTGATCTTTGACAAACCTGACAGAAACAAGAAATAGGGAAAGGATTCCCTATTTAATAAATGGCGCTGGGAAAATTGACTAACCATAAGTAGAAAGCTGAAACTGGATCCTTTCCTTACTCCTCATACAAAAATTAATTCAAGATGGATTAGAGACTTAAATGTTAGACCTAAAACCATAAAAATCTTAGAAGAAAACGTAGGTAATACCATTCAGGACATAGGCATGGGCAAGGACTTCATGTCTCAAACACCAAAAGCAACAGCAAAAAAAGCCAAAATTGACAAATGGGACTTAATTGAACTAAAGATATTCTGCACAGCAAAAGAAACTACCATCAGAGTGAACAGGCCACTTACAGAATGGGAGAAAATTTTTGCAATCTACTCATCTGTCAAAGGGCTAATATCCAGAACCTAGAAAGAACTCAATCAAATTTACAAAAAACAACAAACAACCCCATCAAAAAGTGGGCGAATGATATGAACAGCCACTTCTCAAAAGAAGACATTCATACAGCCAACAGACAAATGAAGAAATGCTCATCATCACTCGCCATCAGAGAAATGCAAATCAAAACCACAATGAGATACCATCTCACACCAGTTAGAATCACAATCATTAAAAAATCAGGAAACAACAGATGCTGGAGTGGATGTGGAGAAATAGGAACACTTTTACACTGTTGGTTGGACTGTAAGCTAGTTCAGCCATTGTGAAAAACTGTGTGGTGATTCCTCAAGGATCTAGAACTAGAAATACCATTTGATCTAGCCATCCCATTACTGGGTATATGCCCAAAGGATTATAAATCATGGTACTATAAAGACACATGCACACGTATGTTTATTGCAGCACTATTCACAGTAACAGAGACTTGGAATCAACCCAAATGTCCAGTAGTGACAGACTGGATTAAGAAAATGTGGCACATATACTCCATGGAATACTATGCAGCCATAAAAAAGGATGAGTTCGTGTCCTTTGTAGGGACATGGATGCAGCTGGAAATCATCATTCTCTGCAAACTATCACAAGAACAGAAAACCAAACACCACATGTTCTCACTTATAGGTGGGAATTGAACAGTGAGATCACTTTCACACAGGAAGGGGAACATTTCACACCAGGGTCTATTGTGGGGAAGGGGGAGAGGGGAAGGATAGCATTAGATATACTCAATGTGAATGACGAGTTAATGGGTGCAGCATGCCAACATGGCACATGTTTACCTACGTAATAAACCTGCATGTTGTGCACATGTACCCTAGAACTTAAAATATAATAATAATAAAAAAGAAATAAATAAAAATAAAAATACAACATACCAGAGCCAGTGGGATACAGTGAAAGTACTACTAACAGAAATTTTTATAGCAATAAGAAATTACATCAATAAAGTAGAAAAACTTTAAATAAAAAAACTGATGATGCATGTTAAAGAACTAGAAAAGCAAGAGCAAACCAAACCCAAAATTAGTAGAAAAAAGTAATAAAAATCAGCAGAATGAATAAAATTTAAATAAAAAAATACAAAATCAATAAAATAAAATGTAGATTTTCTGAAAAGATGAGCCAAATTGAGAAACCTTTAGTCAGACTAAGGAAAAAAGAGAGATCCAAATAAATAAAAGCAGTCATACAAATGGAGACATCGGAACTGATACCACAGAAAGTCAAAGGATCACTAGAAGCCACTGTGAGTAACTATATGCCAACACATTGAAAAACATAAAATGAATGGATAAATTACTAGACTCATACAGCCTATCAGGATTGAACTATGAAGAAATCAAAAACCTTAACAGACCAATAATAAATAATGAAATAAAAGTTCTAATAAAAGACTTTCTAGCAAAGAAAAGCCTGCTACCCAATGGCTTCACTGCTGAATTTAATAAAACTATTAAAGAAGAACTAATACCAATCCTAATGAAACTATTCCAAGAAATAGAGAAGAGAATAGTTCCAAATTTATCTACAAGGCCAATATTACTTTCATAACAAAACCAAAGACACATTAGAAAGAAAAAAAAACCCTACACATCAATATCCCTGATAAACATTGATGCAAAAATCCACAATAAAATACTAGCAAATTGAATTGAACAACACATTACAAAGATCATTTCTCATAACCAAGTTGGTTTATCCCTGGTATACAAGGTTGGTGGAACATATGCATATCAAACAATGTGGCGCATCATATCAACAGAATGAAGGACAAAAACCATATGATCCTTTCATTTGATGCTGAGAAAGCATTTGATAAAATGTAATATCCCTTCATGATAAGAACCCTCAAAAAACTGGGTAAATAAGGACCATACCTCAACCCAGGAAAAGACATATACAACACAGCCACAGCTAGTATCATACTGAATGTGAAAAAATTGAAATAATTTTTTTCTAAGGTCAGTAACATAACAAGGATGCTCACTCTCACCATTGTTAGACAACATTGTACTGGAAGTCCTAGCTAGAGAAAATCAGAACAGGGAACAAAATAAAAGTCATTCAAATTTGAAAGAAAGTAGTCACACTATCCTTATTTGTGGATTATGTGATCTTATATTTGGAAATACCTAAAGACTATGGCAAAATACTATTAGAACTGGCAAACAAATTTGGTATAGTTGCAGGACACATAATCAACAGGCAAATATCAGTAGCATTTCTGTGTGCCAATGGTGAATGATCTGAAAAAGAAATCATGAAAGTCATCCTGTTTAAAATCACTACAAATAATATTAAATACCTAGGGTTTAACTTAAGCTAAAAATGAAAGATTCGTATAATAAAAACTATAAAATATTGATGCAAGAAACTGAAGAGGTCACAAGAAATGGAAAGCTATTTCATTTTCATGGATTGGAAGAATCAATATATTTAAAATGTCTATACTACTCAAAGCAATCTACTGATTAAATGCATTCCCTATCAAAATACCAATGACATTTTTTATTGAAATAGAAAAAACAATCCTAAAATATATACAATACCGCAAAAGACCCAGAATAGCCAAAGCTATCCCAAACAAAAAGAACGAAACTGGTGGAGTCATGTTACCTGACTTCAAATTATACTGCAGAGCTACAGTAACCAAAATAACATGGTACTGGCATAAAAACAGACACATACACTACTGAAATATATTAAAGAACCCACAGACAAATCCTTGCATGTACAGTGAAGTCATTTTTGACAAAGGTTCTAAAAACATACATTGGGGAATAGACTGTCTTTTCAATAAGTTGTGCTGAGAAAACTGGATATGAATATGCAAAAGAATAAAACTAGTTCCCTATCTCACGTTGTATACAAAAATCAAATAAAAATGAATTAAAGACTTAAATCTAAGACCTCACACTCTTAAACTACTAAAAGAATATGGGGAAACTCTTCAGAACATTAAACTGGGCAAGGATTTCTTGAGTAATATCCCACAAGTACAGGAAACCAAAGCAAAAATAGACAAATGGGATCACAAACAGTCCAAAAAAAATTCTTCATGGAAAAGGTCATAATCAACAAAGTAAAGGGAAAACCTAAAAAATGAGACAGAGTATTTGCAAACTATTCACAGGACAAGAGACAAGAATATATAAGAAGCTCACACAACTCCATAGAAAAAAATCTAATAATTTGGTTAAAAATGGGCAAAATATTTGAATATACATTTCTCAAAGGAATACATACAAATAGCAAACAGTTATATAAAAAGACGTTCAACATCATTGGTCATCAGATAAATGAAAATTAAAACTATAATGAGATATTATCTTACTCCAGTTAAAATGGTTTTTATTCGAAAGACAGGCAATAATGAACGCTGGCTAAGATGTGGAGAAAAGGGAATCCTTCTACACTGTTTGGTGGGAATGTAAATTAGAACAACCACTATAAAGAACAGTTTGGGGGAATCCTCAAAATCTAGAAATAGATACACCATTTGTTCCAGCAGTTTTATTGCTCAGTATTTATCCAAAATAAAGGAAATCAGTATATCAAAGAGGTTATCTGCATTACCATGTTTGTTGCAGCACTGTTCACAATAGATATGATTTGGAAGCAACCTAAGTGTCCTTCAGCACATGAATGGATAAAGAAAACTGGTCCATATACATGATGTAATACTATTAATCCATAAAAAAAAAAAGAATGAAATTCAGTCATTTTTAACAACACAGATGAAACTAAAGCTCATTATGTTAAGTGAAATAAGCCAGGCAGAGAAGTTGGCATGTTTTCACTTATTCAATTGAACTCATGGAGATAGAGAGTAGAATGTTTGTTAATAGAGTCTGGAAAGGGTATCTGTGGCAAGGAGTGCAGATAAATAATGTGTACAAAAATGTAGTTAGAATAGATAAAATTTAGTCTTTTATACCACAACAGGGTGAGTACAGTCAATGATAATTTATTGAAAAATTTAAGGTATCTGTAAGGGTACAATTGGATTCTTTGTAATGCTTGGAAAGGATAAATGCTTGAGGTGATATATACCCCCATTTACCCCAATATGTTTATAATGCATTGTATGACTGCCAAAACAGCTCATGTACCCCGTAATAACATACACTATGTACCCACAGAAAATAAAAATGACAAAATTTAAATAAATCTCATATCTTAAAGGTCATATGACCAATTTCTCAGTGGAGCTACCTTCCCTCCCGAAGTATATGAAAATGTTCTATGTGTTTCAGTTCCATTCACAGTTTCTTCTCATTATCTTTTTTCTCGCAGGATTCTTTGGTCTTTGAAACTCATGAATACATGTACGTCAGAGCTGGGTGGCATTTAAAGAACACCTATTCCAACTTTCATTTTAATAGATAAAAAGAGAGGGCAAGGAATTTGACCTCTTCTCAAATGATTTCCAGTTTCCAATCATCTCTAATAACCAAAAGTATTTTCTGTTTATCTGTAGCAGTTTATTAAGGTTAGATCTTACCAATGGTTTTAGGTTCCAAAGATCTGGGAGTAAAATCAGAAATTATCTAGTCCAGCAGGACAAACCCAAATCATCTAAGTAGATGTTTGTCTGACTTATTCTTTAACATTTTCAGTGATGACACTTTTTTATTCCTCTTGACAGGTTATTCTTGTGTTTCCTCTTTCTTGTGTTCTGGTGCCTAGCAGAGTGCTTGACATATGGTAGATGGTCAGAAAATATTTCTTGAATATGTTTTTGGAGGGGTCCTTATCTCCTTGTCTTTCTTTTTATTCACAAATTCTGCATGTATTTATCACTAGAATAGTACAAGAACTATTTGAAATAGGATAAATGGAGAAAAAGATGTATCTTCACTCAGATTTCACTGCTGTAACATTAATGTCGATGAAATTTTGTTATATTGTTATCCAGGGTTTTGAAATACATTTCTATGTGTACACTATTTAAAATGCAAATAAGCTTTTCCATATACCTTACTAGTCCCTGTTTTCTCACTTTACCTTATCTTACAAATATTTTTCTGTTATTATATACTCTTTCACAGCCATTATTTTTATGGTTGTATCATACTCTTAATGTCCTTATTTGGGGGAATTGCCATGAAGTCCTCATGTCCTGTGTTTTATTGCATCCTTTGCTCCAATATTACAAACAAGCACCAATAAATACCAGGCCACCTGAACTTTTTGACTGCCACAACCACTTGCTTCCAAACATTTTTCTGACTATATTCATGAAGTAGAATATTCAGTGAAACCCATTTCTTCTTTCTCCTTATCCTTAAAGTCTCATATACATAAGCAAAGTGAGCTCTCACTGTTGTTCTACAAATACTATTATACACACTATATTTGTGTATTTATAGTTTAAATAAAACTAATTGAAACCCTGAAGTAGGAGATACTTAGGTGAATTCAAACATTAAGAAAATTCATGAATAGGAAAGCCTTTAAATCATAAAAAGTTAGAAGACCTTAAGGGTGGTGGTATATGTGTGTTGTGGTGGCACTATATAATGACTGAGAAGAAAAGCTAATTGCAGTTCACTTTCAGGCAGGGCAAGATGAAGAGAAGTGGCCAGCTCTTCTCTGGTCAATTTGGGAATATTTCCTGGAAACATTACCCCTGTCTACCATCACATATTATTTTCGGCCTCAGACATTGAACATGTGGTTCTCTATGGGACTGGGTAACAAAGTGTGTGTGAGTATGAGCTTTTCTTATATTAGATATAGTTTTGCAATATGATAAGGTTATTGAAAGAAGTCAATGTTATTTCCAGGAGTGTTCTGAGAGACACTGTGTCATGGAACAACATGACTTTGATGAGATGGCACCTAGGATGTCCAAGTCAGTGTGGGACCATCAGAGGCTCCAAATGATGAGGATGCAGAGAGGCAAGTAAGAGAGGAGTTGTAGACATGATTGATAAAGTGGGAAGATATGATTGGCAGGGAAACATTAATGAAGCTGTGTTACTCACTTAATGAGGAGGCATAGAGGATAGACTTCATATTCTTCTCTAAATATCTGAAAAGTATTAACACCATTAGAAGGAAAATTTTTCTGGAGTGGAGTAGGATTAAACAGCTAGGATTAATAGCTGGATGTAAAGGAAGATATTTAAAAGAACTGGTTTCCCCTGAGGCTGCTTAAAAGTGTTATTAAAATACTGACAACATATATAGCAAGGACAATGATAAATGACAAGGGACACTGTCCCATTTTTCTGGATCAAAGTTTTAAGGTTTGCTTCTGTGCCAGGCAATACTTGCTGTTGGGGAAACCTGGGAGTGGTAATGGGATAGCCACGTCAATGAAGAATAAACTTGAGAGGCATGAGGTAGCTAATTACCAACTAGTAAAAAATTGTTTCAGTGTTTTATAATAAGTATGGCCATACAACAGAGGTTCTCAACTGAGGGTAGTTTTGCTCTCTAGGGAATATTTAGAAATATCTGCAGATTTTTTTAATTTAAATAATTTTTAATTTGTCTGCGCACATAGTAGGTGAATATATTTATGGGGTATGTGAGATGTTTTTATACAAGCATGCAATGCATAATCATCACATCCTGGAGAATGGGGAATCCATTTCTTAATAATTTATATTTTAAATTTAATTTAAAACAACTCAATTACACTTTTAGTTATTTTGAAATGTAGAATGAAATTATTGACTATAGTCACTCTGTAGTGCTATGAAATAGTCATTTTTATTATTTCTATATTTTGTACCCAATAGCCATCCCCACCTCCCTGAAAACCCCTATTACACTTCCCAGACTCTATTAACCATCCTTCCACTCTCTATCTCCATGAGGTTTTAGATCTCACAAATAAATGAGAACATGCAATGTTTGTTTTTCTGTGCCTGGCTTATTTCATTTAACATATTGATCACTAGTTTTATCCATGTTGTTGAAAATGACAGGATCTCTCTCTCTCTCTCTCTCTTTTTTTTATGGCTGAACAATACTCCATTGTGTAGAAGTACCACATTTTCTTTATCCATTTATTTGTTGGAGGTATTGCTGTGATGACACTTAGATTGCTGCTAAATTTTAGCTATCGTGAACAATACTGTAACAAATATAGGAGTTCAGATATGTCTTTGAGATACTGATTTTCTTTGTTTTGGGTATATACCTGGCAGTAGGATTGCTGGATCATATGGTAGCACAATTTTTAGTTTTTCGGAAAAACCTTTAAACTGTTCTCCATAGTGGTTGCACTAATGTACATAAATTTACATGACCCCTAACAGTGTATGAAGGTTCCCTCTATTCGACATCCTCGCAAGCATTTGTTACTGGTTGTATTTTGGATATACACCATTTCAACTGGCGTGAGATGATGTCTCATTGCAGTTTTGATTTACATTTTTCTGATAATCAATGATGTTGAGCATCTTTCATATGCCTGTTTGCCGTTAGTATGTCTTCTCTTGAGAAGCAGCTGTTCAAATCTTGTGCTCATCTTTTGACCAGATTATGAGACGTTTTTCATATACAGTTGTTTGAGCTCCTAATATATTCTAGTTATTAATCGCTTGTCAGATGGGTAGTTTGGAAATATTTTCTCCCATTATGTGGGCTGTCTCTTTACTTTGTCGATTGTTACTTTTATTGTGCAAGAGATTTTTAACTTAATGTAATCCCATTTGTCCATTTTATTGCTTTGGTTGCCTGTGCTTGTGGTTTATTGCTTAAGAATTTTTTTGTCCCGAAAAATGACCTGAAGATTTTTCTCAACATTTTCATGTAGTAGTTTCATAGTTTGGGGTCTTAGATTCAAGTGTTTATTGCGTTTTAATTTTATTTTTTATATGGTGAGACAGAGGGGTCTAGTTTCATTCTTCTACATATGGATATCCAGTTTTCCCAGCATCATTTTTTTTTTTTTTTTTTTTTTGAGGAGACTCTTTTTTTCCAACATATGCTCCTGGCACCTTTGTCAAAAAGGAGTTCACTATAGATGTGTGGATTTTTTTTTTCTGGGTTCTGTATTATTATATTATTAGTAGTATTATTATTTTGAGATGGCGTCTCACTCTGTTGCCCAGGCTGGAGTGCAGTGGCACCGTCTCAGCTCACTGCAACCCCCACCTCAGCCTCCTGAGTAGCTGGAATTACAGGCGTGCACCACCACATTTGGCCAACTTTTGTATTTTTAATCGAGAAGGGATTTCACCTTGTTGGCCAGGCTGGTCTCGAACTCCTGACCACAAGTGATGTGCCCACCTTGGCCTCCCAAAGTGCTGGGATTACAGGTGTGAGCCACCATGCCTGGCCCTGGGTTCTGTATTCTATTCAAGTCCTTCATGTCTCTATTTCTATGCCAGTACTATGCTGTTTTATATACTGTGGCTCTGTGGTATAATTTGAAGTTAGGTAATGTGATTTCTCCAGTTTTGTTATTTCTGCTCAGGGTAACTTTTGCTACTCTGTGCTTTTTTTATTCTATGTAAATTTTAGTAATTTTTTTCTGTTTTGTGAAAAATGTCATTGACATTTTGATAGAAAATGCACTGAATTTGTAGATTGCTTTGAGTCATGTGGACATTTTAACATTATTGATTCTTCAAATTTATGAACATGGATTTTTTTTTAATTTTGTGGATCCTCTTCAATTCCTTTCATTAGGGTTTTGTAGTTTTCATTATAGAGATCTTTTGCTTCTTTGGTTCATTAATTTCTAGGTATTTATTTTTATTTGTTGCTACTGTAAGTGAAATAACTTGTTTGACTTCTTTTTCAGATTGCTCACTGTTGGCATATAGAAATGTAACTAATATTTATATGTCAATATGGTATCCTACAACTTTACTGAGTTTGTTCTTCAGTTCTAAAAGTTTTGTGGTGGTGTATTCAGGGTTTTCCAAATGTAAGATTATATTATCTGTTAAGAAAGGATAATTTGAATTCTTCCATTTCAATTTTGATTCCCTTAATTTTGTTTTCTTGTCTGATGGCTCCAGCTAAGATTTCAAGCACTATGATGAATAATAGTGGTCATAGTAGACGTTTATGTCACGTTCCAGATCTTAGAAAAATGGCTTTAGGTTATTCCCCATTCAATATGATTCCAGTAGTGGGTCTGTCATACGAGGCTTTTATGATGATGAGTTATGTTCCTTCTTTTTTGAGCATTGTATCATGAAGAGATATTGAATGTTATCACATTTTTTCAGGATAAATTGAAATGATAATATGGTTTTCATTCTTCATTCTGTTTGTATGAGGTATCACATTGATTACTTTGCATATGTTCAGCCATCCTGGCATCCCAAGGATAAATCACCATTGGTAATGATGAATAATTGTTCCTTTTTAATTTTTATTTAAATAGTTTTGGGGGAACAGGTGATGGAAGTTTGCATAAAACCGTTCTTTAGTGGTTATTTCTTAAATTTTGGTGCACTCATCACTTAAGCAGTGTACACTGCACCCAATTTGTGTAGTTTTTATCCCTTACCACCCTCCCAACCTTCCCCTTGAGTCTCCAAAGTTCATTGTATAATTCTTATGTCATGGCATCATAATAGCTTAGCTTCCACTTATAAGTAAGAACTTGCAATGTTTGGTTTTCCATTCCTGAATTACTTCACTTAGAATAATGGTCTACAGCTCCAACCAGGTTGCTGCCAATGCCATTATTTCATTTTTTTATATCTGAGTAGTATTCCATGGTATATCTATATCTATATCTATCTATATCTATCTATTATCTGCCTATCATCTATCTATCTATCTATCTATCTATCTATCTATCTATCTATCAATCAATCAATCAATCTATCAATCAATCATCTATCTGTCTGTCTGTCTGTCTATCTACCACGTTTCATTATCCACACGTTGGTTGATGGGCATTTAGTCTGTTTTCTTGTCTGATGGCTCCAGCTAAGATTTCAAGGTTCCATATTTTTGCAATTGCAAATTATGCTGCTATAAATAACCATATGCAACTGTCTTTTTCATATAATGACTTACTTTCCTCTGGGTAGAGATCCAGTACTGGGATTGCTAGATCAAACTGTAGTTCTACTTTTAGTTTTTTAAACACCATACTGTTTTTCATGGTGGTTTTACTAGTTTATATTCTTACCAGCAGTGTAAAAGTGTTTCCTTTTCACCACATCCATGCCAACATTTGCTATTTTGTTTTTTATTTTTAAATTATGGGCATTCTCGCAGGAGTAAGGTGGTATCTCATTGTGGTTTTGATTTGCATTTCCCTGCTCATTAGTGATGTTGAGCATTTTCTCATATATTGGTTGACCATTTGTATATCTTCTTTTGAGAATTGTCTATTCATGTTCTTTGCCCACTTTTTGATGTGATTATTTGTTTTTCGTTGTTGTTGATTTGTTTTAGTTCCATGTGGATTCTGGATATTAGTGTTTTGTCAGATGCATAGTTTGGAACATTTTCTCCTAGTCCATGAGTTGTCTGTTTAGTCTGCTGATTATTTGTTTTGCTGTACAGAAGGTTTTTAGTTTAATTAGGTTCCATCTATTTAACTTTGTTTTTCTTGCATTTGCTTTGGGTTTTTGGTCATGAAGTCTTTGCCTAAGCCAATGTCTAGAAGAGGTTTTCTGATGTTATCTTCTAAAATGTTTATGTTTTCAGGTGTTAGATTTAGGTATTTTATCTATCTTGAGTTGATTTTTGGTTTTGGAGCTTTCACTTTTTTATTTTTTTATTTTAATAGGTTTTTGGGGAACAGGTGGTGTTTGGTTAGATGAATAAGTTCTTTAGTGGTGATTTCTGAGATTTTGGTTGACTTTTGTATAAGTTAAGAGATGAGAATACAGCTTCATTCTTCTACATGTTGCTCGCCAGTTATTCCAGCACCATTTGTTGAAAAGGGTGGCCTTTCCCCACTTTATGTTTTTGCTTGCTTTGTCAGTAATCAGTTTGCTGTAGTATTTGGCTTTATTTCTGGGTTTTCTATTCTATTCCATTGGTCTATGTATCTATTTTTATACCAGTATCGTGTTGTATTGGTAACTATAGCCTTGTATAGTTTGAAGTCAGGACATGTGATGGCTTCAGATTTGTTTCTTTTGTTTTGTCTTGTTATGGTAATTCAGGCTCTTTTTTTCTTTCATCTGAACTTTAGGATTGTTTTTTCTATTTCTGTGAAGAATGATAATGGTATGTTGATGGGAATTTCATTGAAATTGTTCATTGCTTCTGGCGGTATTGTCATTTTTACAATATTGACTCTACCCATACATTCTACCCATATTGATTCTACCCATACATGAGCATGGGATGTGTTTCCATTTGTTTCTGTCATTTATGATTTCTTTCAGCAGTGTTTTGTAAGTTTCCTCGTAGAGATCATTCATCTCCTTAATTAGGTATATTCTTAAGTGTGTGTGTGTGTGTATGTGTATGTGTGTGTGTGTGTGTGTGTGTGTGTGTGTGTGTGTATATGTATTTGCAGCTGTTGTAAAAGTGGTTGAGTTCCTGATTTGATTCTCAGCTTGGTGGTTGGTTGTCGGTGTATCGAAGTGCTACTGATCTGTGTACATTGATTTTGTATCCTGATTACTGAATTCATTCATCAGAGCTATAAACTTTTTAGATGTGTCTTGTGGATTTTCTAGGTATATAATCATATTACCAGTGAACAGCAACAGTTTGACTTCCTCTTTGCCAACTTGGATGCCCTTTATTTCTTTACCTTGCCTGATTGCTCTGGCTAAGATTTCCAGTAGTATGTTGAATAGAAGTAGTAAAAGTGGACATCATTATATTGTTCTAGTTCTCAGGGGGAATGCTTTTAATGTTTCCCCATTCAGTATAATGTTGGCTGTGTTTTTTTTTTATTGATGGCTTTTATTAACTTGAGGTATGTCCTTTCTATGCAGATCTTTCTAAGGGTTTTAATCATAAAGGATTTTGTCAAATGCTTTTCGACATCTACTGAGATAACCATACAATTTTTGTTTTTAATTCTGTCTATGTGATGTATAATGTTTATTGACTTGCATATGTTAGACCACCCCTGCATCCCTGGTATGAACCCCACCTGATTGTGGTGTATTATCTTTTTAATATGCTGTTGGATTTGGTTAGCTAGCATTTTGTTGAGGATTTTTGCATCTATGTTTATCAAGGGTATTGATCTGTAGTTTTTGTTGTTGTTGTTTTTGGTCATGTACTTTCCTGCTTTTTGCATTAGAATGATACTGGCTTCATGAAATGATTTAGAGGGGATTGATTCTTTCTGTAGCTTTTGGGGTAGTTTCAGTAAGATTGGCACTAATTCTTCTTTGAAGGTCTGATAGAATTCAGCTGTGAATCCATCTGGTTCTGACATTTATTTGTTGGCATTTTTCAAATTACTGGTTTAATCTCACTATTCATTGGTCTGTTCAGTGTTCCAATTTCTTCCTGATTTAATCAAAGTGAGTTGTATAGTTCCAGGAATTTATCTATCTTCTCTAGATTTTCTAGTTTGTTTGCATAAAGGTGTTCATAGTAGCCTTGAATAATCTTTTGTATTTCTGTGGTATCAGTTGTAATATCTTGTATTTTGTTTTTAATTGAGTTTATTTGGATCTCCTCTATTTTCATGGTTAATCTCACTAGTGGTGTATCAATTGTGTTTATATTTTCAAAGAACCAGTTTTTGTTTTATCTTTTGTAGATTTTTGTTTTAATTTCACTTAGTTCTGCTGTGACTTTTTTTTTTTTTCTTCTCTTGGGTTTGAGTTTGGTTGGTTCTTTTTTCTCTAGCTCCTTGATATATGATCTTAGATTATGTCTTTTTGCTCTTTCCAACTTTTTGATGTAGGCAATTAGTGCTATACACTTTCCTCTTCGCACTGCATTTGCTATATCCCAGAGGTTTTGATAAGTTGGGTCACTATTATGATTCAGTTCATATAATATTTTAATTTCCATCATGATTTCATTGTTGACCCAAAGATGAGTCAGGAACAGATTAATTAACTTCCATTTACTTCTGTAGTTTTGAGGTTTTCTTTTGGATTTAATTTCCAGTTTTATTACACTATGATCTGAGAGGTACTTGATATAATTTTGGTTTTCTTCAATTTATTGAGAATTCTTTTGTGGTCTACAAAGTGATCTGTCTTGGAGAGTGCTCTGTGTGCTAATGAAAAAGAAAGTGTATATTCTGCAGTGTTTGGTTAGAATGTTCTGTGTATCTGTTAAGTTTATTTGTCCTAGGGTAGAGTTTAAGTCTACTGTTTCCTTTTGACTTTCTGTTCTGATTACCTGTCAAGTGCTGTCTGTGGTGTATTGAATTCCCCCACAATATTGTGTTGTCATCTATCTCATTTCTTATGTCTAGTAATAATTTTTATTATATGTTTAGTTCTGGGATTCATGTGCAGAATATGCAGGTGTGTTACATAGGTATAGGTATACACATGCCATGGTGGTTTGGTGCACCCATTAACCCGTGATTTACATTAGGTGTTTCTTCTAATGCTGGCCCTCCCCTAGCCCCCCGCCCCCCGCCCTCCAGCAGGCCCCAGTGTGTGATGTTCTCCTCCCTTTGTCCATGTGTTCTCATTGTTCAACTTTTACTTATGAATGAGAACATGTGGTGTTTGGTTTTCTGTTCCTGTGTTAGTTTGCTGAGAATGATGGTTTCCAGCTTCATCCATGTCTCTCCAAAGACATGAACTCATCCAATTTTATGGATGCATAGAATTCCAAGGTGTATATGTGCCACATTTTCTTTATCCAGTCTATCATTGTTGGGGATTTGGGTTGTTTCCAAATCTTTGCCTTTGTGAACAGTGCTGTAATAAACATATGTGTGCATGTGTCTTTAGAGTAGAATGACTTATAATCCTTTGGGTATATACCCAGTAATGGGATTGCTGGGTTGAATGGTGTTTCTGGTTCTAGATCCTTGAGAAATTGACGCCACACTGTCTTCCATAATGGTTGAACTAATTTACACTTCCACCAACAGTGTAAATGCATTCCTATTTCTCCACATCTTCTCAAGCATCTTTTGTTTCCTTACTTTTTAATGATCAGCATTCTAACTGGCCCAAGATGGTATCTCATTGTGGTTTTGATTTGCATTTATCTAATAAACAGTGATGATGAGCTCTTTTTCATATGCTCGTTGGCTGCATAAATGTCTTCTTTTGAGAAGTGTCTGTTCATATACTTTGCCCACTTTTTGATGGGGTTGTTTGTTTTATTCTTATACATTTATTTAAGTTCTTTGTAGATTCTGGATATTAGCCCTTTGTCAGATGGATAGATTGCAAAAATTTTCTCCCATTCTGTAGGTTGCCTGTTCACTCTGATGGTAGTTTCTTTTGCTGTGCAGAAGTTCTTTATTTTAATTAGATCCCATTTGTCAATTTTGGCTTTCATTGTTATTGCTTTTAGTGTTTTAGTCATGAAGTCTTTGCCCATGTATGTATCCTGAATGGTATTGCCTAGGTTTTCTTCTAGGGTTTCTATGGTTTTAGGGATTATGTATAAGTCTTTAATACATCTTGAGTTAATTTTTGTAAGACCTGTAAGGAAAGGGTTCAGTTTTCAGTTTTCTGCATATGACTAGCCAGTTTTCCAACACCATTTATTAAATAGGAAATCCATTTCTCATTGCTTGTTTGTGTCAGGCTTGTCAAAGATCAGATGCTTGTGGATGTGTGGCATTATTTCTGAGGTCTCTATTCTGTTCCACTGGTTCATATATCTGTTTTGGTACCAGTACCATGCTGTTTTGGTTATTGTAGCCTTGTAGTATAGTTTGAAGTCAGGTAGCATGAGGCCTCCAGCTTTGCTCTTTTTGCTTAGGATTGTCTTGTCTATATTAGATTTTTGTTGTTGTTGTTCCATTTGAAATTTACAATAGTTTTTTCTCGTTCTGTGAAGAAAATCAGTGGTAGCTTGATGGGACTAGTATTGAATCTATAAATTACTTTGGGTGCTATGGCCATTTACATAATATTGATTCTTCCTATCCATGAACATGAAATATTGTTCCATTTGTTTGTGTACTCTCTTATTTCCTTGAGCAAAAGTTTGTAGTTCTCTTTGAAGAGTTCCTTCATATCCGTTTGTAGCTGGATTTCTAGGTAATAATTTATTCTCTTCACAGCAATTGTGAATGGGAGTTCACTTATGATTTGGCTCTCTGTTTGTCTATTATTGGTGTATAGGAATGCTTGTGATTTTTGCATATTGATTTTGTATCTTGAGCTTTGCTGAAGTTGCTTAACAGTTTAAGGAGATTTGGGGCTGAGACAATGGGGTTTTCTAAATATACAATCATGTAATCTGCAAACAGAGACAATTTGACTTTCTTTCTTTCTATCTGAATACCTTTAATTTCTTTTTCTTTCCTGATTTCCCTGGCCAGAACTTCCAGTACTATGTTGGACAGGAGGAGTAAGAGAGGGCATTCTTGCCTTGTACTGGTTTTCAAAGACAATGCTTCCAGCATTTGCCCATTTAGTATAATGTGGGTTTGTCATAAATAGCTCTTATTATTTTGAGGTACGTTCCATCAATATCTAGTTTATTGAATGTTTTGAGCATGAAAGGGTGTTGAATTTTATCGAAGGCCTTTTCTGCATCTATTTAGATAATCATGTGGTTGTTGTAATTTGTTATGTTTATGTTACAGATTCCACTTTTTGATTTGCGTGCATTAAACCAGTCTTGCTTCCCAAGGATGAAGCCAACTTAATCGTGGTGGATAAGCGTTTTGATGTGCTGTTGGATTCAGTTTGCCAGTACTTTATTTATCATTTCTGCATCAATATTCATCAGGTATATTGGCCTGAAATTTTGTTGTTGTTGTTGTTGTGTCTCTGCCAGGTTTTGGTTTTAGGATGATGCTTGCCTCAAAAAATGAGTTAGGGAGGATTCCCTTTTTGTCTATTGTTTGGAATAGTTTCAGAAGGAATGGTACCAGCTCCTCTTTGTACCTCTGTTAGAATTCGGCTGTGAATATGGCTGCTTCTGTGCTTTGTTTTTGGTTGCTAGGCTATTAATTACTGCCTCAATTTTATAACTTGTTGCTGGTATATTCAGGGATTTTTCTTCTTCCTGGTTTAGTCTTGGTAGGGTATATGTGTCCAT
>NC_045445.1:85652014-85663233 GCF_002776525.5 Piliocolobus tephrosceles
GTTATTGGTCTATTCAGGGATTTGACTTCTTCCTGGTTTAGACTTGGTAGGGTATATGTGTCCAGGAATTTATCCATTTCTTCTAGATTTTCTTGTTTATTTGCATAGAAGTTTTTATAGTATTCTCTGAGGTACTTTGTATTTCTGTGGAATCAGTGGTTATATCCCCTTTATCATTTTTTTATTGTGTCTATTTGATTCTTCTCTCTTTTCTTCTTTATTAGTCTGCCTAGAGGTCTATCTATTTTGTTAATCTTAAAAAAAAACAAGCTCCTGAATTCATTGATTTTTTTGAAGGGTTTTTGTGTCTCCATCTCCTTCAGTTCTGCTCTGATCTTAGTTATTTCTTGTCTTCTGATAGCTTCTGAATTTGTTTACTCTTGCTTCTCTAGTTCTTTTAATTGTGATGTTAGGGTGTTAATTTTGGATCTTTCCTGCTTTCTCCTCTGGGCATTTAGTGCTAATAATTTTTCTCTAAACACTGCTTTACATGTGTCCCAGAGATTCTTTATTCTCATTGGTTTGAAAGAACTTTATTTCCGCCTTAATATTGTTGTTTACCCAGTAGTCTTTCAGGAGCAGGTTGATCAGTCTCCATGTAGTTTTGTAGTTTTGAGTGAGTTTCTTAATCCTGAGTTCTAATTTCATTGCACGGTGTCTGAGAGACTGTTATGATTTCTGTCCTTTTGCATTGGCTGAGGGGTGTTTTACTTCCAATTATGTGGTCAAGTTTTAGAATAAGTGAGAAGTGGTGCTAAGAAGAATGTATATTTTGTTGATTTGGGGTGGAGAGTTCTGTAGATGTCCATTAAGTCTGCTTGGTCCAGAGCTGAATTCAAGTCCTGAATATCCTTGTTAATTTTCTGTCTCGTTTATCTGTCTAATATTGACAGTGGGGTGTTAAAATTTCCCATTACTATTGTGTGGGAATGTAAGTCTCTTTGTAGGTCTCTAAGAATTTGCTTTATGAATCTGGGAGCTCCTGTATTGGGTGCATTTATATTTAGAATAGTTAGCTCTTCTTTTTTTTTTTTTTTTTTTGAGACAGAGTCTTGCTCTGTTGCCCGGGCTGGTGTGCAGTGGCCGGATCTCAGCTCACTGCAAGCTCTGCCTCCTGGGTTCACACCATTCTCCTGCCTCAGCCTCCCAAGTAGCTGGGACTACAGGCGCCCACCACCTCGCCCGGCTAGATTTTTTTTTGTATTTTTTAGTAGAGACGGGGTTTCACCATGTTAGCCAGGATGGTCTCGATCTCCTGACCTCATGCACCCGTCTTGGTCTCCCAAAGTGCTGGGATTATAGGCTTGATCCACCACGCCTGGCCTAGTTAGCTCTTCTTAAGGCATTGATCTCATTACCAATATGTAATGCACTTCTTTGTGTTTTTTGGTCTTTGTTGGTTTAAAGTCTGTTTTATCAGAGACTAGGATTGCAACACTGACTTTGTTTTGCTCTCCACTTGCTTGGTAAATCTTCCTCCATCCCTTTATTTTGAGCCTATGTGTGTCTATGCACATGAGATTTGGTCTCCTGAATACAGCACATTGATGGGTATTGACTGTTTATCCAATTTGCCACTCTGAGTCTTTTAATTGGGGCAATTAGCCCATTTACATTTAAGGTTAATATTGTTATGTGTGAATTTGATCCTGTCATTATGATGCTAGCTGGTTATTTTGCCTGTTAAGTGATGTAGTTTCTTCATAGTATCTATGGTCTTTACAATTTGGTATGTTTTTGCAGTGGCTGCTACCAGTTTTTCCTTTCCATGTTTAGTGTTTTTCTTCAGGATCTCTTGTAAGGCAGATGTGGTGGTGACAAAATCTCTCAGAATTTTCTTGTGTGTAAAGGGTTTTATTTCTTCTTTGCTTATGAAGTTTATTTTGGCTGGATATGAAATTCTGGGATGACAATTCCTTTCTTTAAAAATTTGAATATTGACTCCCACTCTCTTCTGGTTTGTAGGATTTCTCAAGAGAGATCCGCTGTTTGTCTGATGGACTTCTTTTTGTGGATAACCCGACCTTTCTCTCTGTCTGCCCTTAACATTTTCTCCTTCATTTCATCCTTGGTGAATCTGACAAATATGTTTCTTGGGGTTGTTCTTTTCGAGAATTATCTTTGTGGTGTTCTCTGTGTTTCCTGAATTTGAATGTTGGCCTGTCTTACTTGGTTAAGGAAGTTCTTCTGGAGAGCATCCTGAAGAGTGTTTTCCAATGTGGTGTCAATCTCCCTGTCACTTTCAAGTACAGCAATCAAACGTAGGTTTGGTCCTTTCAAATAGTTCCATATTACTTGTAGGTTTTATTTTTTTTATTATTTCTTTTTTGTCTAATCTTGTCTTTATGCTTTATTTCATTAAGTTGATTTTCAATCTCTGATATCCTTTCTTCCTCTTGATCGATTCAGCTATTCTTCCTTGTATGCTTCACAAGGTTCTCGTGCTGTGTTTTGCAGCTCCGTCAGGTCATTTATGTTCTTCTCTAAACTGGTTCTTCTAGTTAGCAATTCCTCTTACCTTTTTTCAAGTTTCTTAGCTTCCTTGCATTGAGTTAGAACATGCTCCTTTAGCTTGGGGGAGTTTGGTATTACCCCTATTACCCCTATTCTTTTTTTTTTTTTTTTTTTTTTGAGACGGAGTCTTGCTCTGTTGCCTGGGCTGGAGTGCAGTGGCCGGATCTCAGCTCACTGCAAGCTCCGCCTCCCGGGTCCACGCCATTCTCCTGCCTCAGCCTCCGGAGTAGCTGGGACTACAGGCACCCGCCACCTCGCCCGGCTAGTTTTTTTGTATTTTTAGTAGAGACGGGATTTCACCGTGTTAGCCAGGATGGTCTCGATCTCCTGACCTCGTGATCCGCCCGTCTCGGCCTCCCAAAGTGCTGGGATTACAGGCTTGAGCCACCGCGCCCGGCCACCCCTATTCTTAAGCCTACTCATGTCAATTCATCAAACGCATTCTCTGTCAAGCTTTGTTCTCTTGCTAGAGAGGAGTTGTGATCTTTTGGAGGTGAAGAAGTGTTTTGGTGTTTGCAAATTTCAGTCTTTTTGCACTGGCTTTTCCTCATCTTCCTGGATTTATCTACCTTTGGTCTTTGATGTTGGTGACCTTTGGATGGGGTTTCTGTGTGGATGTCTATTTTGTTTATGTTGATTATATTTTTTTCTGTTTGTTAGTTTTCTTTCTAACAGTCAGGGCCCTCTGCTGCAGGTCTGCTGGAGTTTGCTAGAGGTCGACTCCAGAACACTGTTTTCTTGGGTATCACCAGTGGAGGCTGCAGAAGAGCAAAGATTGCTGCTTGTTCCTTTCTCTGGAAGTTTCATACTGGGGGGCACCCACCAGATGCCAGCTGGAGCTCTCCTGTATTAGGTGTCTGCTGGGAGATGACTCCCAGTCAGGAGGCACGGGAGTGAGGGACCCACTTGAGAAGGCAGTCTGTCCCTTAGCAGAGCTCCAGCTCTGTGCTGGGAGATACACTGCTGTCTTCAGAGCCAGCAGGCAGGAACGTTTAAATCAGCTAAAGCTGTGTCCCCAGCCACTCCTTCCCTCTGGTGCTCTATCCCAGGGAGATGGGCATTTTATCTATAAAACCCTGACTGGGGCTTCTTGCTTTCTTTCAGAGATGCCCTGCCCAGAGAGGAGGAATCTAGAGAGGTAGTCTGGCTATAGTGGCTTTGCAGAGCTGAGGTGGGCTTCTCCCAGTTCAAACTTCCCGGTAGCTCTGTTTACACTGTGAGGAGAAAATCACCTACTCAAGCCTCAGTAATGGCTATGCTCCTTGCCCACCAAGCTGAAGTGTCCCAGGTTGACTTCAGTGAGAATTTCAAGCCATTGGATCTTAGTTTTCTGGTTTCCTTGTGGGTGGGATCCACTGATCTACACTACTTGGATCTCTGGGTTCAGCCCCATCTAGGGGAGTGAATGGTTCTGTCCTGCTGGCATTCCAAACACCACTGGGGTATGAAAAAATCTCCTGTAGCTAGCTTGGTGTCTGCCCAAATGGCCATCCAGTTTTGTGCTTGAAACCCAGGGCCCTGGTAGTGTAGGCACCCGAGGGAATCTCCTGGTGTGTGGGTTGCAAAGACCTTGGGAAAAGTGTAGAATGTGGGCCGGAGGGCACAGTCTCTCAGGGCTTCACTTGGCTAGGGGAGGGAGTTCCCTGACCCCTTGTGCTTCCCAGGTTAGGTGACACCCCACCCTTCTTCTGTTCACCTTCTCTGGGCTGAACTCACTGTCTAACCAGCCCCAATGAGCCTTGTACCTCAGTTGGAAATGCAGAAATCACTCATCTTCTTCACTGATCTTGCTGGGAGCTGCAGCCCGGTGGTGTTCCTATTTGGCCGTCTTGCCAGCCACCAATCATAATAATTGTTTTATAAATTTGGAAGCTCCCATGTTAGGTGTATATATATTTAGAATTGTATTTTCACACTGAACTGTTCCTTTTATTATTATATAATGGCTCTCTGTCTTTTTTAACTGCTGTTGCTTAAAGTCTGTTTTGTTGAAGAATATTTACTCCTGCTTGCTTTTGGTTTTCACTTGCATGGAATGTCTTTTTCCACCCCTTTACCTTAAGTTTATTCAAGCCCTTATTTATTAGGTGAGTCTCTTGAAGACAGCAAGATACTCGTTTGGTGGATTTTTATTCATTCTACAATTTTGTATCTCCTAAGAGGAGCATTTGAGCCATTTATGTTCAATGTTATTATTATTGAGATGTGAGGTACTGTTTTATTCATCATGCCACTTGTTTGAGTATCTTGTGTTTCTTTTTATTTTGTTATTCTTATAAAGGCCTCATAACATTTATACTTTAAGGAGGTTCTATTTTGGTGTGTCTTGAGGTTTTGTTTCATGATTTAGAACTCATTTTAGCTTTTTTATTTTTATTTTTGTTTTTATTTTTATTTATTTATTTATTTATTTATTTATTTATTTATTTATTCATTCATTCATTTATTTATTTATGTATTTATTTTAGTGCTACCATGGTAGTGGTGAATTCTCTCAGCATTTGTTTGTCTGAAAAAAGACTTTATCTCTCCTTCATTTATGAAACTTAGTTTTGATGGATACAAAATTGTTGGTTGGCAATTATTTTGTTTGAGGAGGCTAAAGGTAGAACCCTTATCCCATTTGGGTTTTAAGGTTTCTGTTGAGAAATCTGCTGCAAATATGATAGGTTTTTCTTTATAGAGTACCTGATTTTTTTTGCCTCATATCTCTTAAGATTTATTCCTTTGTCTTGACTTTAGATAACCCAATAACTGTGTGCTTAGCAGATGACCTTTTTTGTGAAGAATTTCCCAGGTGTTCTTTGAGCTTCTTGTATTTGAATGTCTAGATCTCTAGTGATACCTGACACATTTTCCTCAATTTTTGTCTCAAATATGTTTCTAAGCTTTTAGATTACTCTTCTTCCTCAGGAACACCAATTATTCTTAAGTTTCTCTGATTAACCTAATTCCAAATTTCTTCAAGGCTTTGTTCAATTTATTTGATTCTTTCTTGACTTTGCCTGGTTGGGTTAGTTTGAAAGTCTTGTTTTTGGGCTCTGACGTTTTTTCTTCTACTTGCTTGATTCTATTGTTGAAATGTTCCTGTGCATTTTGCATTTCTCTAAGTGTGTCTTTCATTTCCAGAAGTTGTAATTGTTTTTTCTTTATGATGTCTATTTCTCTGGAGCATTCCTTATCCATATTCTGATTTTTTTTTTTCAAATCTCTTTAAGCTGATCTTCACCTCTCTCTGGTGTCTCCTTTAGTAGCTTAATAATCAACCTTCTGAATTCTTTATCTGGCAGTTCAGATTTCTTCTTGGTTTGAGTCTATTGCTGCAGAGCTAGTGTGTGTGTGTGTTTTTTTTTTTTTTTTTTTTTGAGGGTGTTATAGAACCTTGTTCTGTCATATTACCAGAATTACTTTTCTGATTCCTGCTCACTTGGGTAGACTATATTGATGGAGAAATCTGGAACTCCAGTGCTGTTGTTTAGATATTGTCATTTCACAGGGTGATCCTTGGATGTGGTGCACTCCCCCTTCCCCTAGGGATGGGGCTTCCTGAGAGCCAGACTGCAGTTATTGTTATTGTTCTTCTGGGTTTAGCCACCTATCAGGGCTACCAGGCTCTGGGTTGGTGCTGGGGAATGTCTGCAAAGAGTCCTGTGATTTGTTCCATCTTCAGGTTTTCCAGTTGTGGATACCAGCACCTGTTCTGGTGGAGGTGGGAGGGGAATGAATTAGACTCTGTCAGAGTCTTTGGTTGCAGATAAATTTAGTGTGCTGGCCTTCTCAAATGCTGATTATACTAGCAGTGAATTGTCATGTGAACAGAATCAGGACCACTGGTTCGCCAGGATGTTGAAAGCAGTAAAATTAGCTGTTGATTTCTCCTTCTTGGGAGCAAGGTTATCTTGTCATGAGTTCTGTAATTTCTTGAGCTGTTTGGCTTCCAGCCAGAGGTAGCACTTTCAAGAGAGCAGCAGCTGTCATAGTAGAAGATGGATATAAGCTTGCCCTACACTGGTCAGGATAAGTATTTGGGTTTCTCAGGCAATGAGTGGGGTCATAAAGCACCCAAGAGTTTATGTCTTTTTTGATGGGCTTCTGAAGTGGGTAAAGAAATACCATCAGGTAGGGGCAGAGTTAGGTGGGTCTAAGCTCAGACTCTCCTTGGGTGGGACTTACCAAAGCCACTATGGGGGATGGTGGGTGATTCTTGAACCAATGAGGTTATGTTCCAGAGGGAATTATGGTTGCCTATGTCTCCAAGGAAGTGAGGAAAAGCTGGTAGCCTTAGGCCTCACCCAGCTCCCACCCAGTTTACCTGGTCAGTCTCACTCCAGGCACCCTGTGAGTGGGACTCAGATGTAACTTTAGGCCATAAGTTTTCCTGCTGAGAAAGCAAGCACTGATTTCAGGCCATGCCCTTTTCCATCTGCCCACACCATTAGCTGTGAATCCTGCTTTCCTTTCTGCAGCAGTTCCCATTTGCCTCCGGCTTCTACTCAACAGGGTTTGTGTCCAGTCAAAATTGTTACAAAGTTAAATTGGAAGCATCTTTCACCCTGTGACTCCCTCTGTCCCAGATTCTGCCAGTTGTTTTCCCTGATGGCTCCTGTGATGTATAGTCAGGGGTGGCTTCCCTGAGATTGAGCTGGAGAATGGGAATGCCTACAAGGCTCTTCCGACTGCTGCTTCTATTTTTTCTATATTTCATGCTAAATCTGTTTCAGCACCAAGTAATGCTAATTCCTTCTCCTGTAATCTGGATTTTCAGGTTCCTCAGTGAGGACATGTGTTCAGAGGCAGGTTTTTCTCCCTTGTACTTTGAGACCTTACGATTTTTTGCCTCTCTTATGGAATTTGCAGTGGCCTGGTGCTTCTTTCAAAGAATCTGTGATTTCTTTTGCTTTTTCTGGTATGGTTCTGCCATGGTTCCTGGAGCCAAAGTCCATGATGTGAGTCTCTAAACAGTGTTCTGTCAATCCAGTGGGAGCTGCAATTCAGCCCTGTCTTGTATCCCCCATCCTTCCTCTGTCATGAAGAATAATTTTTCAAATATTTTTGAATTTAGCTTGCTAGTATTTTGTTAAGAATTTTTGTGTAAGTTTTAATCAGAGATATTGGTCTGTGTTTTTATTTTATTGATGTTTCTTTGTCTGGTTTTAGTATCGGGGTAATACTGGCCTTGTAGAATAAATTTGGATGTATTTCTTTTTTTCGCTATTTTTTGAAATAGTTTGAGTAAGATTGATATTATTTCTTTAATGTTTGGAAGAATTCAGCAGTGAAGCCATCAGATCCTGGGCTTTTCTGTACTGGGAGAATTTCTATTAAGGCTTCAATCTCATTACTGATTATTGTTCTGTTGAGGTTTTGAATTTCTTCCTGGTTTAATCTTGGTAGGTTTTAAGTGTCTAGGAATGTGTCCATTTCTCCTAGATTTTTCAATTTATTGGCATATAGTTGCTCACAGTATCCAGTAATGGGCTTTTGAACATTTGCAGTATCAGTTGTAATGTCTCTTTGTAATTTTTGATAGTATTTATTTGTGTCTGTCTTATTTTCTTACTCTGGCTACAGATTTTTCGAGTTTGTTTAACTTTTCAGAAAATCAAGTTTTGGTTTCACTGATCTTTTGTATGATTTTCTTCATTTCAATTTCATTGATTTCTGCCCTGGTCTTTATTATTTCTTTTCTTCTACTAATTTTGAGTATTGTTTGCTCTTGCTTTGCCTTTTCTTTAAGATGCATCATTAAGGTGTTTATTTGTAGCCTTTTCTCCTTTTTGATGTAAGCGCTTATAGCTATAAACTTCTCTCTTAGCACTTTGTTGTATCCCATAGGTTTTGGTGTGTTGTCATTCTGTTATCAATTGTTTCAAAAAATTTTTCAATTTCTTTCCTGATTTCCTCATTGACCACTAATCATTCAGGACCACACCATTTAATTTTCATGTGTTTGTATAATTTCCAATTTTTTTCTTGTTGTTAATTTCTACTTTAAGTCGATTTTGGCTAAATAAGATGCTTTATATTATTTCAATTTTTGAATGCTTTAAAACTTGTTTCAGACCTAACATATGGCTTATCCTTGAGAATAAATTATGTGCTGGGAAAAAATACTGTGTATTGTGCAGTTGTTGCATAAAATGTTTTGTAAATGTCTATTAGATTCATTTGGTCTATAGTGTAGAATAATAATAATAATAATTGTTATTATTATTTTGAGACAGAGTCTCACTTTTTCACCCAGACTGGAGTGCAGTGGTGTGACCTCAGCTCACTGCAACCTCCCCCTCCCAGGTTTAAGCAATTCTTGTGCTTCAGCCTGCTGAGTAGCTGGTACTATCATTGTGTGCCATCTTGTCTGGATAATTTTTTGTATTTTAGTAGAGATGATGTCTCACCATGTTTCCCAGGCTAGTCTCAAACTCTCAAGCTCAGGCAATCCGCCTTCCTCAACACCCCAAAGTGCTAAGATTACAGGTGTGAGGCAATGCACCTAGTCAAGTGCAGATTAATTTTAATTTTTCTTTGTTGATCTTCTGCTATAGAACCTCTCCAGTTTTTAATGTGGGGATTTGAAGACTCCAGCTATTTCTGTATTGGGGCCTATCACTCTTTTTAGTTCTAATAATAATTGCGTTATGTGTCTGGGTGCTACAATATTGGGTTCTTATATATTCAAAACTATTATATCTTCTTGCTGAATTGACCTATTTATCATTATATAATGGCCTTCTTTGGCTAATCTTACAGTTTTTGTCTTGAAATCTATTTTATCTGACATAAATGTAGTTACTCCTGTACTTCCTTGGCTTCTGTTAAACTGGAATATTTTTCTATCCCTCTATTTTTAGTATATGTGTGTCTTTATAAGTAAAGTGTGTTTCTTATAGGCACAGATCAATGGGTCTTGTTTTTCTCATTCAGTCTATGTCTTTTGAGTGGAGAGTTTAATCTACTTACATTCCATGAAATTATTGATAAGTAAAGATTTACTCCTGTCATTTTTTTTTTCTGGTTGTTTTGTGGTCTTATTTTCCTTCTTTCTTTCCTTCCTGTCATCTTTCAGGGAAAGTGATTTTCTCATATGATATGATTTAGTGTCTTGCTTTTTATTTTTGTGTATCTATTGTATTTTTTTGTTTGTTTTAGGTTACCATGAGGCTTGCAAATACTATTTTATAATGAATTAATTTTATGTGGTGAGGACTTGACACTTTTATATAAACAAATAAGCTAAATAAAACTAATAAAAACTCTATGCATTAACTTCGTTCTCTTGCTTTTTAATTTTCTTTTGTTACTATGTATATCTTTTTGTACTATCTATGTCTTGAAAAAGTTGTAGTTATTATTTTTGAGTGGTTTCTTGAATATTCTTTTTAATTAGGATAGGAATAGTTTACTCACTACAGTTACAGTAATACAGTATTCTGTTTTTTATGTGAACTTACTATTACCAGTGATTACTGGTAAGTACTATTATCAGTACTTACTCTTTTATCTTCAGGTGATTGCTTATTGCTCATTTATGTTTTGTGCTTTCTGATTGAAGTACCCTTTTAACATTTTTTTTTTTTTCAGACAAGTTGGTGTTTATGAAAGCCCTGGGCTTTCATTTATCTGGAAAATTGTTTTTTCTTCATGTTTGATGGATATTTTTGCCAGGTACACTATTGTAGCATAATTATTATTTTTTTCTTTTTTTATTATACTTTAAGTTCTAAGGTACATGTGCACAACTTGCAAGATTGTTACACATGTACAGATGTGCCACGTTGGTGTGCTGCACCCATTAACTCGTCATTTGTATTAGGTATATCTCCTAGTGCTATCCCTCCCCCATCCCCCCACGGCACGACAGGCCCTGGAGTGTGATGTTCCCCTTCCTGTTTCCAAGTGTTCTCATTGTTCAATTCCCACCTATGAGTGAGAACATGAGGTGTTTGGTATTTTATCTTTGTGATAGTTTGCTGAGAATGATGGTTTCCAGCTTCATCTATGTCCCTACAAAGGACATGAACTCATCCCTTTTTATGGCTGCAAAGTATTCCATGGTGTATATTTGCCTCATTTTCTTAATCTAGTCTATCATTGATGGATATCTGGGTTTGTTCCAAGTCTTTACTATTGTGAATAGTGCTGTAATAAACATACATGTGCATGTGCCTTTATAGCATCATGATTTATAATCCTTTCGGTGTATACCCAGTAATGGGATGGCTGGGTCAAATGGTATTTCTAGTTCTAGATCCTTGAGGAATCACCACACTGTCTTCCACAATTGTTAAACTAGTTTACAGACACACTAACAGTGTAAAAGTGTTCCTATTTCTCCACATCCTCTCCAGCACCTGTTGTTTCCTGACTTTTTAATGATTGCCATTCTAACTGGTGTGAGATGATATCTCATTGTGCTTTTGATTTGCATTTCTCTGATGGCCAGTGATGATGAGTATTTTTTCATGTGTCTGTTGGCTGCATAAATGTCTTCTTTTGAGAAGTATCTGTTCATATACTTTGCCCCTTTTTAATGGGGATGTGTTTTTTTTTTTTTTTTTTTTTTTTTCCCTTTAAATTTTTTTGTTTTTTTTCTAGATTCTATATTGTCCCTTTTTTATTGATGAGTAGATTGCAAAAATTTTCTCCCATTCTGTAGGTTGCCTGTTCACTCTGATGGTAGTTTCTTTTGCTGTGCAGAAGCTCTT
>NC_045445.1:85663243-85676347 GCF_002776525.5 Piliocolobus tephrosceles
TTCACTCTGATGGTAGTTTCTTTTGCTGTGCAGAAGCTCTTTAGTTTAATTAGATCCCATTTGTCAATTTTGGCTTTTGCTGCCGTTGCTTTTGGTGTTTTAGACATGAAGTCCTTGCCCATGCCTATGTCCTGAATGGTACTACCTAGATTTTCTTCTAGGGTTTTTATGGTATTAGGTCTAACATTTAAGTCTCTAATCCATCTTGAATTAATCTTCGTATAAGGAGTAAGGAAAGGATCCAGTTTCAGCTTTCTACTTATGGCTAGCCAATTTTCCCAGCACCATTTATTAAATAGGGAATGCTTTCCCCATTTCTTGTTTCTCTCAGGTTTGTCAAAGATCAGATGGCTGTAGATGTGTGGTATTATTTCTGAGGACTCTGTTCTGCTCCATTGGTCTATATCTCTGTTTTGGTACCAGTACCATGCTGTTTTGGTTACTGTAGCCTTGTAGTATAGTTTGAAGTCAGGTAGCGTGATGCCTCCAGCTTTGTCCTTTTGACTTAGGATTGTCTTGGCAATGAGGGCTCTTTTTTGGTTCCATATGAACTTTAAAGCAGTTTTTTCCAATTCTGTGAAGAAACTCATTGGTAGCTTGATGGGGATGGCATTGAATCGATAAATTACCTTGGGCAGTATGGCCATTTTCACGATATTGATTCTTCCTATCCATGAGCATGGTATGTTCTTCCATTTGTTTGTGTCCTCTTTTATTTCACTGAGCAGTGGTTTCTATTTCTCTTTGAAGAGGTCCTTTACATCCCTTGTAAGTTGGATTCCTAGGTATTTTATTCTCCTTGAAGCAATTGTGAATGGAAGTTCATTCCTGATTTGGCTCTCTGCTTGTCTGTTACTGGTGTATAAGAATGCTTGTGATTTTTGCACATTAATTTTGTATCCTGAGACTTTGCTGAAGTTGCTTATCAGCTTAAGGAGATTTTGGGCTGAGACGATGGGGTTTTCTAAATATACAATCATGTCATCTGCAAACAGGGACAATTTGACTTCTTCTTTTCCTAACTGAATACCCTTGATTTCTTTCTCTTACCTGATTGCCCTAGCCAGAACTTCCAACACTATGTTGAATAGGAGTGGTGAGAGAGGGCATCCCTGTCTTGTGCCAGTTTTCAAAGGGAATTTTTCCAGTTTTTGCCCATTCAGTATGATATTAGCTGTGGGTTTGTCATAAATAGCTCTTATTATTTTGAGGTACGTTCCATCAATACCGAATTTATTGAGCGTTTTTAGCATGAAGGGCTGTTGAATTTTGTCAAAAGCCTTTTCTGCATCTATTGAGATAATCATGTGGTTCTTGTCTTTGGTTCTGTTGATATGCTGGATTACGTTTATTGATTTGCGAATGTTGAATCAGCCTTGTATCCCAGGGATGAAGCCCACTTGAACATGGTGGATAAGCTTTTTGATGTGCTGCTGAGTCCGGTTTGCCAGTATTTTATTGAGGATTTTTGCATCGATGTTCATCAGGGATATTGGTCTAAAATTCTCTTTTTTTGTTGTGTCTCTGCCAGGCCTCATAAATGATGTTGGCCTCATAAAATGAGTAAGGGAGGATTCCCTCTTTTTCTATTGATTGGAATACTTTCAGAAGGAATGTTACCAGCTCCTCCTTGTACCTCTGGTAGAATTTAGCTGTGAATCCATCTTGTCCTGGACTTTTTTTGGTGGGTAGGCTATTAATTGTTGCCTTAATTTTGGAGCCTGCTATTGGTCTATTCAGGGATTCAACTTCATCCTGGTTTAGTCTTGGGAGAGTGTAAGTGTCCATGAAATTATCCATTTCTTCTAGATTTTCTAGTTGATTTGCGTAGAGGTGTTTATAGTATTCTCTGATGGTAGTTTGTATTTCTGTGGGGTCAGTGGTGATATCCCCTTTATCATTTTTTATTGCATCTATTTGATTCCTCTCTCTTTTCTTCTTTATTAGTCTTGCTAGTGGTCTGTTAGTTTTGTTGATCTTTTCAAAAAACCAATTCCTGGATTCATTGATTTTTTGGAGGGTTTTTTATGTCTCTATCTCCTTCATTTCTGCTCTGATCTTAGTTATTTCTTGCCTTCTGCTAGCTTTTGAGTGTGTTTGCTCTTGCCTCTCTAGTTCTTTTAATTGTGATGTTAGAGTGTCAGTTTTAGATCTTTCCTGCTTTCTCTTGTGGGCATTTAGTGCTATAAATTTCCCTCAACACACTGCTTTAAATGTGTCCCAGAGATTTTGGTATGTTGTATCTTTGTTCTCATTGGTTTCAAAGAACATCTTTATTTCTGCTTTCATTTCGTTATGTACCCAGTAGTCATTCAGGAGCAGGTTGTTCAGTTTCCATGTAGTTGAGCGGTTTTGATTGAGTTTCTTAGTCCTGAGTTCTAGTTGGATTGCACTGTGGTCTGAGAGACAGTTTGTTATAATTTCTGTTCTTTTAAATTTGCTGAGGAGTGTTTTACTTCCAATTATGTGGTCAATTTTGGAATAAGTGTGATGTGGTGCTGAGGAGAATGTATATTCTCTTGATTTGGGGTAGAGAGCTCTATAGATGTCTATTAGGTCCGCTTGGTGCAGAGTTGAGTTCAATTCCTGGATATCCGTGTTGACTTTCTGTCTTAATGATGTGTCTAATGTTGACAGTGTAGTGTTGAAGTCTCCCATTATTATTGTATGGGAGTCTAAGTCTCTTTGTAAGTCTCTAAGGACTTGCTTTATGAATCTGGGTGCTCCTGTATTGGGTGCATATATATTTAGGATAGTTAGCTCTTCCTGTTGAATTGATCCCTTTACCATTATGTAATGGCCTTCTTTGTCTCTTTTGTTCTTTGATGGTTCAAAGTCTGTTTTATCAGAGACTAGGATTGCAACCCCTTTTTTTTTTGTTCTCCATTTGCTTGGTAGATCTTCCTCCATCCCTTTATTTTGAGCCTATGTATGTCTCTGCATGTGAGATGGGTCTCCTGAATACAGCAGACTGATGGGTCTTGACTATTTATACAGTTTGCAGGTCTGTGTCTTTTAATTGGAGCATTTAGTCCATTAACATTTAAGGTTAATATTGTTATGTGTGTACTTGATCCTGCCATTATGCTATTAACTGGTTATTTTGCTCATTAGTTGATGCAGTTTCTTCCTAGCCTCGATGGTTTTTACATTTTGGCATGTTTTTGCAATGGCTGGTACCAGTTGTTCCTTTCCATGTTTAGGGCTTCCTTCAGGGTCTCTTGTAAGGCAGGCCTGGTGGTGACAAAATCTCTCAGCATTTGCTTATCTGTAAAGGATTTTATTTCTCCTTCACTTATGAAACTTAGTTTGGCTGGATATGAAATTCTGGGTTGAAAATTCTTTTCTTTAAGAATGTTGAACATTGGCCCCCACTCTCTTCTGGCTTGTAGAGTTTCTGCCGAGAGATCTGCTGTTAGTGTGATGGGCTTCCCTTTGTGGGTAACCCGACCTTTCTCTCTGGCTTCCCTTATCATTTTTTCCTTCATTTCAACTTTGGTGAATCTGGCAATTATGTGTCTTGGAGTTGCTCTTCTCGAGGAGTATCTTTGTGGCTTTCTCTGTATATCCTGAATTTGAATGTTGGCCTGCCCTACTAGGTTGGGGAAGTTCTCCTGGATGATATCCTGAAGAGTGTTTTCCAACTTGTTTCCATTCTCCCCCTCACTTTCAGGCACCCCAATCAGACGTAGATTTGGTCTTTTTACATAATCCCATACTTCTTGCAGGCTTTGTTCATTTCTTTTTCTTCTTTTTTCTTTTGGTTTCTCTTCTCGCTTCATTTCATTCATTTGATCCTCAATCGCTGATACTCTTTCTTCCAGTTGATGGAGTCACTTACTGAAGCTTGTGTATTTGTCACGTATTTCTCATGTCATGGTTTTCATCTCTGTCATTTCATTTATGACCTTCTCTGCATTAATTAGTCTAGCTGTCAATTCTTCCACTCTTTTTTCAAGATTTTTAGTTTCTTTGCGCTGGGTACGTAATTCCTCCTTTAGCTCTTAGAAGTTTGATGGAGTGAAGCCTTCTTCTCTCATTTCGTCAAAGTCATTCTCTGACCAGCTTTGATCCGTTGCTGGCAATGAGCTGCGCTCCTTTGCAGGGTGAGATGCGCTCTTATTTTTTGAATTTCCAGCTTTTCTGCCCTCTTTCTTCCCCATCTTCGTGGTTTTATCTGCCTCTGGTCTTTGATGATGGTGACGTACTGATGGGGTTTTGGTATAGGTGTTCTTCCTGTTTGATAGTTTTTCTTCTAATAGTCAGGACCTTCAGCTGTAGGTCTGTTGGAGATTGCTTGAGGTCCACTCCAGACCCTGTTTGCCTGGGTATCAGCAGCAGAGGTTGCAGAGGATAGAATAGTGCTGAACAGTGACTGTACCTGTCTGATTCTTACTTTGGAAGCTTCCTCTCAGGGGTGTACTCCACCCTGTGAGGTGTGGGGTGTCAGACTGCCCCTAGTGGGGGATGTCTCCCAGTTAGGCTACTCAGGGGTCAGGGACCCACTTGAGCAGACAGTCTGTCCCTTCTCAGATCTCAACCTCTGTGTTGGGAGATCCACTGCTCTCTTCAAAGCTGTCAGACAGAATCATTCGCATCTTCACAGGCCTCTGCTGCTTCCCCTGTTATTTTTTAGCTGTGCCCTGTCCCCAGAGGTGGCATCTACAGAGACAGGCAAGTTTCCTTGAGCTGCTGTGAGCTTCACCCAGTTCGAGCTTCCCAGCGGCTTTGTTTACCTACTTAAGCCTCAGCAATGGTGGGCGCCCCTCCCCCAGCCTCGCTGCTGCCTTGCCGTTAGATCCCCGCAGACTGCTGTGTTAGCAAGGAGGGAGGCTCCATGGGCGTGGGACCCTCCCGGCCAGGTGTGGGGTATATTCTCCTCATGTGCCCATTTGCTTACAGCCCAGTATTGGGGTGGGAGTTACCCGATTTTCCAGGTGTTGTGTGTGTCAGTTCCCCTGGCTAGGAAAAGGGATTCCCTTCCCCTTTGTGCTTCCCAGGTGAGGCGATGCCTCGCCCTGCTTCAGCTCTCGCTGGTTGGGCTGCAGCAGCTGACCAGCACCGATTGTCCAGCACTCCCTAGTGAGATGACCCCATTACCTCAGTTGAAAATGCGGAAATCACCGGTCTTCTGTGTCGCTCGCGCTGGGAGTTGGAGACTGGAGCTGTTCCTATTCGGCCATCTTACTCTGCCCCCGACTTTCAACTCTTTTTCTATTGTAGCCTCTTGTCTCCTTCCCTGGCCCCATTTTCACTGTTTTAATTTATTTCAGGTCTTTGTCATTGCCTCTTTTTCTTCTCAATATTGCTTTCTAGGACTACTTCAGTGATCTCTTAATAGGACTTCCAGACTCTGCTCTTTCTCCCTTCCAATCTATTTTTATTATGTTTATCTTGCTTAGTATTGTATTGTAGCCCCATGCCTAGCACCCACTGCAATACCCAGAATAGGGACTGAATAAATATTTATTGAATTAATTAAAAATAAATGCAATTTGTTATATTCCTGCTGCAAAATAACCACTGGTTCCTGGCTGCTTAGAGAATAAATACAAAATCCCGTGCCATGGCAAGCAAGATTGTTCAAAATATTATACCAAATCATGTTTCTAGTATAATTTTCCATAAGCCTAATTCTCACCCAAATGCCATCCCATTGTGTACCTCATACTCTAACACAATAAATACATCTCTATTTTTTCCAAATGCCACATTCTTTCCAGTCTATGTTTCTCAAACATACTATTATTAAATGTTGTTAGTCTTTAGTCATCTTTGGCATCTTCTCTCAGTTGTTCTCAATGTGCAGCATTGCTGGGGTCTCATCAGAAGACTTTCCAAAATAAAAATGTCAAGACCCCACTTCCACTTTACATCCACTGAATCAAATCTTGGAGGAACAGACAGGCAAACATATATTTTACCACAATAAAAATAACTTTAAAAATCAATTGGCCTTATTTATCATGGTTTATTTCTGAACTCTATTCTTTTCTATTTTATATGTGTCTATTATTTAATCAGTACCACATTGTCAATTTTATTAATCTTTTCCAATAACTAGCTTTTGGTTATATTGCCTTCTCTGTCTTCAAGTTTACAGGTTTTCCTTTCTCATCTCCATTCTGAAATTGATCCCATCCAGTATTTTTTTCAATTTGATCATTATGTTGTTTAAGTATAAAATTTCCATTGTGTTCTTCTTTATGGTTTTTGTTTATTTACTGAAACTTTATACCTTTATACATTTCTATTGAGTTAGTTTACACTTACTTATTGGAGCATTGTTGTGTTAGATCGTGTAAAGGTTTATGTCTGATAATTTCAACATTTATGTCATCCGAGACGGAATTTGTTGTTTATCTTTTACTTATGAGTTTAGATTTTCCTGTGTGTGTGTTTGTCAAGTAATTTTAGATTATATCCTGGACACTGTGAATACTATGTCATAAGACTATGACTCTTGTTTAAATTCCAAGGAGAGTGTTAATGGTTTCTTTCTTTTTTTTTTTTTTTGTGTGATTTTTCTACCAGGCAATTCACCATGTTAAGTCCAGGCCACAAATTCTTGCCTCATTCTGTGTGTTATGGTTCCAAAGTCAGTTCAGTTTTCAAATTTTCTGAAATTTTATTTTAAATCATCTGTCATTGGACCTAGGTGATGATCTACCCTGTAGTTCAGGTATCTATAAACTGTTATGAGTAGATACATGTATTCAAAGTTGGGAGTTGAGCCCAATAATTCAGACAAAAATTATGGGATTGCTCTCTTTATCTCCTTCTTCTCTGTGATTAATCTTTCCAGCTCTTTGCCCTAAACCCACCTCACATTTTTCCTGGGACTGCTTTTGCATTCATAGCTGGGCAACAGTGGGAGGAGAAGGAAGAGGAAGAGGAGAAGGAGGAGGATGGGGGAGAGAGAGATAAAGGAACAGAGAGAGAGAGAGCACTATGAGGTCTTTTCTAGTGGTCTTAGGACTATAGCTTTCCTCTTCAGAAAGAATAATTTTCCTTCCTTAGAGTTCCAGGCACTTTTCCAGACATTGACCCCACTGACTGTTGTGTGACTTCATTCAGGGGGGACTAGGATGAAGAAAAAGTGATTAAAAAAAAAAAAAAAAAAAGGAAAAACAACCTGGGCATTCCCTTACTGTCTCTAGTCCTTAACAGTCTCTTTATTCATCCTTCTCAGAATAGTAAGGGATAATTTTACTTGGAGGTGTTTCTGACTGTACCCGATACACAATTCTAGATTGTTTTTACTGTCATTGAATCTCGGTCTGGCAAATGGCAGATTAAAAAAAAAGTAAATGCACAACTAATTCAGTGTTACTTACAGTGTTTTTCTCAAATATGTTTGCTACTGTTTACATAACTGTTCTGTTACATACTGTTTACATAACTGTTGCATACTGTTTACATTAACTAAAGTGAGTTAATTATTGTATATATTCTCTCACATAAATTTTTGTGTTGAGAACACTCAAAATCTACTCTGTAAGCAATTTTCAAGTATACAATGCATTATTATTAACTATAGACACAATGCTGTACAATAGATCTCTTGAACTTACCCCTCCTGTGTAAGTGATGTTTGGATCTTTTGACCAACATATCCCCAAATCCCCAACCCCAGCTCCTGGTAACCACCATTCTTCTCTCTGCTTTTATAAATTCATTTTTTTTTTTTTTTTAGATTTCACATAGAAGTGAGATCATGTGGCATTTGTCTACCTGTGGTTGGCTTATTTCACATAACTTAATGTCCGCCAGGTTCATCCATGTTGTTGTAAATGACAGGGTTTTCTTATTTTTGATGGCTGAAGAGTATTCCATTGTGTTTTTATACCCCATTTTCTTTATGCACTTAGCTGCTGATGGACATGTAGGTTGATTTCATATCTTGGCTACTGTGAATAATGCAACAATGAACATGAGAGTGCAGATACCTTTTCAAGATCTTGATTTCAGTTCCTTTGGGTATATATCCAAGAGTGGAATTGCTGAATCATATGATATTTCTATTTTTATTTTTTTGAAAAAATACTATACAGTTTTCTACAGTAGGTTGCACATATTTACATTCCTACTAATATTGTACAAGTGTTTTTTTCCCCTCCACACTCACACCAACACTTGTTATTTCATGTCTTTTTAAAAACCATTGTAATAGGTGTGAGGTGACATCTCACTGTGATTTTTATTTGCATATCTCTGATGATTAGTGATGTTGAACACCTTTACATATAACTGCTGACTATTTACTTAAATATCTTCTTTAGAAAAATTTCTATCAAAATTTGTGCCAATTTTTAATTTGTTTATTAAATAATGTTTGTTATGGATTTTTATGAGTTCCTTAAATAATTTGAATATTAATCCCATATCAAATATATGGTTTGCGACTATTTTCTCCCTTTTTTTGGGTTATCTCTTCACTGTGTTATTTCCTTTTTTGTGTAGAATCATTTTAGTTTGATATAGTACCACTTATTTGTTTTTGCTTTTGTTACCTATGCTTTTGATGTCACATCCAGAAAATCATTGCCAAGACAAATGTCAAAAAGTTTTTCCCTACTGTCTTTTAGGAGTTTTATGATTTCAAGTCTTATATTTAAGTCCTTAATCCTTGTTGAGTTAGTTTTTGCATACAGTGTAATATGAAACTCCAATTTCATTCTTTCCATGTGAATATCCAGTTTCTTCTACAGCATTTATTGAAGGGAATATCCTTTCCTTATTGTTTATTCTCGGCACCCTTGTCAGCAATTAATTGATGTATATATGTGGGTTTATTTCTGGGATTTCAATTCTGTTCCATTGGTATAATTGTTTTTATGCCAGGATCATGCTGTTTTGATTGCTACAGCTCTTTAATATAGTTTGATGTCAGGAAGTGTGATGCCTCTAGATTTCTGCAACATTCTCAAGATCGCTTTGGTTATTTGAGGTCATTTGTGGTTCTATAAGAATTTTGGAATTGTTTTTCTACTTATGTGAAAAGTGGCATTGGAGTTTTTCATAGGGATTTTATTAAATCTGTAGATCACTTCAGGTTGAATGTACATTTTAATTATATTACTTCTTCCAATCCACGAACAAAGAATGACTTTCCATTTTTCTCTGTCTTCTTTAATTTCTCTCATAGAACTTCTAAAATGTCCAGTCTATAGTTTTTGGTTTTTGTTTTTACTTCTTTGGATAAACTTATTTCTAAATATTTTACTCTTTTGATTATAAATGGAATATCTTTCTTAATTTCATTTTGGTATATTTTGCTGTTAATGTATAAAAACTCCACGAATTTTCTAAGTTGATTTTGCATTCTGCAACTTTTCTGAATACACTTGTTAGTTCTAACAGTTGTTTTGTTGAGATTTTAAGGTTTGTAAACACATGATCATATATCTCCAAACAGATAATTTTAGTTTTTCCTTTCATATTTAGATGCCTTTATTTATTTATTTATTTATTTTTGTGGTTAATTTCTCTGGCAAGAAATTCCAGTCCCATGTTGAATACAAGTGGCAAGAGTCAGCATCCTTGCCTTGTACTTGATCTTAGAGGAAAAGTTTTCAGTTTTTTCCTATTGATTAGGATGTTACTTGCAGACTTTTCATACATGGGTTTTATTTTGTTGAGGTAAGTTTCTTTTATATGTATTTTTTGAGATTGATGTTATTATAAATGAATGTTGACTTTTTTGAAGTGACTTTTCTGCATTTATTGACAAAATTATGCAGTTTTAATTTTTATTCTATGAATGTGGTGTATCACATTGATTGATTCACGTGTGTTAAACATTCTTGCATCACACGGATATATGCCACTTGTTCAATGTCATGTGATGCTTTAAATGCGCAGTTGAACTCACTTTTTCAGTAATTTATTAATGATTTTTGCATTTGTGTTTATCAGGAATATTGACATGAAGTTTTCTTTTTGTGAGGTGTCTTTCTGACTTTCTGTGGGTGATATTAACCTCATTGTTAAAAAAGCTTGTAAATGCTCTCTCTTCTATTTTTCTGAAAAAATTTCAGAAGAATTGGTATTAATTGTCTTTGAATGTTTGGTAGAATTTGCTCATAAATAGATTGGTCCTGGGCCTTTCTTTGTTGGAAGGTTTCTGATTAATGATTAAATCTCATTATTTGTTATTGGTCAGGCTTTCATTTTCCTTTCAATTCTATTTTGGTACATTACATGTTTCTAGTGAAATATAAATTTATTATCAATTGTTCAATTTGTGAATATATACTTGTTCACAATAGTGTCTTATATTCCTTTTTATTTCTTAGGTTTTCCTCATAATGTCACATTTTTAATTTCTGAAGTCTTTTGAGCATTTTCTCTTTTTCTCATAGTCTAGGTAAGGGTATGGTTAATTCTGTGTATCTTTTCAAAAACACAGCTCTGATTTTTTTCTATTTTGATTGTTTTCTATTTTTTTCTAGTCTCTGTTTTATTTATCACTGTTTTAATTTTTATTTTTAATTTTCTATTTCTATAATTAGAATAAGTTTATTTTATTTTTATAGTTCCTTGAGGAAAAAGTTAAGATGTTTATTTGACATCTTTTTAATTTTTTGATTAAAAATATTTTGATTAAAAAGCTTGCTTAGGCTTTTATCACTCTAAACTTCCCTCTTAGTGCTACTTTTATGTTATCTCCTAAGTTTTCTTTTGTTGTGTTTTGATTGTCTCAAGATACTTTAAACGTTTCCTTAGATTTATTCTTAGATACCATGGTTAATCAGCACTGTGTTGTTTAATTTCCACATTTTTGTTCACTTTTTCTTTCTGCTTTTTAAATTCTCTTTTTAAAATTTACTTTTATTACTTTAAGTCCTGGGATATATGTGCAGAACGTGCAGGATTGTTGCAGAGCTATACACGTGCCATGGTGGTTTGCTGCACCCATCAACCAGTCATCTACACTAAGTATTTCTCCTAATGCTATCCCTATCCTAGCCCCCCCCCCCCCCCCCCACCTCAACAGGCCCTGGTGTGTGATGTTCCCTTCCCTGTGTCCACGTGTTCTTATTGTTTAACTCCCACTTATGAATCAGATCATGTGGGGTTTGGTTTTCTGTTCCTGTGTTAGTTTGCTGAAAATGATGGTTTCCAGCTTCATCCATGTCCCTGCAAAGGACAGAAACTCATCCTTTTTTATGGCTGCATAGTATTTCATGGTGTATATATGTCACATTTTCTTTATCCGGTATATCATTGATGGGCATTTGGGTTGGTTGCAAGTCTTTGCTATTGTGAATAGTGCCACAATAAACATATGTGTGCATGTGTCTTTATAGTAGAATGATTTATAATCCTTTGGGTATATACCCAGTAATGGGATGGCTGGGTCATATGGTACTTCTAGTTCTAGATCCTTGAGAAATTACTACATGGTCTTCGACAATGGTTGAATTAATTTACACTCTCACCGACAGTGTAAAAGCATTCCTCTTTCTCCACATACTCTCCAGCATCTATTGTTTCCTGACTTTTTAATGATCACCATTCAAACTGGCATGAGATGGTATCTCATTGTGGTTTTGATTTGCATTTCTCTAATGGCCAGAGATGATGAGCTTTTTTTCATATATTTTTTGACCATATAAATGTCTTCTTTTGAGAAGTGTCTGTTCATTTACTTCATCCACTTGTTCATGGGGTTGTTCGTTTTTTTCTTGTAAATTTGTTTAAGTTCCTTGTAGATTCTGGATATTAGCCATTCATCAGATGTACAGATTGCAAAAATTTTCTCCCATTCTGTAGGTCACCTGTTGACTCTGATAATAGCTTCTTTTTCTGTGCAGAAGATCTTTAGTTTAATTTAATCCCCTTTTTCAATTTTGGTTTTTGTTACCATTGCTTTTTGTGTTTTAGTCATGAAGTCTTTGCACATGCCTATGTTCTGAATGCTATTGCCTAGGCTTTCTTCTAGGGTTTCTATAGTTTTAGGTCTTACATTTAAGTCTTTAATCCATCTTGAGATAATTTTTGTATAAGGTGTAAGGAAGGGGTCCAGTTTCAGTTTTCTGCAAATGCCTAGCCAGTTTTCCCAATACAATTATTGAATAGGGAATCCTTTCCCCATTGCTCGTTTTTGTCAGGTTTGTCAAAGATCAAATGTTTGTAGATGTGTGGCATTATTTCTCAGGCCTCTGTTCTGTTCTATTGGTCTACATATCTGTTTTGGTACCAGTACCATGCTCTTTTGGTTATTGTAGCCTTGTAGTATAGTTTGAAGTCAGGTAGTGTGATACCTCCAGCTTTGTTCTTTTTGCTCAGGCTTGTATTGACTATACAAACACTTTTTGGTTTCATATAAAATTTAAAATAGTTATTTTCTAATTCTGTGAAGAAAGTCAATGGTAGCTTGATTGGGATAGCATTAAATCTATAAGTTACTTTGGGCTTTATGGCCATTTTCATGATATTGATTCTTCCTATCCATGAATATGAAATGTGGTTCCATTTGTGCGTGTCCTCTTTTATTTGTTTTAGTAGTGATTTGTAGTTTCCTAGAAGAGGTACTTTCCATCCCTTGTAAGCTGATGCTCACTGAAGAGAGCAGGAAAGTTCTAAAATTGACACCTTACCATCACAATGAAAACAACTAGAGAAGAAAGAGTAAAAAAAAAAAAAAAAAAAAAAAAAAAAATCAAAAGGTAGCAGAAGAAATAACTAAGATCAGAGCAGAACTGAAAGAGATAGACACACAAAAACCTTTAAAAATCAGTGAATCCAGAAGACAGTATTTGGAAAATGTTAACAAAATAGATATAACACTAGACAGACTAATAAGAAAAGAGAGAAGAATCAAATAGACATAATAAATAATGATAAAGGGAATATCACCACTGATCCCGCAGAAATAGAAACTACCATCAGGGAATACTATAAAGACCTTTATGCAAATACACTAGAAAATCTGGAAGAAATGGATAAATTCCTGGACACACATACCCTCCCGAAACTAAACCATATAGAAGTCGAATTCCCGAATAGACCAATAACAAGTTCTAAAATTGAGGCAGTAATTAATAGCCTACCAACCAAAAAAAAAAAAAAAAAAAAAAAAAAAAAAAAAAAAAAAAC
>NC_045445.1:85676447-85697667 GCF_002776525.5 Piliocolobus tephrosceles
CAAAAAAAAAAAAAAAAAAAAAAAAAAAAAAAAAAAAAAAAAAAGCCCAGGATCAGACAGATTCACAGCTGAATTCTACCAGAGGTACAAAGAAGGGCTGGTATGATTCCTTCTGAAACTATTCCAAACAATAGAAAAAGAGGGCCTTCTCTCTAACTCATTTTATGAGGCCAGCATCATCCTGATACCAAAACCTGGCAGAGATGCAACAACAAAAAAACAAAATTTCATGCCAACCAATATCCCTGATGAACAGTGTTGTGAAAATCCTCAACAAAAAACTGTCATACTGAATCCAGCAGCACATCAAAAAGCTCATCCACCATGAGCAAGTCAGTTTCTTCTCTGGGGTGCAAGGCTGGTTCAACATACACAAATCAACAAACTTATTCCATCACACAAACAGAACCAATGACAAAAACCACATGATTATCTCAACAGATGCAAAAAAAAAAAAGGCTTTCAATTATACTTAACACCCCTTCAGGCTAAAAACTCTCAATAAACTAGGTATTGATGGAACATGTCTCAGAAATAATAAGAGCTATTTATGACAAACAGACAGCCAACATCATACTGAATGAGCAGAAGCTGGAAGCATTCCCTTTGAAAACTGGCACAAGACAAGGATGCCTTCTCTCACCTGTCCTATTCAACATAGTATTGGAAGTTGTGGCCAGGGCAATAAGGCAAGAGAAAACAACAAAAGGTATTCATTTCTCCCTATTTAGGAAAAGAGAAAGTCAAATTCTATTTGTGGAAGACATGATTGTTTCTTTAGAAAACCCCATCGTGTCAGCCCAAAATCTCCTCACGTTGATAAGCAACTTCAGCAAAGTCTCAGGATACAAAGTAAATGTGCAAAAAACACAAGCATTTTTATATGCAGATAATAGAGAGAAAAATTATGAGTGAACTCCCATTTGCAATTGCTGCAAATAGAATAAAATGCCTAGAAATACAACTTTTTCTGCTTCTGTTTTCTATTTTTATAATATCCATGTCCAAAAAGATATCTGGTATGATTTCAAATTTCTTCAATTTTCTAAGGCTGATTTTGTGACATAACATGTAATCTTTCATGGAGATTTTTTTACATGTGTCCTGAAAAGAATATGTATTCTGCTGCTTTTGGGTGGAATGTTCTATATATGCTTGTCAGAGCCATTGGCTTATAATGCTGTTGAAGTCAACTTTCTCTTTGTTGGTTGTATTCCAGTTGTTAAATCCTTTATAAGAAGGGGATATATCAAAGTCTCTTACTATTATATTATTTTTATCTATTTTTCCCTTCACTTCTGTCAACATTTGCTTAATATATTTATATGTTTTTATGTTGGCTGAACATATGTTTGTAATTATTATATATTCCTTGTGAATTGACCCTGTATCATTATATAATTTTTTTTGTCATTTATGATAATTTTTGACTGTAAGTCTATATTTTCTTTTTCTTTTTTTTTTTTTTATTATACTTTAAGTTCTAGGGTACATGTGCATAACGTGCAGGTTACATATGTATACATGTGCCATGTTGGTGTGCTGCACCCATCAACTCGTCAGCACCCATCAATTCATCATATATTTTCTTAAGTAAATGTAGCCATCCCTTTTCTCTTTTTGCTATCATTTGCATAGAATATCTTTTTCAATATTTTCACTTCCAGTCTTTGGGTGTCCTTAAATCTAGTAAACTCTTGTAGACAGCATATCGTTGGATGATGCTTTTTAAATCTATTCATCCACGCTGTCTTTTGCATAGAAAATTTAATACATTTGCATTTAAAGTAACTTTTTAGAAGAACTAATTTACTTTTGACTTTTAATCATTGTTTTCTGTTTGTCTCTTATCCATTTGGTTCCTCCTTTCCTCTCTTGCAGTCATTATGATATTTTCTTGACATTTTATTGACATGCTTTGATTTCCCTCTTTTTTACCTTTGTATAGTTTCTTTAAGAATTTCTTTGTGGGCATCATAAAAATATATTTTGACCTGATAACAAATTAACTTCAATCATATAAAAAAACTCTACACTTTTACATTTTCACTATATATTATTGATGTCACTATTTACAATTATTTGTTTTGTTTATCCATTAGCATATTTTAGTTATTACTTTCAATATTTGTTACTTGAAACATTTTTATCAGAATTAAAACTGGTTTACCCATCATCATTATTATAATGTAGTTTCTGTATTTGTCTACGTTTATCTTTACCAATGGGCTTTATGCTTTCACATGCTATCATGTTGATGGTAGAGTATTTTTTTTATTATTATAATACTTTAAGTTCTAGGGTACATGTGCATAATGTGCAGGTTTGTTACATATGTATACTTGTGTCATGTTGGTGTGCTGCACCCATCAACTCGTCAGCATCCATCAACTCGTCATTTATATCAGGTATAACTCCCAATGCAATGCCACCCCTTCCCCCCTCCCCCATCCCGTTGATAGGCCCCTGTGTGTGAAGTTCCCCTTCCCGAGTCCAAGTGATCTCATTTTTCAGTTTCCACCTATGAGTGAGAACATGCGGTGTTTGGTTTTCTATTCTTGCGATAGTTTGCTGAGAACGATGGTTTCCAGCTGCATCCATGTCCCTACAAAGGACACAAACTCATCCTTTTTTATGGCTGCATAGTATTCTATGGTGTATATGTGCCACATTTTCTTAATCCAGTCTGTTACTGATGGGCATTTGGGTTGATTCCAAGTCTTTGCTATTGTGAATAGTGCCGCAATAAACATACATGTGCATGTGTCTTTATAGCAGCATGATTTATAATCCTTTGGGTATATACCCAGTAATGGGATGGCTGGGTCATATGGTACTTCTAGTTCTAGATCCTTGAGGAATCGCCATATTGTTTTCCATAATGGTTGCACCAGTTTACAATCCCATCAACAGTGTAAAAGTGTTCCTATTTCTCCACATCCTCTCCAGCACCTGTTGTTTCCTGACTTTTCAATGATTGCCATTCTAACTGGTGTGAGATGGTATCTCATTGTGGTTTTGATTTGCATTTCTCTCATGGCCAGTGATGATGAGCATTTTTTCATGTGTCTGTTGGCTATATGAATGTCTTCTTTTGAGAAATGTCTGTTCATATCCTTTGCCCACTTTTTGATGGGGTTGCCTGTTTTTTTCTTGTAAATTTGTTTGAGTTCTTTATATGTTCTGGATATTAGCCCTTTGTCAGATGAGTAGATTGCAAAAATTTTCTCCCATTCTGTAGGTTGTCTGTTCACTCTGATGGTAGTTTCCCCATTTCTTGTTTTTCTCAGGTTTCTCAAAGATCAGATGGCTGCAAATGTGTGGTATTATCTCTGAGGACTCCGTTCTGTTCCATTGGTCTATATCTCTGTTTTGGTACCAGTACCATGCTGTTTTGGTTACTGTAGCCTTGTAGTATAGTTTGAAGTCAGGTAGCGTGATGCCTCCAGCTTTGTTCTTTTGACTTAGGGTTGTCTTGGCAATGTGGGCTCTTTTTTGGTTCCATATGAACTTTAAAGCAGTTTTTTCCAATTCTGTGAAGAAAGTAATTTGTAGCTTGATGGGGATGGCATTGAGTCTATAAATTACCTTGGGCAGTATGGTCATTTTCAGGATATTGATTCTTCCTATCCATGAGCGTGGTATGTTTTTCCATTTGTTTGTATCCTCTTTTATTTCACTGAGGAGTGGTGGTTTGTAGTTCTCCTTGAAGAGGTCCTTGAAGAGTTTTGCCAGTATTTTATTGAGGATTTTTACATTGATATTCATCAGGGATATTGGTCTAAAATTCTCTTTTTTTGTGTGTGTCTCTGTCAGGCTTTGGTATCAGGATGATGTTGGCCTCATAAAATGAGTTAGGGAGGATTCTCTCTTTTTCCATTGATTGGAATAGCTTCAGAAGGAACGGTACCAGCTCCTCCTTGTACCTCTGGTAGAATTCAGCTGCGATTCCATCTGGTCCTGGACTTTTTTTGGTTGGTAGGCTATTAATTATTGCCTGAATTTCAGAGCCTGCTGTTGGTCTATTCAGGGATTCAGCTTCTTCCTTGTTTAGTCTTGGGAGAGTGTAAGTGTCCAGGAAATTATCCATTTCTTCCAGACTTTCTCGTTGATTTGCATAGAGGTGTTTATAGTATTCTCTGATGGTAGTTTGTATTTCTGTGGGGTCAGTGGTGATATCCCCTTTATCATTTTTTATTGCGTCTATTTGATTCTTCTCTCTTTTCTTCTTTATTAGTCTTGCTAGTGGTCTATCAGTTTTGATGATCTTTTCAAAAAACCAAATCCTGGATTCGTTGATTTTTTGGAGGGCTTTTTTGTGTCTCTATCTCCTTCAGTTCTGCTCTGATCTTAGTTATTTCATACCTTCTGCTAGGTTTTGAATGTGTTTGCTCTTGCTTCTCTAGTTCTTTTAATTGTGATGTTAGAATGTCATTTGTAGATCTTTCCAGCTTTCTCTTGTGGACATTTCGTGGTATAAATTTCCCTCTACACACTGTTCTAAATGTGTCCCAGAGATTCTAGTATGTTGTCTCTTTGTTCTCATTGGTTTCAAAGAGCATCTTTATTTCTCCCTTCATTTCGTTATGTACCCAGTAGTCATTCATGAGAAGGTTATTCAGTTTCCATGTAGTTGAGCAGTTTTGATTGAGTTTCTTAGTCCTGAGTTCTAGTTTGATTGCACTGTGGTCTGAGAGACAGTTTGTTATGATTTCTGTTCTTGTACATTTGCTGAGGAGTGCTTTACTTTCAATTATGTGGTCAATTTTGGAATAAGTGTGATATGGTGTTGAGAAGAATGTATATTCTGTTGATTTGGGGTGGAGAGTTCTGTAGATGTCTATTAGGTCTGCTTGCTGCAGAGATGAGTTCAATTCTGGAATATCCTTGTTAACTTTCTGTCTCATTGATCTGTCTAATATTGACAGTGGAGTGTTGAAGTCTCCCATTATTACTGTATGGGAGTCTAAGTTTCTTTGTAAATCTCTAAGGAATTGCTTTATGAATCTGGGTGCTCCTGTATTGGGTGCATGTATATTTAGGATAGTTAGCTCTTCCTGTTGAATTGATCCCTTTACCATTATGTAGTGGCCTTCTTTGTCTCTTTTGATCTTTGTTGGTTTAAAGTCTGTTTTATCAGAGACTAGGATTGCAACCCCCTTTTTTTTTTGTTCTCCATTTGCTTGGTAGATCTTCCTCCATCCCTTTATTTTGAGCCTATGTATGTCTCTGCATGTGAGATGGGTCTCCTGAAGACAGCAGATTGATGGGTCTTGACTCTTTATCCAGTTTGCCAGTCTGTGTCTTTTAATTGGACCATTTTGTCCATTTACATTTAAGGTTAATATTGTTATGTGTGAACTTGATCCTGCCATTATGATATTAACTGGTTATTTTGCTCGTTAGTTGATGCAGTTTCTTCCTAGCCTCGATGGTCTTTACATTTTGGCATGTTTTTGCAATGGCTGGTACCGGTTTTTCCTTTCCATGTTTAGTGCTTCCTTCAGGGTCTCTTGTAAGGCAGGCATGGTGGTGACAAAATCTCTAAGCATTTGCTTATCTGTAAAGGATTTTATTTCTCCTTCACTTTTGAAACTTAGTTTGGCTGGATATGAAATTCTGGGTTTAAAATTCTTTTCTTTAAGAATGTTGAATATTGGCCTCCACTCTCTTCTGTCTTGTAGCGTTTTTGCTGAGAGATCTGCTGTTAGTCTGATGGGCTTCTCTTTGTGTGTAACCCGACCTTTCTCTCTGGCTGCCCTTAAGATTTTTTCCTTCATTTCAACTTTGGTGAATCTGACAATTATGTGTCTTGGAGTTGCTCTTCTCGAGGAGTATCTTTGTGACGTTCTCTGTATTTCCTGAATTTGAATGTTGGCCTGCCCTACTAGGTTGCAGAAGTTCTCCTGGATGATATCCTGAAGAGTGTTTTCCAGCTTGGTTCCATTTTCCCCCTCACTTTCAGGAACCTCAATCAGACGTAGATTTGGTCTTTTTACATAATCCCATACTTCTTGCAGGCTTTGTTCATTTCTTTTTCTTCTTTTTTTTTTTTTTTTTGCTTTCTCTTCTTGCTTCGTTTCATTCATTTGATCCTCAATCGCTGATACTCTTTCTTCCAGTTGATCGAGTCAGTTACTGAAGCTTGTGCATTTGTCACGTATTTTTTGTTTCATGGTTTTCATCTCTGCCAGTTCGTTTATGGCCTTCTCTGCATTAATTATTCTAGTTATCAATTCTTCTACTCTTTTTTCAAGATTTTTAGTTTCTTTTTGCTGGGTACTTAATTCCTCCTTTAGCTCTGAGAAGTTTGATGGCCTGAAGCCTTCTCTCATCTCATCAAAGTCATTCTCCCTCCAGCTTTGATCGATTGCTAGTGATGAGGTGTGTTCCTTGGAGGGGGAGATGTGCTCTTATTTTTTGAATTTCCAGCTTTTCTGCCCACTTTTTCCCCATCTTTGTGGTTTTATCTGCCTCTGGACTTTGGTGATGGTGACATACTGATGGGGTTTTGGTGTGGGTGTCCTTCCTTTTTGTTAATTTTCCTTCTAACAGTCAGGACCCTCAGCTGTAGGTCTGTTGGAGATTGGTTGAGGTCCACTCCAGACCCTGTTTGCCTGGGTGTCAGCAGCAGAGGCTGCAGAAGATAGAATACTGCTGAACAGTGAGTGTACCTGTCTGATTCTGCTTTGAAAGCTTCCTCTCAGGGGTGTACTTCACCGTGTGAGGTGTGGCGTGTTGGTCTACCCCTAGTGGGCTATGTCTCCCAGTTATGCTCCTCAGGGTTCAGGGACCCACTTGAGCTGTCTGTCTGTTCTCAGATTTCAATCTCCATGTTGGGAGATCCACTGCTCTCTTCAAAGCTGTCAGACAGAGTCGTTTGTGTCTGCAGAGGTTTCTGCTGCTTTTTTTTGTTGTTGTTGCCGTTGTTGCTTTTGTTTAGCTGTGCCCTGTCCCCAGAGGTGGAGTCTACAGAGACAAGCAGGCCTCCTTGAGCTGCTGTGAGCTCCACCCAGTTGGAGCTTCCATGCATCTTTGTTTACCTACTTAAGCCTCAGCAATGGTGTGTGCCCCTCCCCCAGTCTCGTTGCTGCCTTGCTGTTAGATTGCAGACTGCTGTGCTAGCAATGAGGGAGGCTCCATGGGCGTGGGACCCTCCAGGCCAGATGTGGGATATAATCTCCTGGTGTGCCCGTTTGGTAAGACCCTTGGTAGTGTGCAGTATTGGGGTGGGAGTTACCCAATTTTCCAGGTGTTGTGTGTCTCAGTTCCCCTGGCTAGGAAAAGGGATTCCCTTCCCCCTTGCACTCCCCAGGTGAGGCCTTGCATCGCCCTGCTTCAGCTCTCACTGGTCAGGCTGCAGTAGCTGACCAGCACCAATTGTCTGGCACTCCCAGTGAGATGAACCCAGTACCTCAGTTGAAAATGCAGTAATCACCTGTCTTCTGTGTCACTCGTGCTGGGAGCTGGAGACTAGAGCTACTCCTATTTGGCCATCTTGCTCTGCCCTTCCTGGTAGAGTATTTTCATTTCAAGTTGAAGAACTCCCTTTCACACTTATTGTAAGTTAGGGATCATGGTAATAAACCTCTTCAGTTTCATTTTGTTTGAGAAATTCTTCATGTTGTCTTCATTTCTGTAAAACAGAATTATGTGGTATAGTATTCTTGGTAGACAGAGCTTTTTAAAATTCCTTTAGCAGTATGAATATATGTTCCACTCAATTCTGGCCTGTGATGTTTGTTAAAACGTCCACTGATGGCCTTGTACAGTTTCCTTGCCTGTGACAAGTTATTTTATCTTTCTGATTTCAAAAACTATCTGTTTTTTACTTTTGACAGTATGTCTTCATAATAATTTCTTTGGGTTGATCTTATTTTAGAAGTTTTGTGCTTCCTGGGTCTGGATGTCCATTTTTTTCCCTCCAGATGTGGAAAATTTTCAGCCATTATTTTTTAATAAACTTTCTGATTCTCTCTCTCTCTCTCTCTCTCTCTCAAACTTCTGTGAAATCCTTAATCCCTGCATTCCTTCACTTGATAGTGTCCTATACGTTTTTTACGTTTTCTTCATGGCTTTTCTTTTCTTTTCTTTTTGTTCCTCTGAGCTACACTGACTGGATACCTATTTCTTCAGGTTTGTTGATTTATTTATTTATTTATTTATTTATTTTTTAGAGGGAGTTTCACTCTGTCGCTCAGTCTGGATCTCAGCTCACTGCAACCTCCACCTCCTGGGTGCAAGTGATTCTCCTGTCTCAGCCTCCTTAGTAGCTGGGACTACAGGTTCCCACCACTGCATACAGCCATTTTGTGTATTTTTAGTAGAGAGGGGTTTCACTATGTTAGTCAGGCTGGTCTTGAACTCCTGACCTTGTGATTCACCTGTCTTGGCCTCCCAAAGTGCTGGGATTGTAGGCATGAGCCACCAGACCAGGCTTGGTGATTTTTTCATTGTGCATATTCTACTTTTCTGATGAACACTTCTACTGAGTCTTCATTTAAAATTCATTTATTATAATTTTTAGCTCCAAGGCATCTGTTTAGTTTATTAAATTTTTTCCCTTTTTTTTTTTTTTTTTTTTTTTGATGTTCTGACTTTGTTCATGCATTATTCTCTTGAGATCCTTGAACATATTTTCTGATTGTTACTTTGAATTCTCTGTCAGGTAATTAATCTATGTCTGTTTTATTAAAGCCAGTTTTTCGAGTTTTATCTTGTCCTTTTTTTATTATTATAATTTAAGTTCTATGGTACATGTGCACAATGTGCAGGTTTGTTACATATGTATACATGTGCCATGTTGGTGTGCTGCATCCATTAACTCATCATTTACATTAGGTATATCTCCTAATGCTATCCCTTCCCCCGCCCGCCCCACAATAGGACTCGGTGTGTGATGTTCCCCTTCCTGTGTCCAAGTAATCTCATTGTTCAATTCCCACTTATGAGTGAGAACATGCAGCATTTGGTTTTCTGTTCTTATGATAGTTTGCTGAGAACGATGGTTTCCAGCTGCATCCATGTCCCTACAAAGGACATGAACTCTTCCTTTTTTATGGCTGTGTAGTATTCCCTGGTGTATATGTGTCACATTTTCTTAATCCAGTCTGTCACCGGTGGCATTTGGGTTGATTCTAAGTCTTTGCTATTGTGAATAGTGCCACAATAAACATACATGTGCATGTGTCTTTATAGCAGTGTGACTTATAATCCTTCGGGAATATCCCCAGTAATGGGATGGCTGTGTCAGATGGTATTTCTTGTTCTAGATCCTTGAGGAATCACCACATTGTTTTCCACAATGGTTGAACTAGTTTACAGTCCCACCAACAGTGTAAAAGTGTTCCTATTTCTCCACATCCTCTCCAGCGAGTTGTGTTTCCCTATTTCTTCATTTTCCTTGAATATATTAATGTCTATGTGTTAGCAAAAACAACCACATTTTTCAGTCTTCATGGTTTGGCCTTGTGTAGGAGAAGACTTTCACCAATCAACCTGGCCAGAGATTCTGTGGGCCTCTTAAACCTTCAAACTGTTGTATTAGTAGTGTCCTCAGTCTTCTAAAATATGCCATACCCTGTCAGCACACAGAGACTGATGAGTCAGAAACCAGCTTCTGATGCAACTTCTGGAAAAGTTGAAACTTTTGACACATGCTCCAATTCTTTCTCTCCCTGGGGAGAAGCTGGGAGCTGGATTTTTCACTCACTCATTCTGTGATGAACCAGTGGGATAATCCATGACAACTACTCATGTACTAGTTCAAACCACTGTTTTTGTTCTCTGTATCCCCCATGTATCTAGTATATGTTAGGTCCCATCAGCACTCCAATAAAGGCAAGAGACAAGCCAGTCCCTTAGGCAGCAATGTAAAAGTTGAGATGTTGGATGTGTGGTTTGATGTTTTTCCACCTCACGAAGAAGCTTTTTGGCGTAAGAACTTTATCCACATTGTAAATCCTGCCTCCCCTTATCAGGTGTGTGCAATTAAGTCATCCTAATCCTTAGGCTGAAACAAAGCAAGGGTTACCATTAAGAGAAACTGTGTTGGCTAGAACACTCTGGACAAGAACAGCATTACAGGAGAAAGTTGGGATCTATTGTTCTTGCACAGACAAAATCTATGTGCCAGACTTGATTTTAAGAATTCTCAAGGAGTTTTTGAGTAGTGGAGTACTATCAGAAAAACTCTGAGTGTGTGGTGCTGAGAGGTACTAAGGAGTCCCATGCAGATCTTTCATTACTTAGAAGCTCTAACTGGACCACTCAAAATTCTTTATTTTTATAGTTTCAACTTTTATTTCAGAGTCAGGGGGTACAAACGCAGGTTTGTTACTTGGGTATATTGTGTGATGCTGAGGTTTATGATACAAATGACCTTGTCACCCAGTTAGTGAGTATAGTACCCAATAGGTAGGTTTCAACACTTTCTCCTTCCTCCCTAGACCCTCTAGTAGTCCTCAGTGTCTATTGTTGCCATTTTTATATCCGAAAGTATCCAATATTTAGCTCCCATTTAGAAGTGAGAATATGTGGTATTCGTTGATATACTTGAATCTAAGCCTGTCCTACCAGGTAACCTCCAGCCAAGTTTTTTTTTTTTTTTTTTCTTTTAAACATCAATTAAAAATGTCAAACATTCTCTTATTTCTAAGTCAGTGAGATTGTGAATGTTATTCAAAATAGAAGTCCCTATGGAAGAAAAGCTCTTTTCCCGAGGAAACTACCTATCCTGATTTTTCTCAGGAAATCCAGCTCTGCATTTTGTAACTGGTTTTTTGTGGATCTTCTTTCTATTTTAGGCACTATTCTTATTATCAACCACGATTTTTAGCGCTCTGGCAAGTTTCAATGCATTGAGTATGACTCAGAGTTTCTTAGGAAACTGAAAGGCCGAGTAACATGTCAACATTTCTTCAAGAGACATCTTTTCATTAAAATATGTTTTAAGTGTGGATAGCCATTTAGAAAGCATTGAGTTTGATGATGTCCAACATAATTGTCTGGGAGGTTTGTTTAAAAATCAACTTTCAGAGCCATAATCCAGCTGTGTTATATCAGCATCAACATGGCTGATAACTAAACATGTGTATTTTTAACTAACACCTTCCATGATTTTAATGTACCACAAAATTTGAGAACTGTTGATTTAATTTACCTTTCTCCTTCTTTATATAAAGGAAGAATAAGACCTAAAAAGTGAATATAACTTTCACAAGTTTACTAAAATATAACCAAAGGAATATTCAAAAGGAGAAGTGAAGACATCATTGTAACTTTTGAAAATTATTTCTTTTTAAAATCTACCATGCAGCATAAAAAGTTGGACTTGACTTACAATAGCTAGTTTAATTAAGTAGATATTCTGTGGCTCTGAGCTTCAAATAAATCAAGTCTTATCACAATGAAATTAAGCTTTGCTAATGCCTGTGTTTTAATAAAATGGAAATCAGGACCCTGGGGTGTGACTCTTAAAGTTCAAGTTCTAAACTTCTTCAGCACTGATGAAAGATAGGGCTGTCAGACTGAGGAGGCCCAAAAGCCTTTGAGGTTTCCTCCAGGTAAGCCCTGAAGCTATGGGCCAGTTAATGGCTCTGGCGGTTAATTGAGCTAAAAATAAAACATAAATAATGCCTCAGGTACTTTTTCTCCCTCTCTACACAGAATTTGATTAAGAGATGTGTTTCATGAAGGATGAGATTAGATCTGCGTGGGATTAGACAAAAATGGACAAGAATTTTGTATTTTCCCTGTAGCTCTCCAGCTGCCTCTACAGAATACATCCCCCAGGGCTTGGGCCTTGAACTCATGTTATTTGGAAATTTTGAGTGGGTTCAGATATTTTTGATATGGGCCCTTTCATCCGTGTCAGAAGAACAGCTTGGTTCTTTGATTTCTCTCCAAGTTAAGGACAAGTTCTATGAGGCCATTTTAATTTTCTCATTCTAAAACTTTAATCAGTGGTTTAGAAGAAATATTCTTCAGTCAGTGGGTAAACACACACACACACACCCCTTCTATAGTTAAAATTTCTGATGTTGTTGCACCCCAAATTTTAATGCTGTATTGGTGACTGTGATTTGCTAACAATAGCAGCATCTGTAAATGAGCTTCTTGGAACTGAGAGAATAACAGGAAAAGGAATGAGAAGAGAGAGAGCAGACCCAGGCAGCTGAAACAGAAAGCAAGGGAGGCAATGAGCAAAGGTGATTCCCAGAACTTCAAGAGTGATTCAGCCACAGACAAGGAAGCTTTCTTCATGTTTCAAATGGACATTTATTTAAAAAGCCATCAAGGTAAAATGTAGCCTTAGAATAAAAAGGCGAAAATGTTCTAATTTGATGTCTTATTAGAGTTGACATCAATTCTGCCCATCTCTCTAAGTCTGTGTCTCATTTCTTGAGGAATTCCCTACTCTTTGCTAAATCTGGGGAATGTTGAAGATAGGCAGTAAGAAAACTAGTGTCTTGTTTGTATATTATTCTTAGAAACAACTGGGGAGGTGGTGCTGAGCCACATCCTTCCAATCCCTTCAAAGAAGGAAAGGTTAAGATTACTGAGGAGGTACTTTGAAGAGCCTTTGTAGTGAAAAAAATCTCCCCACCCATCCTGATACTTAGTATGAATCATTATGTATTAATGTCCCTGAAGTAGGCAAAACTATGGAACTTGAATTTTGTTGGAAATTGCACTGACTGAGAAGATAGGATGCCAACATCAAACCTTGCCTCTTCCATGGGCCCATTTGACATTTAGAAATTCACATGACTTTCTATGGTCCACATAGGCCTTTCTATGGTTCACATAGGCCTTCCTTACATGGCATTTGAATGCTACACTATCATGGGAGATAAACAGCCTGGTATTTCCAGCCTGCTACAAATTAGACTCTCCCAAACAACTGAATGTTTATCTACTGAATTATCTGGCCCCAACAAAACCTGTTTACTCATTCCTTAAACATGCCTAGGGCATTCTCTTCCTCTATACCTCACATTGTTATTCTAGTTTGGAAGGCCTACCCACTTTCTGTCATCCCATCCAAATTTTCTTCAAGTTCCAATGAAAGTCCCACATCCCTCCAGGGCTCTTTCTTTCTCCTCTACTCTCACTGCTCGTATCACTCATTTGGTACTTTTCATCTGTGTGTTTATGTCTGACTTCCCCAACCAGACTATAAGTTTTTTTTTTTTTTTTTTCAGTGTAGAGATAGAATCCTACTCAATTAATTCAGTTAATAGATGGAAAAACTCTTTACAAATTGCCAAATATGATAATTATTTTATGTCAGTTGTTTTAAAAGGCAGTTATCGCATAGTAAAGAGACTATGATGCGGATGGATCTGGGTGCTGGTGTTTGTGACTTCACTTATTAGCTGTGTGACTTTGGGCATACTATGTAATCACTTCAAACTTAGTTTGCTTATCTGTAAAATGGGGATGACAAGTACCATCCTCAATAAATTTTTATGAGAATGAAATGTCATTAATGGGCATAAACATTTTATAATTTTTCCTGAGTTGTATAAATGCTACCAATTATAAGTATACCATTACCCACGTATAACTCTTCCCCATTATAACAGATACACACTTCAGGCCACAATAAATGTTTCTTTGGGACTGTGATGATAAAAGTGATGATTAATACCACTATTTACTCTTTTCTAGGCCAAAGTAGGAAACAGCCATGGTGTAAGTCACCAAAACTGGCTCCTTTATGAAGACTAGTCTGCCTGATTTATTTCATGTTTTTTCACAGAGTATCAGTATGGAAGGGACCCTTAGAGAAAAATCCAGTTGAAGTTTTTCATGTTACTGATATGGACAATGATGTCCAGAAAGGGGAAGGGGTTGCTCAAAGCTACATAGCATGTCAAACATGGGGACAAAAGTGATGTAAATTCTGATACAGATATAGACACATATGACAGGTTTTTCTTCAAATATCTGTGGACTTGTTCAGATTTCCACTTTAATATTCCAGCCTATTACTAAGGCTTAGCGGATGTCCATGGTCACACAGCCAGGAAATAAAGGAGCCAGGACTTGAGCCCTGTTCTGTCTGCCTCTCAAGGCCCTGTGCTGCTTCCTTCCCCAAATCACAACCTGTTCGTGTACTCCTATTTTCTTTTGGTCCATCACTCATAAGGAAGGCAGACTCAAATCTCTGCACTGCACCAGCACTGGTCTTCTAGAGTTGACTGAAGGTGTAGCAGGATCGGTCTTAGACAAGACCTCCTGGACACTGGTTTTAGGAAGGAATAGGCTTTAATCAGCTGGGAGCATCGGTAGACTTATGTCTCAAGATCCGAGCTCCCCAAAGTCAAGATTTCTGTCCCTTTTAAGGGCCTACAACTCTAAGGGGTCCAAGTGAAAGGGTTATGATACATTGTGAAATGGGGACTACATGACTGGGGCTGCATGTACCGATGATCAGAACAGAACCAAACCAAACAGGAAGTTACACAATGTTTCCTCATACAATGTCTGGAATCTACAGATAACATAAGTGATTAGGTTAGGGGCTGATCTTTAACTACCAGGCCTGGGGTGTGGCACCAGGCTGTCTGACTATCGAATTTCACTTCTGACTTTTCTTTATCTCCTACTTTCTCTTTCCTTTGAGGCAGAAAATTAGGCAGAAGACAATATGAGTAGTGGTCTCCTCCCTTAAAGGTATAAAAATTACTGAGGTAGATTTGAAATAAAGTACAGATTGGTCCAAACCAAGGCAGTGTGGTCCAGACAGAGGTCAGGGGATAAACAAAAGTGAAAAATCTTAGGCCTAGCAGCTCCTTTTCTTCCACATGTATCATTCATTAGGAAAATTATTTGACTGTTCTGCATATAATTGAGAAAATACTTGATATATTCAATCTTTAAGTTGTTTATCTGTAGGATGAGGATAATAATAGTATCTATCTGATAAACTAGTAAGGATATAGATAAAATAATGTATGTAAAACACTTAGAATTGTAGCTGACAGTGAGCACTCAATAAATGCTAGCTATTTTCATTGTTACTATATAACAATAAAGTCATAAGAATTGTAAGAAAAGTACAAATAAATTACAATGACTAGACAAAGATTGTCAGATTGGGTTTAAAAAGGAAACCTTCAGGCCGGGCGCAGTGGCTCAAGCCTGTAATCCCAGCACTTTGGGAGGCTGAGACGGGCAGATCATGAGGTCAGGAGATCGAGACCATCCTGGCTAACACGGTGAAACCCCATCTCTACTAAAAAATACAAAAAACTAGCCGGGCGAGGTGACGGGCGCCTGTAGTCCCAGCTACTCGGGAGTCTGAGGCAGGAGAATGGCGTATACCTGGGAGGCGGAGCTTGCAGTGAGCTGAGATCCGGCCACTGCACTCCAGCCCCGGAGGAGACAGAGCGAGATTCCGTCTCAAAAAAAAAAAAAAAAAAAAAAGGAAACCTTCTACAAGGAACCTTGAAATATAAACACATATGTGTTGAAATAAAGAGATTATAAAATGACACAGCTTGCAATCTCTAATCCTAAGTAGCAGAGCACTTTGGAGGTGGAAAATCCTACAGAAAGTGATGGAGAGGGGAAGGAAGTATGATGAACTTCATAGAGGATGCCATTTTATCTGGTCTTCAAAGGATAGATAAAAGATTTAGACAGAGACAGGAGAGGGGGCCAAAATTGAAGCATAAGGCTTGTCTGGGAGAAGTCAGTATTGCAGTTTGACAAGAGCAGTGTTACCATGCAAAGAGGTAGGGGGAGATTCAGCTTAGTGGATAGGTCATGACCAGATTTTTGAGAACCTAAGGATGGCTGGATAAGAAGTTTGCTCTTTCTCTTAAATCTGTCTCCCTATAGATTCTACAAATTGTTTTCACTTTTATAACCATAGAGAAGAACTGAATTTTATTCATCCTCTACATAGAAGCTCTTCGGATATTTGAAGGCAGCCATAATATTTTTAACTCGACAATGTCTTTAGAGAGCTTGAGTAGGTTTCTCCCTCCCAGGACTTGGGGCAGAGTATAATGGGCCTCAGATCTTGGAATCACTCTCTTCTTCTAGAAAAGTACATGAACATTTATTTTAACAAATGCTTACTGTCAGTTTCCTTGGGGAGACAGAGATGACCAATCTACCACCTCTAAGGAACTCCCAGTCTAATAGAAAAAACAAACATTATTTTAATAAATATAATATATACTGATAACCATAAGGATAAGGACAAGTTTAAGATTTATAAGTAACTTTAGAGAAAGAGTAAATACATCTATGGTGGGAGAAAGAAGTATTATGTAAGAAAAAGCTTTTCAGAGGATGTGAGATATAGACTAAATTTTGAAGAATTAAAGAAAGACTGGGAGTTGGCAGGTAGACAATGTGAGTAAATAACACTATAATGAGAGTACAGAATTTACTATGCTTCAGAGAAATAAAATAGTCAAGGATAACTTACGTATTTTTAGCTAGGGTGTCTTCATATATAGTGATGTTATTAACCAAGAACAGGAATATAGAGGAGCAGGCTTGATGCATGTGAATTGGAGATAAGTGATAATGGTTTTCCTTTCAAACATTTTAAGCCTGAATGGCAAACAAAAACAAGGATTATTGTACATGAAAGACACAAAGAACTTGTGTGTGTTTGTATGCACATATGCATGTGTGTGTGTGTTGAAATGACTACTGTTCAAGCCCACATGATCTCTTACAGCATGTGCACTCAAAACCATCATTATCTAGACCTTGAAGCCATACTTTCTAAAATGTGATCAGTGGATAAATTGCATCAGAATCAATTTGCAGAGAGTCCTGTGTACCAACCATTACTCAGACCATGTTGAGAACCACTGCCTTAAGAGATAGGGATTGTTATCATCTTTGACAGGACATTACCATCCTTAGACATTTTAAAACCTCTTGGTTGCCTAAAAAATAAAATCAGAGAATGTCAGACCTCTGGGATTAATCTAATCTAAACCCTTCTTATTCAGATCAGGAAACTGACATCCAGATAGGGGAGTAACTCTCCCATGATTATCTGAACAGGCAATGAAATAAACCAGACTAGGGCTTTGGTCTCCTAGACCTTAGACCAGTGCTTTTACAGGCTTGAGAATTCAGAGTACAAACATCCACTGTGATTGCCGAATGAATTTTTTACTTTGTTCCAATACAAAAATTTGGCCCAGGGAATAAATCTGGAATCAAACATTTTCTGTTGATGATGTCTCTGGTTATTCAGTTCCTAGCCTATTTTTTCTCTGAGCTACCTGGGAAGTAATAGACTTATAACATCTCCTTGAGCCTTCCTGACTATGGATCCTCTCAGTACTCCATTCAAAATCATCATCCAACCTCAAAACCACACAATATATAGTACATATGAATACATATGCACACACATACACAAACATATATATATATATATATATATATATCATACATAACAAAATAGATTATGATGGAATATAAAGGTAAATTCAGACAGAACATGAAATCCATTATGCTTCATTTTTCCCTACAAATTTCCGTTTTTATCTACAGGCTTTACTCCTTATCGTCATCAGAAATATGTCTTGTTCACTGCTTATTGTTTTATTGTGTGTGCTATTCCTTTTTTGACATCAGGCTATTAACATTGTAGCTGTTCAGTTTATAAGCACATAATGTCTTGCACTGCCCAGAAACCATGAAACCAAGCTTCCCTAACTAACTACATTTGTGCCATCCACCTCCCTGCATAGGCATTAATTCAAGTTAAAGATGAGACTTTTGTATATTTGGTTGTTCCAAGTATTGAGTACTTGAACAGCTGATTAGAGTAACTCCAAATTATATCCCACCTACACTGGTATAAATGTCAAAAAAAGAAATGTGAGAAGTTTCAGGTTGGATACCTAATTTCTCCCCTCTTCTTTACCTGACCCGGTACAGCATTTTAGTGTGAGTATATGTGAATATTTAACAGCAGTTCTGTGAGGTCTGAGCGGCAACTTCCTTCTAACTTTTCTCATCCCTCACTTCTCTCCAAGAGGCATTTGTATAAGGAAATGGACAATAAAAACACCCAGAGGTCAAATCTACTGAAATAAAAATGACTGCCCTCCTCTGAGTTGTCCAGGACCCCATCCAGAGTCTTCTTAATCCTATCCCATTCACCATGTTGCCTCCACAGTTATCTTTTAAGACAGGCTTGAACTTCTAACTTGAGAAATATGGAGTAGATATACTTGTCCTTTCTTCTACTATGCAAAATTATAAACCCATGACATTGTATGTACAAAAAACATAAGAAGACTTGCAAAATTGGAAAGAAGTAGGAAGACTGGGTAGAAACTGCAAGACTTGAGGAACAACATCTAGCATGTTTTCTTGGTTTCCTTTTTGCCTCATATGTTCTACAATTGATACCAAAGAAAGCTGTAACCCACAAATACCAATAGCTGCAGACAAAAAAGAAATCCAAACAAAAGTCTGCCCTTTCTAGGTAAAGCACCAAGAAAGGTACAGCCTAGAAAGACCCAAAACTTTTAGACAATGACCATTCTCCTACAGCTAGTATCACAGAAAAAACTACAGTCACAGTACTAGCAAAGGCTGAATGAGGAGCCTAGAATTTCACCCTTTCCAGGTTATAACAAGGCACTCAATACTCTCTGTCAAGTAGGTATTAGAGAAACCTGAGTGGGGAACCAAAACTTTCATCACCAATTGGCAGTATTTCGCACTCCTCTTTAGATGTGAAAGAAAACCATGCAGGGATTTTCAACTTCCCTTCTCATCTGGCAATAACAGAGTGTCCCTCCCTCTCCCAAAGATGTTATCAGAGAAGGCTTCCTGTAGAGTCAGGACACTCATCACTGCCCAGCAGTATTCAGACCAGCTCCCCTGCAGTACCAGTGGAGGCCATGTGAGGAGCAGTAACAAGACATTTCTACCTCTTGCAACCCAGGAGCTATTAGAGGAGGTCTAGTGGAGGGGTCATCATTTCCACCTTGTCAGTGGTCAGAACTCCAAGCAGTAACAGAAAATTTCAACACAGAATAAAAGCTATAAAGAAGAACCAGATAGAAATATAGAAATTCTAGCAATAAATAATGCAACAACCAAAATAAGAAATGCAATGAATGGATTCAATAGCAGAATGGAAGGAAAAGAGGAAAGACTAAATTAAGTGGAAGCTAGAATGATAGAAATTACCACAACTGAACAACAATGAGAAATTTACTGAAAAAAATAAATGGAGCTTCTGAGGTCTGTGGGATTGTAAGAAGGGGTCTAACATTCATGTTATCAGAGTTCCAAAGGAGAGATAAAATAAGGTTCAGCAAAAGACATTGAAAAAATAATGGCTAAATCTTTCAGAATTTGGCAAAAAAAATACATCTATAGATTTTAAAAGTTGATAAAAGCCCAAATAGAATAAACTCAAAGAAATCCACACTAAGACTATTAGCCACAACTCTTAAAGGAAAAGAAAAAGATCTTGAAACAGTGAAAGAGAAATTACAGTTTAACTATAGGTAAAATCAATTTAAATGACAGGTTTCTTATTAGAAATTATGAATGCCAGAAAAAAAGTGGCACAATATTTTTCAAGTACTAAAGAAAAAAATCATCATAATTCATTACTCAGTGAAAGTATACTTCAGTAATAGAGAAAAAATCAAGACATTCTAATATAAAGGGTAACTAAGAGAATTTTCACCAATTCAACTTTAAAAGAGCGGTTGAAAGAAGTTATCTAAACAGAAAATAAATTATTAAAGAAGGAGGCTTGACTATCAGAAAGAAGAAAAAGTAGCAATAAAAATATAAGTAAATAAAATAGACAATTCTCTTTAGATTTTAAAATTATGTTTGATGATTTAAGCAAAAATTATTGCACTGTTTGATATGGTTCTGATGTGGGAACTCCTGTGAGTTCTGATGTGATTCTCAATGTGTGTACAAAAAAATACCTAAGACAAATAAATTATAAATGGGGCAAAAACCCTAGTAAGATGATAACACCAGAAATGATTGCATCTATATCTATATCTATATACACATATACATATATAATAGTTTATATATATTATATAAATATATATTTATATTTTATATTATATAATATAAAACATATATTATATAATATATATTTATATAATATATATATAAGATAGAATAACCTAGAATACCACCAAAAAAAGCTATACAAAGAGATACACTCAAGCACCCTATGTATAATTCAATATAGCATTCTAAAATATAGTCTTGTAATCCAAAATGGCAAGTAAGAAGAAACAGAGAAACAAAAACAGAAAGAACAAAGGGAAAACCAAAAGTGAAGCAGCAAATTTAAACTCTACTCTATTAATAATTTCATTAAATATAAATGGTCAAAATATACCACATAAATTTAAAAGACAGAGGTTGAGAAGGTGGAATAAACAAGCATGGCACAACTATCTGAAAGAAACTCACTTGAAATATAATGATAAAAGCATCATGAAAACAAAATAACATAAAAGATATATTATGAACATATTTACAAAAAGGAAGCAAGAGTGACTATATTAATATCAGATAAAGTAGACAAGAGCAAAAAAATTTTACAGACACATAAAATTATATATGATTATAAAAAGTCAAACCCCAAAGATGATAATCTTAAATAAGTATATCACATCAACCGAGCTGTAAACTATGTGATGCAAAAATTAACAGAACTGAAAGGACAAATAGACAAATCAAAATTATAGATGGGGACTTTACCTCTCTCTAATCAATCGACAGTACAAGTAAACAGAAAATCAACAAAGATAAAATTCAACAACAACATCAGCCAACAGGTTGATCTAATAAACAAACATTTACAGAAAACTCGACCCAACAATAGAATACACATATTTTATAAGTGCCCAGGGAATGTATACCAAGATAGACCATATTCTGGGCCAAAAGCAAACCTAAACAAATATTAAAATAAATTAAACTATATGGAATATGTTCCTTAACCAAATGAAATCAAAGTAAAAATCAGTAATAGTAAGATAACAGGAAAATCTCCAAATATTTGCACATAAAGTCACATACTAGTACATACTACATGAGTTAAAAAGGAACCCTCAAGATAAATTAAATAAAACTTTTCACTGAATGAAAATTAAAATACATAAGATCAAAATTTGTGGAACATAAAAACTTTTTTTTTTTTTTTTTTTTTTTTTTTTTTTTTTTT
>NC_045445.1:85697767-85712455 GCF_002776525.5 Piliocolobus tephrosceles
TTTTTTTTTTTTTTTTTTTTTTTTTTTTTTTTGAGATGGAGTCTCACTCTGTCACCTGGGCTGGAGTGCAGTGGTGTGATCTCAGCTCACTGCAACCTCCGCCTCCTGGGTTCAGGTGGTTCTCCTGCCTCAGTCTCCCAAGTGGCTGGGATTACAGGTGTCAGTCACCACACCCAGCTGTTTTTTTTTTTTTTTTTGGTTGTTGTTTTTGTTTTTTGTATTTTTAGTAGAGACGGGGTTTCACCATGTTGGCCAGGCTGGTCTCAAACTCCTGACCTCATGATTCACCTACCTCAGCTTCCCAAAGTGGGGTTTACAGGCATAAGCCATCACGCCCAGCAAAAACTCTTAAAGCTAATTGGACATCAATAGGCATAAAAGAATAACCTTGACTAAAATCTCACACCCTATACAAAAGCAATTCAAAATGGATCACAGACTTAAATGTAAAACATAAAACTATAAAAACTTTTAGAAGACAACAGGAAAAAAATCTCTGGGACCCAGAAATTTTTGAAGTATTAGATATGATATCACATCATACTTCACAAAAAATTGAAATGTTAGACTTCGTCAAAATTAAACAAACAAAAAATGTTTGATGTGCTCAAGATTCCTGTTAAAGGTATGAAAAGCCAGGCTACATACTTGGAGAAAGTATTTGTAAACCATGTATTTGATAAAAGTCTTTACTATAGACTGGATATTTATGCACTTACCCTTGCCAAATTCATATGTTGAAATCTTAACCCTCAATGTGATGGTAATCAGAAGTGGAACCTTAAGGTGGCAGTTAGGTCACGAGGGTGTAGCCCTTATGATGGGATGATGTCCGACTAAAAAAGAAAAAGACCTCTTTTGTGGTTGTCTAGTAATTGTGAATATTAACAGTTGTGAACATTACAAAGTCTTTTAAGATCCAACCTTTGCTTAACTACTTTCCTAGCCTCACTTCCCATCATTGCCTTTCCATCTTCTTTCCCCTTCTCACCTCATTAAATGTCCAGAGCAGCTGGAAAATATACATAAAACCAAAGATAGTTTTAGAGGCATGATTTATCACCTTTATGCAAATTAAAGATGCCCCTACCTCAGATGGAGGGAGACATATATTGGCGATCATAGCTAATTGGACAGAGACGGACTGCATTTCCATCATTACTTAAGCCTTTATTGATCCTCACCTGATCCATGGCAATATCTATCTAACTGATCTCAAGTCAAAGTTCTGTCTCCTGACTCCTGATTCTATATTACCACTCTTGATCGAGATCCCCTCTCCCAACAACTAGTTATAATTGTCTAATTTTCTGAGTCTTCCCTAGTAGATTAGAAATTGCTAGCAGTCAGTTAATGTCTCAGTTTTATGTCTTTCCAGGGCCCACCATAAGGTCTGACAGAGCGCAGGTGCTCAGGAAGTCTTTACTGAATTTAATCAAATTTGCTGAGCCACTCAACTAAGTTCTTTGCCTACCCTCAACCTCCTCTGGCTCTCAGAAGCTGAATTGCTGAAAGGTCACTTTATGGATCTAGGTGGGTGGAAAAGAGAACTTTGTTCAAACCATAACAATGCTTGGATCATTGTACTGTAGCCAAGTAGGCAGCTTCTTAAGGTGCCCTGGATTTAAGGCCAAAATGTGGACAAGTAGGACTATTACTAAGGGCTTCTGACATGAGGAATTGAGCTAGAGCCATCTGTGCATGAGGCCCTCCCTCTCAGTTGGTAACCAAAATGAGCTGGCTCATTTTCTGCTTTGAATTTTGATTTCTATTTCTTCATCTGAGGATCTCTGTACTGCTCAGCCCTTTATTTATTATTTAGTTCTTTGATTTTTTAGAAGCATGCTCTATGCCTTAAAAGCTTAGGGGAAGAAGTCTGATAAAATATGTCATTAATTAAAGACAAAATGATGGAGAGAAGTCATAATAAAGAAGAAAAACTAGGGAAAAATAGGTGCCTCATTTCTTGAACCCTTTTTTCCAAGAAGTTCAAAATTGGTCACAGGATTCCTTGACATCTAGACTTCTATTAAGCTCCTTCTGTTTGCAGGGTTCTTGAGGGGCTTTTGAAATATTCAACAAAAATAAATGCAAGCACATTGGAAGGATAACCAGCAATCAGCGGCACATCTGTTGTGGTCTTTAATGAGCTGCACAGTCTGCCTACAAGAATACATTTATTTCCCTACTTGCTGGCAATCACAGTGAAATATGGCCCTCAACTGTCAGTCTCCAGTAGGTATTTCCTCAGTTGAAGAGAGCTGCCTTGCTCAAGGTCATGCCCCTCTCCAGGGAAAGGGAGAAGACATGTGCCTCTATTAGTAATAAATACAAAATTTTAAAGACCTGGCCACCTTACCTCAACTCAGGAAAACTCTGAAGGATCATTCCAGATTCAGACACACCTCAGTTCTCTGACAAATCCTGCTTTCTTCCGTTCTCTTTCACAGGTATTGATCTCAAGAGTGTTCCTAATATACCTCCTGCATACTAATCTCTGTCTTTGCTTTTCAGGAACTCCAACCTGTGACATCTTCCTTCAGGAGTCACAAAGTAGATATTGAAAAACCGGGCTTTTCTGCTAGTCTGTGAGTTTCTGATGGGCAATGGCTTTGGGGTCCTACCCATATCTAGCACATTGCCTGGTAGTTACATTGTATGTGTTAAGTAAATGTATCTAGAATTTAATAGTCCAAACAAAATAGTAAGGGACTGGAAAAAGTGTTCTCAGAAATGTTCTGATCCAGAAAAAGGTAAGCACTGTGCTATGATTCATTCTCTCTCTCTCTCCCTCTCCTCTTCCTCTCTTTTGATCTACCATTTTCAGTTAAGCAATTGTAAAAGGTAGGTATTATTAACACCATTTTCAAAATGTAGAAACTAATGTTGAAGTTTAATTGGATCCCATCTGTCAATTTTGGCTTTTGTTGCAATTGCTTTTGATGTTTTAGTCATGAAATCTTTGCCCATGCCTATGTCCTGAGTGGTATTGCCTAGGTCTTCTTCTAGAGGGTTTTTTTTTTTTTCTTAATCATTTTAGGTTTTACATTTAAGTCTTTAATCCATCTTGAGTTAATTTTTGTATAAGGTGCAAGGAAAGGGTCCAGTTTCAGTTTTCTGCATATGGCTAGACAGTTTTCCCAGCACCATTTATTAAATAGGGAATTCTTTCCCCATTGCTTGTTTTTGTCAGGTTTGTAAAAGATCAGATGATTGTAGGTGTGTGGCATTATTTCAGAGGCCTCTATTCTGTTCCATTGGTCTATATATCTGTTTTTGTATCAGTACCATGCTGTTTTGGTTACTGTAGCCTTATAGTAGAGTTTGAAGTCAGGTAGCCTGATGCCTCCAGCTCTGTTCTTTTTGCTTAAGATTGTCTTGGTTATATGGGCTCTTTTTTGATTCCACATGAAATTTAAAGTATTTATTTTCTAATTCTGTGAAGAAAGTAAATGGTGGCTTCATAGAAAGAGCATTGAATCTATAAATTACTTTGGGCTGTATGGCCATTTTCATGATATTATTTCTTCCTATACATGAGCATGGAATGTTTTTTCCATTTGTTTGTGTCCTCTCTTATTTCCTTCAGCAGTGGTTTGTAGTTCTCCTTGAAGAGATCCTTCATATGCCTTGTAAGTTGTATTCCTAGGTATTTTATTTTCGTTGCAACAATTGTGAATGGGAGTTCACTCATTACTTGGCTCTCTTGGTGTTCGTCTATTATTGGTGTATAGGAATGATTGTGATTTTTGCACATTGATTTTGTATCCTGAGACTTTGCTGATGTTGCTTATCAGCTTAAGGAGTTTTGGGGCTGAGACGATGGGGTTTTCTAAATATACAAGCATGTCATCTGCAAACAGAGACAATTTGACTTCCTCTTTTCCCATTTGAATACCCTTTATTTTTTTCTCTTGCCTGATTGTCCTGGCCAGAACTTCCAATACTATGTTGAATAGGAGTGGTGAGAGAAGGCATCCCTGTCTTGTGCCGGTTTTCAAAGGGAATGCTTCCACCTTATGCACACTCAGTGTGATATTGGCTATGGGTTTGTCTTATTATTTTGAGGTATGTTCATCACATCTAGTTTATTGAGTGTTTTTAGCATGAAGGGGTGTTGAATTTTCTTGAAGGCCTTTTCTGCATCTATTGAGATAAGCATGTGGTTTTTGTCATTGGTTCTATTTATGTGATGAATTACATTTATTGATTTGTGTATGTTGAACCAGCCTTATATCCCAGGGAAGAAGCTGACTTGTTCACGGTGGATAAGCTTTTTGATGTACTGCTGGATTCGCTTTGACAGTATTTTATTGAGGATTTTTGCATTGCTATTTATCAGGGATACTGGCTTAAAATTTACTTTTTTTGTTATGTCTCTGACAGATTTTGGTATCAGGAAGATGCTGACCTCATAAAATAAGTTAGGGAGGAATTCATCTTTGTCTATTGTTTGGAATAGTTTCTGAAGGAATGCTACCAGCTCCTCTTTGTACCTCTGGTAGAATTCGGCTGTGAATCCATCTGTTCCTGGGCTTTTTCTTGGTTGGTAGGCTATTAATTACTGCCCCAATTTTGGAGCTTGTTATTGTTCTACTCAGGGATTCAACTTCTTCCTGGTTTAGTCTTGGTAGGGTGTATATGTCTAGGAATTTATCCATTTCTTCTAGATTTTCTAGTTTATTTGCATAGATGAGATTATAGCATTCTCTGATGGTAGTTTCTATTTCTGTGGGATCAGTGGTGATATCCCCTTTATCTTTTTTTATTGTGTCTATTTGACACTTCTCTCTTTTCTTCTTTATTAATCTGGCTAGCAGTCTATTTATTTTGTTAATTGTTTCAAAAACCAGCTCCTGGATTCATCGATTTTTTGAAGGCTTTTTCTTGTCTTTATCTCCTTCATTTCTGCTCTGATCTTAGTTATTTCTTGTCTTCTACCAGCTTTTGAGTTTGTTTGCTCTGGCTTCTCTAGTTCTTTTAATTGTGATATTAGGGCATCGATTTTAAATCTTTCCCGCTTTCTGATGTGGGCATTAAGTGCTGTAAATTTCCCTTTTAACACTGCTTTAGCTGTGTCCCAGAGATTGTGGTACGTTGTCTCTTTGTTCTTACTGGTTTCGATGAACTTCGCTATTTCTGCCTTAATTTTGTTATCTATCCAGTAGTCCTTCAGGAGCAGGTTGTTCAGTTTCCAGGTAGTTGTGTGGTTTTGAGTCAGTTTTCTAATTCTGAATTCTCATTTTATTTTACTGCAGACTGAGAGACTGTTATAATTTCTGTGTTTTGCATTTTCTGAGGAGTGTTTTACTTCCAATTATGTGGTCGATTTTAGAATAAGTGCTATGTGGTGCTGAGAAGAATGTATATTCTGTCGATTTGGTGTGAGACTTTTGTAGATGTCTATTAGGTCTGTTTGGCTCAGAACTAAGTTCAAGTCCTGAATATCCTTGTTAATTTTCTGACTCATTGATCTGTCTAATATTGACAGTGGGGCGCAAAAGAAACTATCATCAGAGTGAACAGGCTACTTACAGAATGGGAGAAAGTTTTTGCAATCTATCCATCTGACAAAGGGCTTAACAAACTTAAACAAAGTACAAGAAAAATACAAACAACCCCATCTAAAAGGGGGCAAAGTATATGAGCAGACACGTCTTAAAAGAAGACATTCATGTAGCCAACAAATATATGAAAAACAGCTCACCATCACTGGTCATTACAGAATTGCAAATCAAAACCAAAGTGAGATACCATGATACACCAGTTAGAATGGTGATCATTAAAAAGTCAGGAAACAACAAATGCTAGAGAGGAAGTGGAGAAATCGCAACTGTTGGTGGGAGTTTAAATTAGTTCAACCATTGTGGAAGATACTGTGGTGATTCCTCAAGGATCTAGAACCAGAAATATCATTTGACCTACCAATCTCATTACTGGGTATACATCCATAGGATTGTAAATTATTCTGTTATAAAGACACATGTACATCTATGTTTATCGTAGCACTATTTACAATAGCAAAGGCTTGGAACCAACCCAAATGCCTATTAAGAATAGACTGGATAAAGAAAATGTGGCACATATACACCATGGAATACTATGCAGTCATAAAAAAGAATGAGTTCATGTCATTTACAGGGACATGGATGAAGCTGGAAACCATCATTTGCAGCAAACGAACACAGGAACAGAAAGCCAAACACTGCATGTTCTCACTCATAAGTGGGAGTTGAATAATGCGAACACATTGATAGAGGGAGGAAAACATCCCACTCTGGGGCCTGTCAGGCAGTGGAGGGCAAGGGGAGGGAGATCATTAGGACAAATACCTAATGCATGCATTGCTTAAAACCTAGATGATGTGTTGATGGGTGCAGCAAACCACCATGGCACATGGATACTTACATAAATAACCTACACATTCTGCACGTGTATCACAGAACTTAAAGTAATTTTTTTTTTAAATTAAAAACCAAAAAAAACTAACGCTGAATAAAGTTAGTTGCCTTTGTCCAATTTCCCCTAGCTAATAAGTGGCAGGGCCCCATATTTGAACTGGGGTCTGACTGACCCCAAATCTTGTATTTCACATGCATCATGGATGCAAAGAGATGGTTTCCCTAGACATGTCCTTTTCCTCCCAATTGTTTGCCTATATATGTAATTTTTTTACACAATTTTAAATGAGAATCTTGTTATGGGATCAAGTGAAAGGTGATATCAATTGGTGTGGCTTTGTAAACACACCAAAGAATACTACATAGTGGATTATTTGTGTATCTTTGTATTGTTAGGGTTATTTTTCCTTTCAGTAGTTCTTAATACATTTTTTTTTTGAATTGAAATTCTAAAGAAATATATAGTGTTCAAAAAGGGGCAGAAAACATACATGTGAAATATGCAAATGTTTGTATACTGAAACATGTAATAATCACTGAAGTAAAGGACTAAAATATTACTGTCACTTAGAGTTTCCCTTTGTATACCTGTCCAATTGCAACCCTTATCCTAGTGGTAATCATAGCTTAGCTTATACAGTAATAATTTATTTGCCTTTAAAAATAGTGCTACACATTGTATGCATCCCTAAACAATACAGAGCATGGTTTGTCAAACTATGGCTTATGAGTCTAATCCCATCTTCCCCTTGTTTTTTGTAGAGTTTTGTTGGAGCACAACCATACACATTCATTTGAGTATTGTCAACAGTTTTTTATGCACTTTAGAGATGAGTAGTTGCAACAGGCACTATATAACCCACAAAGCTTAAAATGTTTACTATATGGTCCTTTACATAAAAAAGTTTTTTTTGATATTGATTAGTTTTGCTTGTTTTAAACTTTATAGAAAGAAAATTATACAATATGTACTATTTGACGACTTTATTATTTTCCCTCAACGATACTTGTGTAAGATTCATGCACAATGAATTATTTTCTAGACATCAGCTGCTAACAATTGAAGTAAGTATGAATTTCATAGTCTTATTTCAACTTCTTGAATTAAACTGTATTATATTTTTAAAACTATTTGTAAAAATATACACACTATAGAAAATATGAAAAAATAAAATAAAGAAATACTTCTAACGAAAATAAATTTCTTTTTTAATCAGTTAAAGATAACAATTTATGGCATTTTTTTTCCAAAAACTCTTGATTTTACCATTTTAAAAAGCGTAATTCTAGCTTTTTTCAGGAAATAGAAAAAACCTAAATGGAAGAAAACAATCTGTAATCTCTCAGAATAAACACTATCAAAAACTTTGCGCCTGTCTTCGGTTTTTCTTTCCCTTTAGTTCTTTAATTTATTAGTCTTGACAATAAAAAGATTATATGTCAAAGCTTACATATCAAAACCTATGTGATGTAGACAAAGGGATACTGAAGAAATCTTTCAGCCTTAAATATGTTAGAAACAAATAAATATTTCAAAATAAATTAATTTAGATTTTAACTTAAGAAGCTGAAAAAATAATTGCAAAGTAAATGTTTTCTAATTATATGGATGCATATTTATGTGTTATCCTTTGATATTGATTCCTTATTTTATCATAATGTAGCCCTTTATATCTCCAAGAGACTTTTGTTGTGATCTTCCAAATGTTTTTTGATAAGCTCATTATCCCTAGCATTTCTAACAACTTTATTTGTAGATTTTAAAACAACATCCTTAGGTAAATAATCATGTCTATTACAGCTTCCTGAAGTATTGTTACTTTCGGAATATAAAATTCTTCTCTTTTTCCTGTTTAAACATTTTTCACCTTGAATTATATTGTATGTGTGATATTAACATTGCCTGATAATAGTGCTTGAATATCTGATTTCGTCTTCCTCTCAATTGTTTTCTTCGTTTTAGTATTTGTTTTCATTCTAGTATTTGTCTAGTATATATTTTTTCATTATTTATTTTCTAACTTTTAAAATCTTCTTTTGAAAGATTCAGGTATCTTTTTTGTGTGTTTTCTATTTACTCTGCTCTTTTTTTCTCCTTTGTGTAATAGTGTGTGCACACACAGACATACACACAGTCCTATTCACTTTTTTTTTTTTTTTTGCCTTTTTGTTGAATTATTCAAGATATCTTTGTTCTTTTTCTTCTAGCGGATTGGAAGTTATAGTAAACTTTTGATGAATAGTTACCCTTAAGTAATTATTCCATATTTAAATTTGCATTTTCTATCAAGCCTAGAATTTAAAATAATTTGATATGTTCGCTTTCTCTCCATCTCTCTCTTAATGTAATCATCTGTGACTAAAGTTTGGAATTGTTATAAACTAGCATTGTTTGGTAACTTATTATAATATTATTGGCTGTAATGTTTACTGTTATTTCTGGCATTCACATTTTCCTCTTTCTTGGATTTTCCTTTTCAAGTAATTATTTCACTCAAAGGGCCTTAACATTCCTGAGGTTTGTATTTCTGAAAACTTTTCTATTCTGCTTTCATGGCTCCTGGTTGGCTTGGTTGGGGATTGATTGTAAATCAAAATAATGTTAACACAAAAACTTAAAGATATGATGCTATTGCCTTCTGGCATCCAGTGTTGCTAGTGAAATTTAGATGCCAAATTAATTTTCATTTATTTTGTGTAAAAGCTGTTTTTATTCTTCCTAATATGGAAACATTTAGTTTTTTAAAATTGTAGTTCTGAAATTTAATGAAGTGTCTAAGGGTAGATTTTGGTTACTTTTATTATTATTATTCTGCTTGATTGTGGTTGGTCTCATGCTTTGGGATAAGCATGGGGAAATTGTCTTTTTCTATTTCTTTGATTATTTACCCTGATTTATATTGTTTGTTCTTCATCTTTATAACTCCTCTTAAATGTACAATGAACCTTCTGGATTACACATATAGGTATCTCAATTTTCATTTCATAGTTTTTGTCTTTTTTTCTTTGTGGTATATTTGATTTTCTCAATTATAAGATTATGAATTCAATCTCTAGTCATAATCATTGTACTGTTAAGCCCTTCTAGTAATTATTATTAAGTAATCTTATTTTTTATTTGAAGATATACTTTCTTTTTCTTTAGCTACTTCTTTTTCAGAATAGCCTGATTTTCATTTGTGAATGCAATAATCTCTTGACATCTCTGAGGATATTAATTGTAATTTTAAATTTACTCTGTTTCATGAATTATCTTTTTATCAGTCTGTCATTCTATATGATATTCTTGAAATTTCTCTTCTTTGCTATTGGTTTTCCCTACATGTTTGAAAACCTTGCTTCTCCATTTATATTTACAAATGTAAGACTATCTGACTTAGTATGAATGGAAGTGTCTAATGAACAATAAAATTGACTAGAGAATCGCTGTTAGAGGGTGGAGGCGTGACTACTGACTGATTTCATTTTAATGAGCCTGAGGTAATAGCAGAAAGGGAAATAGACATGCTGTTCAATCTAACCTCCTGTCTCCTTTTTCCAGGAATTTCTAAATATGTCTATTCTATTGACAACAAGATATACTTTTTCTAAGACTGTTATAGATTTATTCTTTTCTGCAATATATTGCATTGTGACATTTGTTGAGCTTTTTTTTGGTGTAGTATGTGAGTAATTTTTGTAAATGTGCCATGGGCATTTAAATATATATATATACACACACACTCACATATGTGTATTTAACATATAAAAATTAAGTTATATATATTAAGTCTTATATATACAAAACAACTTATATATATATATGTTAAAATATAACTTACTGTGTTTTTGAAATTATTTACAATTCTATTTTATATTTGTCTGCTTGATCTGTAAATAATTTTTAGAGGTTAAAGTCCTCTGTTATTGTGTTTCTGTCTATTTCTATTTGTATTTCTGAAGTTTTTCTTTAATTATTTTAATGTAATGATGTTTGACATATAAAGGTTCATGACCAATGTATTTGTATTTTTAATATAAAATGACTTGTATTGTCCAGTTGAATGATGTTTGTTTCACATTACTGTCCCTTACCTTTTTCATTGCTTTATCATGTAAATAGCCTCTTTTAGATTTAACTAGTAGATACTTTAATATTCTACAAAATCTTTCCTATATGTCAGTTTCAAAAGTGAAATGCCCTATTTTGTTTTAATCAATTTAAGGTCAATGGTTTAAGAGTTTATTTCTCAATTCTACCCAGCTTATAAATCTATGAATATTATCTGGCAATTTCAATCTAGATTACATTATTATTTTTATGCAAACCAAGAGGTGGGATTGTTCCAGCCAAAGCAAAAGTGAAATTATGGTAAAGAGAAAAGGTCATGGAGACACGTTTTTTTTTGTTTTTTTTTTTTGATTTCTTTTTTTTTAATTATACTTTAAGTTGTAGGGTACATGTGCACAACGTGCAGGTTTTTTACATATGTATACATGTGCCATGTTGGTGTGCTGCACACATTAACTCGTCATTTACATTAGGTATATCTCCTAATGCTATAGCTCCCCCCCAAATAGGCCCCAATGTGTAATGTTCCCCTTCCTGTGTCCAAGTGATCTCATGGTTCAGATCCCATCTATGAGTGAGAACATGTGGTGTTTGGTTTTCGGTTCTTGCAATAGTTTGCTGAGAATGATGATTTCCAGCTGCATCCACGTGCCTACAAAGGACATGAACTCATCCTTTTTTATGGATGCATAGTATTCCATGGTGTATATGTGCCACATTTTCTTAATCCAGTCTGTCACTGATGGACATTTGGGTAGACTCCAAGTCTTTGCTACTGTGAATAGTGCCGCAATAAACATGCACGTGCATGTGTCTTTATAGCAGCATGATTTATAATCCTTTGGGTATATACTCGGTAATGGGATGGCTGGCTCAAATGATGTTTCTAGTTCTAGATCCTTGAGGAATCTCGGTACTGTTTTCCACAAAGGTTGAACTAATTTACAGTCCCACCAACAGTGTAAAAGTGTTCCTATTTCTCCACATCCTCTCCAGCACCTGTTGTTTCCTGACTTTTTAATGATTGCCATTTTAACTGGTGTGAGATGGTGTCTCATTGTGGTTTTGATTTGCATTTCTCTGATGGCCAGTGATGATGAGCATTTTTTCATGTGTCTGCTGGCTGTATGAATGTTTTCTTTTGAGAAGTATCTGTTCATATCCTTTGCCCACTTGTTGATGGGGTTGTTTGATTTTTTCTTGTAAATTAGTTTAAGTTCTTTGTAGATTCTGGATATTAGCCCTTTCTCAGATGAGTAGATTGCAAAAAGTTTCTCCCATTCTGTAGGTTGCCTGTTCACTCTGATGGTAGTTTCTTTTGCTGTGCAGAAGCTCTTTAGTTTAATTAGATCCCATTTGTCAATTTTGGGTTTTGTTGCCATTGCTTTTGGTGTTTAGTCATGAAGTCCTTGCCCATGCCTATGTCCTGAATGATATTGCCTAGGTTTTCTTCTAGGGTTTTTATGGCTTTAGGTCTAACATTTAAATCGTTAATCCATCTTGCATTAATTTTTGTATAAGGTGTAAGGGGGGGATTCAGTTTCAGCTTTCTACTTATGGCTAGCCAGTTTTCCCAGCACCATTTATTAAATACGGAATCCTTTCCCCATTTCTTGTTTTTATCAGGATTGTCGAAGATCAGACAGTTGTAGAGATGTGGTATTATTTCGCAGGGCACTGTTCTCCTCCACGGGTCTTTATCTCTGTTTTGGTAAAAAGTACCATGCTGTTTTGGTTACTGTAGCCTTGCAGTATAGTTTGAAGTCAGGTAGCGTAATGCCTCCAGCTTTTTTCTTTTGGCTTAGGATTGTCTTGGCAATATGGGGTCTTTTTTGGTTCCATATGAACTTTAAAGCAGTTTTTTCCAATTCTGTGAAGACAGTCCTTGGTAGCTTAATGGGGATGGCATTGAATCTATAAATTACCTTGGGGAGTATGGCCATTTTCAGGATATTGATTCTTCCTATCCATGAGCATAGTATGTTCTTCCATTTGTTTGTGTCCTCTTTGATTTCACTGAGCAGTGGTTTGTAGTTCTCCTTGAAGAGGTCCTTCACATCCCTTGTAAGTTGGATTCCTAGGTATTTTATTCTCTTTGAAGCAATTGTGAATGGAAGTTCATTCATGATTTGGTTCTCCACTTGTCTGTTACTGGTGTATAAGAATGCTTGTGATTTTTGCACATTAATTTTGTATCCTGAGACTTTGCTGAAGTTGCTTATCAGTTAAGGAGATTTTAGGCTGAGATGATGGGGTTTTCTAAGTATACAATCATGTCATATGCAAAGAGGGACAATTTGACTTCTTCTTTTCCTAACTGAATACCCTTGATTTCTTTCTCTTGCCTGATTGCCCTAGCCAGAACTTCCAACACTATGTTGAATAGGAGTGGTGAGAGAGGGCATCCCTGTCTTGTGCCAGTTTTCAAAGTGAATGCTTCCAGTTTTTGCCCAATCAGTATGATATTGGCTATGGGTTTGTCATAAATAGCTCTTTTTATTTTGAGATACGTTCCATCAATACCGAATTTATTGAGCATTTTTAGCATGAAGGGCTGTTGAATTTTGTGAAAGGTCTTTTCTGCATCTATTGAGATAATCATGTGGTTTTTGTCTTTGGTTCTGTTTATATGCTGGATTACGTTTATTGATTTGCGTATGTTGAACCAGCCTTGCATGCCAGAGATGAAGACCACTTGATCATGGTGAATAAGCTTTTAGATGTGCTCCTGGATTCGGTTTGCCAGTATTTTATTGAGGATTTTTGCATCAATGTTCATCAGGGATATCTGTCTAAAATTCTCTTTTTTTGTTGTGTCTCTGCCAGGCTTCAGTATCAGGATGATGCTGGCCTCATAAAATGAGTTAGGGAGGATTCCCTCTTTTTCTATTGATTGGAATAGTTTCAGAAGGAATGGTACCAACTCCTCCTTGTACCTCTGGTAGAATTCGTCTGTGAATCTGTCTAGTTCTGGACTTTTTTTGATTGGTAAGCTATTAATTATCGCCTCAATTTCAGCGCCTGCTATTGGTCTATTCAGGGATTCAACTTCTTCCTGGTTTAGTCTTGGGAGAGTGTATGTGTCCAGGAATTTATTCATTTCTTCTGGGTTTTCTAGTTTATTTCAATAGACGTGTTTATAGTATTCTCAGACGGTAGTTTGTATTTCTGTGGGATCAGTGGTGATATCCCCTTTATCATTTTTTATTACATCTATTTGATTCTTCTCTTTTTTCTTCTTTATAAATCTATCAATTTCATTGATCTTTTCAAAATACTAGATCCCGGATTCATTGATTATTTTTAAGGGTTTCTTTGTGTCTCTATCTCCTTCAGTTCTGCTCTGATCTTAGTTATGTCTTGCCCTCCGCTAGCTTTTGAATGCGTTTGCTCTTGCTTCTCTAGTTCTTTTGATTGTGATGTTAGGGTGTGAGGTGTCAGTCTGCACCTAGTGGGGTATGTCTCCCAGTTAGGCTACTCAGGGGTCAGGGACCCACTTGAACAGGCAGTCTGTCCGTTCTCAGATCTCAATCTCCGTGCTGGGAGAACCACTGCTCTCTTCAAAGCTGTCAGACAGGGACATTTACATCTGCAGAGGTTTCTTCTGCTTTTTGTTTAGCTATGTCCTGTCCCCAGACCTGGAGTCTACAGAGGCAGGCAGGCCTCCTTGAACTATTGTGGGCTCCACCCAGTTCAAGCTTCCAGGTGGCTTTGTTTACCTACTTAAGCCTCAGCAATGGTGGGCGCCCCTCCCCCAGCCTCGCTGCTGCCTTGCAGTGAGATCTCAGACTGCTGTGCTAGCAATGAGGGAGGCTTCTTGGGTGTGGGACCCTCCAGGCCAGGCATGGGATATAATCTCCTGGTGTGCCATTTGCTAAGACCATTGGTAAAGTGCAGTATTAGGGTGTGAGTTACCTGATTTTCCAGGTGTGGTGTGTCTCAGTTTCCAAAAGTAATTCCCTTCCCCTTGTGCTTCCCAGGTGAGGTGATGCCTTGCCCTGCTTCAGCTCTCACTGGTTGGGCTGCACTCACTGACCAGCACTGACTGTCCGACACACCCCAGTGAGCTGAACCCAGTACCTCAGTTGAAAATGCAGAAATCACCTATCTTCTGTGTCGCTCATACTGGGAGTTGGAGGCTGGAGCTTTTCCTTTTCAGCCATCCTGGGTGCCCCCTCTGTTCCTGACAAAGTCTTATCTTTTTTTTTTTTTTTTTTTTTTTTTTTTTTTTTTTTT